>NC_137822.1:33449799-34047299 GCF_963921795.1 Nannobrachium achirus | reverse complement strand
GACCAAAGAAATTGCGATTTACGCCACATCCATTTTCCTGGGGAGGAACATTTACAGATCTTTGCAAAATAGCTTGTAGATAGGCTATTTTTTGGCAAAGAGATTTGGTAGAGAGTGAAAAAAAGACTGTATCAAGTACGTTATTTCCAGGTCCTTTTTACCAATTATAGAGGGTTTAAATGGTCCCGGATATGCATCTCGGCAAATAAAAGGTGAATTGATCCCACTGAGTGACGAAATTGAGGACGATAAATGAAATGATTTATTTTTTGCAGTGGAGTTAGGGTAAGTTGCCCCAGTCAATATGACGGCAACACTGATGTATGATGCATTGGCCAATGCAGTGTCAACTCCATATATATTATGTCTATGGGTGAATAGGTGGCTTGCTCAGGGGAACTTCGAGACATAGACTGGACAGACCAGGGGGCGAACTGAGGGGACCTTTCAGATTATTAGATGGACACGTATTAATATCTCATCAATGAGATATTAAAGGAAAAAACTGTAACCTAAATGAGTTGCGACTGACCTGAAGTTGTGCATGAACTGCTTGAACTTCTCTGTGCGCTTGGACAGCGGGACGATGATATTGATGAGGACGTTGGACGTGTCCACTCTCTCGTTCTTCACCTTCATCAGTGGACCAAAGGGACGGAAATAGACCAGGTGACGGAACTCTCTGCTGGACTCCCCCTTGAAGGTCAGCTCGTACAGCGTCCCTTTGTCCTTCTCCGTGCGGGAAATTCCTGTCCAAAAAGACAGGCAGATACTGTGTTAAATCCAGTGGTTGGAACCATGGGTGTCACACCAAATTCTAGGCCCTGGATACAAGGATTCACTGCGGGGGCCCCCCATGAATGTTCTTCATAGGGGGAGGGGGTTTAACCCATTTAGACTGGGAACGCATTATTATGCATTATTTTGTGCTTTAACAATTGAAAAATAGCAGATATACAAGCTCACAGCACGACACTCGGTATATCTGCTATTTTTGAAAAATCTTGAAACTTTGTGCAAGTCTTTGAATATTTCAAATCCTTCAATTTTTTTTAAACCTATGTTTCTATGTCAGTGGTGTTCAAACCTTTTCATGTCAAGGACCCCCAAAATGATATGTATTTGGCCATGGACACCCATCTCAAAATATTTAGTTCCAGGGACCCCCCAGAAGCAAACTTTTAGTTACAAAAGTTCGCTTAAAAATATATATTCAAAGATTTTCACACATTTTCACGACTTTTCAAAAATAGCAGATCTACAATCTCGCAGCGCTGTGAGCTTGTATATCTGCTATTTTTTAATAGCTAAAGTATAAAATAGTTTAGGCCCCTCCACCTTGGGCCTTAGTAACTCAGACCCACTTTTAACCCACTTGTGACGCCCTTGGTTGGAACAGTTTTGACCAACAGTAACAGCTGACAGTGAGTACCATCATGTAGTGTCGTGTACAGTATCCTTGTACTGTAAACACCTCTGGAGCCTGAAAAAAGATTACTGAAAGTAATTGCTCCACCATGAAAGACGTAGATGGAGAATAATTGCTCCCCCATGATAAAACGATTGCCTCATAATCAAAGCCACCGTAAAAAAAATAATTACATCCCTGGGAAAATCAGCGCCAGTTCTATGCATCCTGTTTCTATGTGTGAGGCTAAGCTTGCAGCTGTTACTGGCAGGGGACATTGTTGACATCCTCTGATTGTTTTTAAGAGGGAAGATGACCAGCTTGTGCAGATGAAGGAGCGCAGATGACCAATTTTTAGGCTATTCATAACATAATGGCAGTGAAGCTAAATCAGGGAAGCTAAGCAGCGACTTGAATGTGATCAGTCAGTCTCGTAGTGATTAACCCTTAAGACGTGAAGCAGATTCTACAAATGTCTTCCGAATCAGTAGTTGGGATCGGGAGTTGAACCTGCAACACGCTGTCAGGCTGCATCAGGAGCCTAGGTGTTAACAGTGCTTTTAAGGGTGCATTTCTGAACACTTTAATTGCATTTCTCGAACGGCCATCATTTCTGCATACCTTTGAACAAAAGAAACATGGAGTGTACTGTAGACTAGCGACTGCATTATGAATGGCTCTTGTGTATATTGTGTACATGTTCTGGTTAACAACAGTGGTTAGAGAGGTACTGCTTTACAACTATGTGGCAGCTGTTTTATGGAAAATGGGTGCTACACAGTGGTGGAAAAAGTATTCACATATTTTTGAAGTAAAAGTATCAAACATGCAATATAGAAATACTCTGTTAGGGTGAGTCGAAGGGGAGGGTTCTGGAAGTGACCGACAGTCGCGGCACAGGCTTTGGGACAGAATGCGCTCTGTGCGTTTTTAGTCAGCAACACACCAAAAGAGTTTATCCACTGGCGACCATATTTTGGTGTGTGTGCCCAAGTAAAAGACTGGAATTCAAAATGTACTTGAGTAAAAGTATGAAAGTGTTGGCAGCAAGATGTACTTAAAGTACCAAAAGTAAAAGTACAAAATGTTTGAAAATAGCTTTGTGGCACGTTGTGAGCTTGTAGATCAGCTATTTTCAAATAGCCAAGGTATAAGATAGGGCTAAAGCGGTGTATGTGTGTTTTATAATATAATAATTTATATCTGCAAAGTAACCAGTAACTAAAGTTTTCAAATAAATTCAGTGGAGTAAAAGTACAATATTTGGATCCGAGATGTAGTGGAGTAGAAGTAAAAGTATTGAAAATTGGAAATACTCAAATACATTCCTAGATAGCTTTGATTATCATTCAACAAATGCACATGTATGTAACACTGCATAATGCAATAACACCGACACATAACCTACACTCGTCCTTTGGTACAAGGCAGAACTAGAAAGATGAATTCCGTAGACTGCAAATCTCCACCAGGAGGCATGCCCTAATAATAACAGTGATGTATGCAGTGAAATGCCTACCTACAGTCATGACAGAGTAGAGCAATATGTTATTACCAGGTGTACACCATCTCTACTGCCTTCCTTCCTCTCTCTCTCTCTCTCTCTCTCTCTCTCTCTCTCTCTCTCTCTCTCTCCCTAGAGAGAGAGAGAGAGAGAGAGAGAGCAGGCATGTGCACACATAGACATCAAAGGGGGCTTGAGCCCCTGCCCTTTTATCCGTCTGTAAAAAGTGCCCTCTCCAGACCATGAATGCAGTTTTTACTATGGTGAAAGAAATGAAAACGCCCTCTTTCCATGCCATACCTGAAGGCAGCATTCAAGAGAATTGCCTTGTCCAAACTCTCCTGGACTTGAATGCAGCATCTTATGTTGAGAGGATTGACCTCTCTGTGTAGAAATCAAGCATTGGAAATGGCCGAACTCCAAGCTGCGATGCGCTGTAAGCTTGGAGGTCTGCTATTTTTGATATTTCCACCAAAAGGCCCTTTTAGAAACTTTAGCCCCTGCCTCTTAACATTCTCTGCACATCCCTGTTACCAGGTGTACACCATCTCTACTGTCTGTCTTCCTTCCTCTCTCTCTCTCTCTCTATACCTAGAGATGGATAAAGAGATAGAGAGAGAGAGAGATAGAGAGAGAGAAACAGAAAGAGAAAGGTCCCCCCCCCCCCCCTCTCTCTCTCTCTCTCTCTCAATTTAATTCAACAGGTTCTATTGGCATGACATTTGACAAGTGTTGCCAAAGCACGATTACAATTATGACATAAACAACAAGCAGAATAACAATATAAAATCAATGAAATTACATAAATAAAGGAGATGGTGTGGTAAGCTTTTCTTGTGACACTGCAGGTATTGACATATTCTGCTGCTACAACGGCACATTCTTTCTGTTCCCCCAGTAAGAGTGGCAATGTCTCCCTTTCTGTCATACTTTGGAATTCTGGGCAATTCATTTAAAATTTTGGAAATAACTCAATTCCCCCGATTTGTGTCGTTTTACACAAATTTTACTCTCTCATTGTCACGGTCCGTGCCACGGACTTTGGACATTGACTGTCCTTATTTAGGTTTTGGACTTAAGTTATGTTTCTGTCGTTCTGTTTTTCTGTATTCGTATCTGTATTTGTCTAGTCTTAGGCGGCATTCACACAGGCACGTTTTATTGCGATTAAAACGAATCCTCTAACGTATTGTCAGAAAATACACAACGTTTGGGCATGTGTGAAGATGCATCCGTATTCTTTTTCGAATCAAAGAAACGAATGCAAATCCACAAAAAAACGGTGGTTTCGATTCGCTACAGCAAACGCTTCACTGTTGGTGTGAATCCATCCGTCTCAAATACAGGCAATATATAGAGCCACGTGCGGGTTCAATCCATAGTTATTTATAAAAGGTTAAATCCCCCTCCAGACCGTCCGTTCTCATTAGATTTCTGACCATTCTGGCCGCCTCCTCCCCTCATTGATTCAATTTCTGATCACCGCTCCCTCGATCGCACATGGTGTATTATTTTGAGGAGTTGCTCACAGTTAGATAAAAGGAAAGTGCCACAGGAGTCACTTGTATATCATATATATCTATAGGCCTAATATAATATAGGCCAATGTGTGGGTCTCTCGCCCTTGCTCGCGCGTGCGGCTCTCTGTGCCAAATAATGTCCAAATGGAGACGCTTCATGCGCGGAGCGCAGAGAGGGAACCAGCGGAGGGCAAGACGAGGGGGGGGGGGGGGGGAGAGAGAGAGAGAGAGAGAGAGAGAGAGAGACGTTCATGTCCTCCTCTTCGTAGATATTCATATCTTGCTATTAAAAGTATTTGCTGTCTGGTTTATTGCTGGTAGATTTTGCGAGTCCCTCCGGCCGCCGCTGGTTTTATTTTTTGATCGCCCGTTTACGACCGTCGACCGCAGATAAATAGGCTAACGCCTGCGCCTCAATTTTGCGCCGATCCTGAGGTTACAATGTGAGTTGAACTTGAAGAATTAATAAACACAGGGAGAGGGGGCATTATTATGCAGCTTGGATACATACATGTCCCATGGACAGACGTGGACGATTCCTTGTTTCGGATGACAAAGTGCAGTGCGAGCGCAAACGTATCAATTAAATATGCAAGAATGTAGCAACTTCACCCCTCCCATTCGCACGACTAAACCGAATTATATTATGAGAATGTGGCCTTACTGTTCTGTTGGTTTTGGTTTTCTGTTACTGTTTTTGCCTTAGGGCTCTGTATCTTATTTTGTAGTATTGTTCTGTGTCTTCCTGTCAGCCCCTGTAGTTCTGTCTACCTGCCTTGTCTCACCTCCCTTGACTAGTAATGTTCTCCGCCTGTGTCCTGTTGTGCCCCAGCCTATCCTAGTGCTGATATTCAGTTTGAGTTCACCTGTGTCTAGTTAGTCCTTGTCTATATATGTACCCCTGTCTCTTCGGTTCCTTGTCAGATCGTAGCTTTATGTTAGTGTGTTTGTGTGTGGGTTTAGGCTAAAGCCATCTGTGTCATCTTCAGTTTTGTTCTTGCTTTTTGGAAAATAAGCCAACTGAACTTTGAATCCTGCTTTTTGTTGTACTGCATTTGGGTCCTCTGAATTGCACCCTGACACTCATATACATTAATTGTGTACCTCTCTCCATCTGCCTCTTTGTCTGGGGCATGTGATGAATTTTTTTTGGGGATGGGGCGCAATCAGTCATTGGGGCCTTTAATACCCCTTATCCCTAAACTCAGTGCAACCAGAGCAGCGAAAATCGAATCTTTTGGTCACTGAACTGAACTAATTGAAAAGGTATAGGTGATGTAGTCATCACTAGGACAAATATGAAGTTATAATATTGCAGCCTAATATGTCGCAAGTGTGCACGTCACGACCCTCCCAGCTCCAATGTCAGTATAAGGTCTTGCACGTAATTCTGAACAGATTTGTGTCATTCATGCTCGTGTTACCTTCCTGTTTAATGAATTCCTTACAACACTGGTTCTCAAAGTGGGGTGCTTGAGGGGGTTCCAGGGGCTCCCAAACTAAAGGAGGAACAGTTTAACCACTTAAGCACAGTAAAGCACCATTTAAAACCCACACTCTCGACCACCCCACCCCCACCTACTTGCACTGAAACCATAGCCATGCTGTTGTCAGAGACAGGTATGACGTGTCACTGAGAGAAATGGTGTGTGAATGTAGGAATCGACACTGTCAAGTGGAAACATAAGTTGCTGCATTCAAGTTCAGGAGAGTTTGGACATGGCAATTGTCTCTTGAATGCTGCCTTCTGGTATATGGCATGGAAAGAGGACATTTGCATTTCTTTCACCATAGAAAAAACTGCATTCATGGTCTGGAGAGGGCGCTTTTTACAGATGGATAAAGGGGCATGTCTATGTGTACACAACACATGCCTGCGTATGTCTCTCTTTCAGTTTTACAAATATTGAACCACTTAAGCCCTATATCTAACTTTCTATAATGACATGCCCAAAATAATGAACGCTAGGTTGAAAGTGGTTAGTTAACCAATGAAAATAATTACAGCTTGTAACTAAATGTATAATCCATTACATCCATTGCAACAGGGGTTTCTTCTTTTTTCCATTTCATGAAACAGTTTTAGTGGTACCTGGACAAATTGGATTGTACCTGACATCTAAGGCCGCATCTAAGGAGACATGCTCATACTTATGGGCAGCAGAGGCTCAGGGGTAGAGAAAAAAGAATTGTTAGAATACGGAGGGTTCCCGAAGAGTTCCCAGTTCGATCCCGGGCTCCCCCAGAGTTATTGTCGAAGAGTCCTTGAGCAAGACTCTGAACCCCTAGTTGCTCCCGGTGAGCAGGTTGGTGCCTTGCATGGTTGAATGTGTGTGTGAATGGGTGAATGTAATGCACAATCTCTGTAAAGCACCTTGGATAAATGTGCAATATAAATGCACCATTTACCATGCTCATCAGTCTCCCTCGTCTTTTCCTGGGACAAGAGTCACAAGGACGGTGTGTTTACACTTATATGAAAGAAAGACATTTCACAGCAGGGAAATCACAATATACTTCATAAAGCTGATGCTTCTACTTACTAAAGTACATGTATGTATGCACTAAGCACATGCACAATCACACACGCGTGCACACTCACAAACACACAAAGCGAGAATGAGCATATACTAGAGGGAGGGCGAGAGAATGAAAGAGACTGCGTGTAAAGAAATGCAAATTATACATTTTGTCAGAATTGAAGATCTTTTGGTCTCCTCTTGAGGCTATAGATATGATACTCTTTACTCTACTAGTCACTCTGCAGGCTTAGCATGAAAAGGAAGAATGCGATAAGGAGCAAGACGGAAAGACAGAGGACAAGGATAGATGGAGCAAACAGAATTACAAAGAAGACAGTGCAGGATCTGGGACAGGAAGAGAAAAATTAAAATAATTGTGATGTGGTTGGAAGATGAGTGAGAGAGAGAGAGAGAGAGAGAGAGAGAGAGAAAGAGAGAGAGAGAGAGAGAGAGAGAGAGAGAGAGAGAATATCCCTAACCATTATAAAGGTTACTGTACCGTAGATTGGTTGTGTGACAGTGAAACCAGTTGGGACTTCCTGTCATAACAAGGTTAGTTTCCTGTGTTGTTAGGCTTCATCATTGAGAGGGGAGGGACTCGGCTTACATGGAATAAAATACTGCATATTTTGATCAGATTAGACTCATCACTTTGTTTCTATTTGTTTTACAGAAGCGTGGCATTCAGCCTCAATCTCGAGTGTTTACTTCTAAACCAAGCCTAAACTGATTTATATCTGTGTCAGTGTCGTGTGCAGAGCGAAACCCATTGTGAGTTCCAAGAACCGAGAACTTGTAGATCTACTATATAGATCTACAAGCGACACTGAGGCGCAAAACAGATTATGAATCAGGCTTAACCTTTTGTGTAGCTGCATGCGTATACCAGCCTCAGCACAACATTGCTGGGTGTACTTTGTTGTGTGCTTCCAGTGTTCCAGTCTCAGCTTGCAATTCTATTTTATACTGTAGAAGACTATAAGTACAGTATACAGAAATTAGCAGTAGTTAGATGCAGTTCAAGAGTACGCTGAAAGAAATGTCACTTCAAAATGCAATCCTTTTTAAGTATAAAGTAAAAACACAAGCTGATGGAAGATAAGATTTCCTTTTAAGCAGGATGCAGTAGGCTACTGTTGTGGAATCAGTATCTCACATACACACGCACGCATGCACACACAAACGGTTTACAAAAATATGCTACAGTATGCTGTACCGAAGAACGCTTTAAAACGAAGAACAGAGGCTGCACACTGGATCACACACAACACAACACGCACGCACGCACGCACGCACGCACGCACGCACGCACGCACGCACGCACACACACACACACACACACACACACACACACACACACACACACACACACACACACACACACACACACACACACGGTGATGCTCCCCTGTAAACAAGGAGCAGCTGTGTTCATGTCCTACGGCTGTGATCATGTGAGTACATTACTGTCTGCAGGATATCCTGACTTCAGGAGTCTCTCTCACTCTCATAAAACATTTACACACCAAAACCCCTCAGTGTTCAGTTCACTCTGAGTGTAGAAATTACTGGTCAATGTGTACACTCTCAGAGGCTAACTTAAAGGCCTGTTCATATCGTCTCCAACTACCGAACTTTTCGTCGGAAGGTCCGGTTCAACTACGAAATGATGTCACTTGCATCTTCTGAAAAGCATTACCCCGAATTCGAGTTCGGAAAGCTGCACGTCAGAAAGTCAGAACTCTCCGATGAAAAGTTTTGTGGTTGGAGACAGTATGGACAGGCCTTTACGTTAAGGCATAAGAGCTGGTACTTAAGACAATCAAAATACAGCCCTGTGACTGTCAGAGTCAAATGAACACAGGATTGTACTACATGGCCATGTAGCTGCCTCTGTACTTTTCATTGTTGGCTGACTGTGGCTTAATCAACCTTTTTGATTTCAAGGACCCCCAGCTTGACATGCATTAAGGTCATGGACCCCCATGCCTCTTCTTTGGTCCATGTTCCTGATTGTTTGTTCCTCAGTTTCAGAGTGAGAAACTTAATTGCTGTTTAATTGCCCTGTGAGGTGTACTATACCTCTGTAAGTTTGGTTGGTTCAACTTCAATCCCTTGCTTTCCTAAGTGTCTATCTATCCTCAGTGTTAATGTAAGTCTTAGAGAGTATAAATGGAAACTAGAAAGATGCAATTCGGGGGAAATTGTGAGTGTGTTTGCCGTTTTTGCATTTTCCCATTCAAGTCAATGGGGTTACTTTATAGAGTAACTTTTAGCCAATGAGGAAGCAACAAAAACCTTGCAGAGTAACTTTTAGCCAATGAAAAGAAAGAGGGGCAGACCAAAGAACACCTGGCGAAGGACGGTGATGACGGAGCAGAAGGATATAGGTCTCTCATGGGACGAAGCACAGGCCAAAGCACGAGACAGGGTGCAGCCTTATGTCCCAACCAGGACGAAGAGG
The DNA here is from genome assembly GCF_963921795.1 of Nannobrachium achirus. Taxonomy (NCBI): domain Eukaryota; kingdom Metazoa; phylum Chordata; class Actinopteri; order Myctophiformes; family Myctophidae; genus Nannobrachium; species Nannobrachium achirus. The sequence goes on along the minus strand of NC_137822.1, from coordinate 34,037,881 downwards.
ATAAGTAGGTAGTTTAGCCAATGAAGAAGCTGCATAAGGTGACGTCACCGAGAGTGCTGCTTCCTCAATGGCTAAAAGTTCCCCCATAAAATTGGAGCTGAACAATAGTGTGGTTGCCCTATAGGCAAGCTCACAATGTGTCATGTTGTGACGCGTTGTGAGCTTGTAGATCTGCTATTTTTGGAGAAGATAGTTGAGGTGGATGGAAAAGGAACTCCTCAAGTACAGTGCAAATCAGGTCTGTTTTACTAATCATAGTGAAATGATACTGATGTAGTGATATTGATGAATTCCAATACAGTATTATCAAATTCTGAGGCAGGCACCCACTTTGGGAAACCCTGCCCTAATAGACCCCACGTTGACAACCTGTGGTTTAAAAAACGTAGCTGCAGCGTCGACGTCTCCTCACCTTCTACGAAGTCAGACGGGGTGTAGACCTTGCCCGCCTTGCCGCCCCCTTTCCCCAGACTCCCCTGAGCCTGAGCCGCCTGACCCGGGGGCACGTTGTTGAGGCTGTGGAGGGCGGTCTCCAGGACGTCCCCCAGCTCGTCCCTCCGGTCCTTCCTGACGGGCTTCTCCTCGGGGTGGCGGGTCAGCCCTGTCTCCAGCTGGTACACCCTCTGCAGGGTGAAGCTCTCGAAGGGCACCACCGCGTACTCGCTGGGCAGGCGGGTGCCGGCGTTCACCTCGGCCTTCAGCAGCTGGCTCCTCAGGAACTCCTGGAGGTCGGCCTGCTGGCTCTTGGCCCCCTGCGCCTCCCCCATCAGGCCCCCGCCGCCACCCCGAGCCGCGCCCGGTGCACCGCCTTGTCCCTCCGCCGCCGGACCCCCGTCGGGCCCGGCCGCTGCCGCCCTCTCCAGGGTCTCCTGTACTCCCTTGAGCTGCTGGCTCCGCTCCTGCAGAGCCTCCTTCAGCTGCGCGATCTGCTTCTTCAGGGAGGCGATGTGGAGGCGGTGCTGCTCCTCGCGCTCCTGGAGGAGGGCCTGGTAGGACTGGGCTCCTCCTGCGGGCAGGCCTGTCGCGATTATTACATAATAATCGTCTGATAGCAATTATTTGACATAATCGCAATTATTTTGTCATAATCCTCATAATTGTTTCCATGTTGAAAAATATATTCCTATATTTTCAAACCTTTTCAAAAGTAGTGGAAATATCAGATCTACAAGGTCAGAATGCATCGTGGCGCGTTGTGAGCTTGTAGATCGGCTATTTCCACTATCAATGTTATTATAACGTTTCAAAGACTTGGAGCTTCAAAGACTAAAAGCAAAGAGAAGTGTAATTGCCAACGACAAAAAACACAATGAAATCGTTAATCACAATTATTTGAGCGGACAATTAACCGTCATGTAAAATGTCACAATCGTCGTGACATCCCTACCTGCGGGGCCTCCGCTCTGGGCCGCTCCTCCGATGCCTGCTCCTCCTCCTCCCGCCGCGGGGGGCCCCATCACTCCGGCCCCAGGCCCCGTGTCCCCCAGGGCCAGGTGGTTGGGTCCGGCGTGGGGCAGAGCGTGGCTCAGCGGCGGCTCGTCTGAGTGCGGGGGGCTGCAGGTCATCACGTAGAGAAGGGACAGCGAGCAGCAGACGAGGACCAGCACCCCTCCCACGCGGGACACCCAGGAGAGGAGCCCGCGGCGCAACATCATCGCAGCACCGCTTTAACGCAACCACTTATCTATCCGCTTTAAACAGCCATGCACCCAGATGGAACAGGTCACAACGACACGCACACAAACACATGAGCCTTTGTGCTGTGCATATATCGGCTCATGCACGCATGCAGAAATGGTATGTGAACCTCACACACTACGATAACGCTGCTGCATGTGTCACTTATTATCTTTAAGCTGCCAGTGAGGAGGGGTGGGGGGCACGGGGCAGAGCAGTTAGGATATCAGTGTTCGGTCATTGTATCAGAGTTAGGTCATTGCTTTTTCCATTGACATGCTAGACCTTTTGGTTTTATCACTGCCATAATATATTTATCCAGGTCGAATGGCAAAAAAGCGCAAAACACTTTGCCCTCCCGGCCCGTTCCATTCAGCTCCAAAGACATCGTCTATCAGTCATCTGCGACTCATATGTACAAATGATGTCATAGTCTCTCTCTCAGTTGGTCCACGATAATATCCTCTCTTCCTGTCTGTGTAAAAGACAGACAGCAGCTCTGAGATACTGTCTAAGAATGTAAGCCAGGATATTGAACGGTGTGTTGTTGTTGTGGTCCCACTGTCTCATGGAATGCAGAATGCTCCGCTAGGTCTCATTGCGAAGGCTTCATGTCACATCCAGGCGGGCTTGGATGTGCCGGGCATGAGGAAAAGGATCCTCTGCGGTCACTGGTGGTTTCGTCATGGGCTGCACAATCCCTGTGAGGGCTCTGAGGGCTGAGACACACACACAGACAGAGACAGGGACATGCAGAGAATGTTTTACTTAAAGAAAGGCAGGGGCTGACATTTCTAAAAGGGCCTTTTGGTGGAAATATTGAAAATAGCAGACCTCCAAGCTCACAGCGCGTGAGCTTGGAGGTCGGCTGTTGTCGGTGCGTGAAGCTAGGGGTGGGCGATATGGCGATAATTATCGTCTCGGCGATACAGCTTTGCCACGATAGGCCATTTCAGAATATCGTTTCTCTCGTGATACAAACAGTCATTTAGAAAAGGCTCTGGATATACAGCGAGTGCACGTTCCATGAGTCGCAGCTCTATTGCTTAATTTATACTTCTATAGTACGGTGGTATAATTCGCCAAAAAGAACAGATCTACAAGCTATAACGTGTCGCGGCTCAACGTGTCATATAGTTTGAGGATCTGTCCCCTGCTTTCACAGCCCCTCCCCCGGGCAGCACGCAGACAGGCTACAGAGTGTCTACAGCACTGACTGAGTTGAGATACTGTGTGTGCAGGAGCACGGCACAGTGGTCCACGATTTAGTTTCACTTTAACGGGACTTAAAAGCAGTGATGCAGCTTGGCCTGCATTCTTTGAAGCATATTTTTCACAATGGATGCATTAAACTAACAGGACGCAAACTACTTATCCGTCCTGCTATCGCTATCAGCCATCTCACTGCTTGCAAAGCTGAACTGTGCTGGAGTCTCATCCATAGCTGTGTGTTCTGGCAGTATTGATGAGATGATTTAGATCACCTTGTAAATCCATGCTTCTGTTTTTATTAACTATAAACAAGTAGCTATTTGCTGCTATTTGTAAAGTGCTTATGTTTTCACCATTGATGCATGCGTGTGTCGTCGCGAATCGCGGTGAAATCGTCGCGTCTATTTTGCGTCTATTACATAATTGGCTTAGTTATAAAAACCATGCCATTATTGTTAGTAGAAAAGCGAAAAGCTAGGATGATAATGAGTGAGTAATTCTCTAAACATAAAGCTTGTATCATAACAAACCTCCTGACTTTTAGTGTGGTATGCTATGTCCAAAATACAGCTCCTGTAGGATTTTTGTGCCAAAATTGATTTTTCTGCAGATTTTGGTTCTATAGGGTCCAAACTATCAGAAAATGACGGGGGTCAAATTTTCCGACCCCTCCCTCATTTCCTGGGGGCGGGTCACTTCAGTTTTGGCCCTATTCGGCTATGTATTCCCAATTTCCCATAGTATTTTTTGCTAAAATTGATTTGTTTGCTGTTTTGGCTTCTATAGGGACCAAACTATCAGAAAATTACGGGGGTCACATTTTCAGACCCCTCCCTCATTTCCTGGGGGCGGGTCACTTCAGTTTTGGCCCTATTCGGCTATGTATTCCCAATTTCCCATAGTATTTTTTGCAAAAATTGATTTGTTTGCTGTTTTGGCTTCTATAGGGACCAAACTATCAGAAAATTATGGGGGTCACATTTTCAGACCCCTCCCTCATTTCCTGGGGCCGGGTCACTTCAGTTTTGGCCCTATTCAGCTATGCATTCCCAATTTCCCATAGGATTTTTTTGCAAAAATTATTTTGTTTGCTGTTTTGGCTTCCATAGGGAACAAACTATCAGAAAATAACGGGGTTGAAATTTTCAGACCCCGCCCTCATTTCCTGGGGGCGGGTCACAGTTTTGGCTCTATTCAGCTATGCACTCCAATTTCCCATAGGATTTTTTATTTTTTTTGCTAAAATTGTTTTGTTTGCTGTTTAGGCTTCTATGGGGACCAAACTATCAGAAAATGACAGGGTTCAAATTTTCATACCCCTCCCCCATTTCCTGAGGCGGGGAGGGGGGGGGGTTCAGTTTTAGCCCTATTCGGCTCTATATTCCCATAGATTTTTTTTTCTTCTTTTCTGTTTTGGCTTCTTTAGGGACCAAACTGTCAGAAAATGAGGGGGTTCACATTTTGCATGCAATTGAAGATGCCAGGGCAGAGCCCCTGTAGGAAGATCTTCCATGTGTCCCATAGCATGATCTGACGGAGGACGATTATTCTATCAAAGTTCTTATTGTTGATGCCATGGGTTTGCTTCAGAGCATGAAAAAGACAAAAAGCTGTCAGATCTTCAGGATACATTCAACAAACGCATCATAACGATGATGGCTGGCTATGTTGAGGGTCAAGTTGTCTTTGATAGGTAATATTAGGTATATGGATCAGTCGAAAAACACGAAGTCTTCATCCAGAGTTCCTTGACTATGTCCATCAAGGAACTCCTGACTGTGTGATCAACCAAGGAGAAGTTGACATGTGTTAGGCCAGGGACTGCTTGAGTATTTCTCAAGGGACAGTTCTTTCAAGCTCGTTGTCATATATGATACCTTCATCAAGGGACATGATTTTGAGGAGGTGCACACATTGAAGAGGCTGCTGACACCAATCTCCAATTGCCCTGAGCCACCAATTGAAGAGAATTGGTGGAATTCAGAGAGTGGAGGGTATGTTCCAGTCAGGTGTCTTGCCCTCCCTGCTCCAAAGGCAATACTTGAGCTCATCACATGTAATGTGGGTGCAAAGCAGGTTGCAAGGGACAGTCAGTCTCTGCAAGTGCTATGGCACTGGACTGTAGACTTTGCCAACAGTATAAAGGCCCATTCTCACTGGGCCAGATTAACAGATAAATAAGTATCTTTCTCCATTCAAGTGGATGGTAAGACACAGATAAAAACAATATCTGTGACAGATATTTTCTTTTATCTGTATCTTACCATCCACTTGAATGGAGAAAGATATTTTTGTATCTGTTTATCTGGCCCAGTGGGAATGAGCCTTAAGGGAGGACATAGATAACAGTGATCATGAATAGATCCTGTATTTGTCTAGAATAATAACAGGTCAGAAGTATAAATGCTACCCCATCCTCCTCACTTGAACTGTTCCTACCTAAACTATTGAATATCCTCAGAATATACTGTGAAGTTGTGTATAAAGTACTGTAAAGTACTCCCCCCAGGATATGAGGGAGGGGTCTGAAAATTGGAACCCTGTCATTTTGTGATAGTTTGGTCCTTATAGAAGCCAAAACGGCAAAGAAATCAATTTTAGCAAAACACTCCTATGGGAATACATAGGTGAATAGGGCCAAAACTGAAGTGACCCCCTCCCCCTCCTAGGAAATGAGGGAGGGGTCTGAAAATGTCTACCCCGTCATTTTCTGATAGTTTGGTCCCTATAGAAGCCAAAACAACAAAAGATAAAATATGTTTTAGCAAAACAATCCTATGGGAGATTGGGAAAACATAGCCGAATAGGGCCAAAACTGAAGTGACCCGCCCCCAGGAAATGAGGGAGGGGTCTGAAAATTTTACCCATATTATTTTCTGATAGTTTGGTCCCTATAGAAGCCAAAACAGCAAACAAATCATTTTTTTTGCAGAAAACTCCTCTGGGAAATTGGGAAAACATAGCTGAATAGGGCCAAAACTGAAGTGACCCTCCTCCAGGAAATGAGGGAGGGGTCTGAAAATTTAACCCCCATCATTTTCTGATAGTTTGGTCCCTATAGAAGCCAAAACAGCAAAAGAAATCTATTTGGCAAAAGAATCCTTTGGGAAATTGGGAAAACAAGGCCGAATAGGGCCAAAACTGAAGTGACCCGCCCCCAAGGAAATGAGGGAGGGGTCTGAAAATTTGACCCCCGTCATTTTCTGATAGTTTGGTCCCTATAGAAGCCAAAACAGCAAAAAAAGCCATTTGGGCAAAAAAATCCTATGGGAAATTGGGAAAACAAGGCCGAAAAGGGCCAAAACTGAAGTGACCCGCCCCCAGGAAATGAGGGAGGGGTCTGAAAATTTGACCCCCATCATTTTCTAATAGTTTGGTCCCTATAGAAGCCAAAACAGCAAAAAAAAACAATTTTGGCAAAAAATTCCTACAGGAATACATAGCATACCGCACTATTTGGTTGGTCATAAGGTAATTTATTTTCCCTCAAGTTTCAATGGTAAGGCATGGGTTGTTGTCAACCTGTGGGTCGAGACCCCCAGAGAGGTCCCGCCAAATTGTTTTGAATATAGCCGATCTACAAGCTCACAAAACTCAAAAAACATTTTAAGGGAACCCATAAAACATTTCTGGGACCCATTTGAATGACCTGAACCATCATCACACCAACTAGTAAATATTTTGAAGTAAAAAAATGATAATTGTTTAATCAAAAATCTGAATGTTATCATTAAAAAATCATAGATTAGGCTATATATCTTTCTATCTGCAGCATACAAATGAATAGATTATCTATAGAATATATGTGTGGGTCTAATAATCATAATAAACCTAAAAACTCGCATAAAACAGTATCGTGATAATATCGTGTATCGTGATACTGCATGAAGCATATCGTGATAATGCTTTTATCCAGTATCGCCCACCCCTACGTGAAGCCGCACCAAACTAAGCATAGTCAAGTCAATACTGGAGATGTAGCGTACGGCATGAATTTCTGCACAGAGAGGGCAATTCTTTCAACATATCATGCTGCATTCAAGTTCAGGAGAGTTTGGAACAAGGCAGTTATTTTGAATGCTGCCTTCAGGTATGGCATGGAAAAGAGGGCATTTGCATTTCTTTTACCATAAACGGCATTCATGGTCTGGAGAGGGCACTTTTTACAGACGGATAAAAGGACATGGGCTCAAGCCCCCTTTGATGTCTATGTGTGCACGGGCCTGGACAGAGAGGGAGAGAGGGAGGGACATTTTTATAAGTTGATGATTCTTAACATCTTGCATACTTAAGTTGTATTGTTTAAATTAGTCTGAAGAGGAGGAAAACATGCCAGACCACTCCGACATGCTAGCTTAGAACTGCGTGCGGAGCCAAAGCCAAGCTAAGCATTCCTCCAAGACTACAGCCCCTGACAAAACACACTGAAGTGTCACCGAAGTGTGAAAGAACGAAGCAATGTGCGAGGGCATGTGTTTGTGCCCGTAAAGTCTATACAGGCTCACTCACACACACACACACACACACACACACACACACACACACACACACACACACACACACACACACACACACACACACACACACACACACACACACACACACACACACACAGACAGACAGACAGACAGACAGACAGACAGACAGACAGACAGACAGACAGACAGACAGACACACAGTCACACACACACACACTGAGTGAAGGATAGATAGTGCTACAGTCTGTGGATTGTGGATAAACATATTAATTTGAATATGAATGGATGGATATGTGTGTTTATGCTTCAGTCAATGTCAGTGTGTATGTGTGTGCGAGCGATCACGCGTGTGTGTGACTGCGTGCGTGCGTGACAGTGTGCATGAGTCTATTGACTTAGCGCACAGTTAGCTCTTTGGCAGGGCTGACTGAAGCCGATCCTAATGAAAGGATTAGTTTATGGCAGTAGTGAATACTGGACTGTGCTCTAACTAACAGCTGAATGAGGGAAGACAGGACATCTGTTCTGCCAGACCTCCACTGCTGAACATGTTCGAGGCAAGGACGGTTGGGCTAAATGAGATCCTAATGCAGTTATGGTAAAAAATAAAAAATAAAAAATGATTTGATGGAGTGTCACACTCCTCCTGTCTCTCTAGTCAATATCTTCATCAGGTCATGAGGGTTACTAAACCTTAGAACCCTGACCACTTAACCACAGTTTGTCCTTGTTTAATTAGAATATGTCAAGTTAGTTTAAAGGGAGAGTTTAGCTTGATTCAATATTTAGATATTTGATATTCATCTTATCAGACAGGGCCCATTCCTACAGTATAATAAACCCATTGTAACTTCATTTTAACCATGATAGATTCATCAAAAACACTCGTCTTCTTTTCTGGTGACTTATACTACCCTCCAAATACGTGAGCTAGCCGAGTTTTTGAGATTTGTTTTTTCATTTATTTGTAATAATCTTTTATTGTAATAAATGTTTTCCATTTTTCCTAAAAAATATTGAAAATAAATCGAAAATGTTATCGAAAAAATGGGTTTGTATAGGAATGGGCCCTGGGGGAGTGTCTGATAAAATGAATATCAAATATCTAAATATTGAATCAAGCAAATGAAAGCCTGTCCAGGGTGTTCACAAAAGCCTGATTAGACAATAAAATGAACATACTTTCATTTTTTTGAAAGTGGAATATCCCTTTAACACAAAATCGAAATAACATAATGTGATCAGTTACTATGGGACATTAACATCAGGTTAACTTGCATTAGCAGGTACTCATGGAACACTGAAACAGAACAGCAAATGGGTATGCCACCTCTGGCACATTCTGGAAACCTGGATAAAGCTTATCAATTCGATATAGCCGCTTCAATTATTAAAAAATAGCTGATCTAAAAGCTCAAGGTGCCGTGCTGCCAGCTTGTAGATCTGCTATTTTTGAAAAAAAAAAAGTATTTAAATGTATCTTTTTAAAAGCAAACATTTGTAACTCAAATATTTGCTTCTGGGTGGTCCCTGGAACAACATATTTTGAGATGGGGGTCTGCGGCCAAAAACATGTAATTTCAGGGGTCCTTGACATGCAAAAGTTTGAGAACCACTGATTTAAAAGAAGGATTAAGAAAACATTTATAGAATCAGGTCAAAAATATTCAAAGACTTGCACAAACGTTCACGATTTTTCTACAAGCTCTACAAGCTCGCAGCGCGGCATGAACTTGTATAGCTGCTATTTTAAAGCATAAAATAATGGTTAAAGTGGTTCAAATCTAAAGTGACACATATTTGCGTTCAGGCCTATATCCATGGTAATGTGTCCAGATCTATTCATGCTCACTGCACAAATCAAAGCCCTGTGGGGAGCTTCTATGATAATGATTCTAAGCTGAGAATTGTAACAAACTAGTTTTCTATGTCTAAAAGCTGCTTTTCATTATGATGAATGTGATGATGAGCTTTTACATTCTGATGTCAGACTCATCAACTCATTGTGGTGATATGCAATTATGGTCCCCTGCACCTAGACTTGGCAACCATTGTCGTCATTCTAATTATGCTTCTGAGCTAAACCTCAGGGCTTAAATACAATGTGGTGGAAATTTGACATAATTCTCTTGTTCATTCACCACCGGTTTCCATTTATTTCATATTGCCAGAGCTATGGAGTAACAGGGAAAGAACCCTCTTCTTTCAAATTATTATCATCTTGCAGATACAGTGACTTTCCCCCGGTTTCAACTAAAACCCTATATACTTCATTGACAAAGTTCCAAAGTTCCATGTTGTGAGCTTGTAGTTCTGCTATTTTCAGTTTTTCACCAATGTTCACCCCCAGGATAGAGTAACTATGGTTCATGTGGTAATATGCATGCTTCTTTTGAATAAGACGACAATGTATATATGGATACAAATGTGTAGCCTGTCATGTATGTTTACTGTATGGGGCAGCATAAGACTCCAGTGTGCATTGGTTGATATTGAAAATATATTTTATGTGGCAATACATTGTAAGCCATGTGCATGAAAAGTGTCTTTCTGTATGACTCTGTTAAAACTATGTATAGGTATTGTTCTGCCGGACCCTTTCTGACTTTCAGAGCCTGGGTTAGTTAAGCAGCATGAAGCAAGTGTGAAACTGTAGTTAATAATGACATGGTCTGTCTCTGTGTAGTGTAGCCTATATAATTTATGTGTCTCATTCAGTAAAACTCAGTGTTCAGTAAAATGAACACTGAAGATTTTACATGGATAAAATCTTATCAATTTGGTGTCGGTGGCCGCAAACACGTATGTATATACGTAAGTATATAGCTAAAATCTGAAATGACATGCTGAGGAGCTTTTTAATGAGTTAAAACCAGAATTAGGGAGGCATATGGAGTATGAGTCATGAATGGTGACTCCATAAAACTGCTGAGCCTCACTAGGTATATGAATAAGTTGATTCACTAGCTATCTTTGTGGCACTCTGTGGCTAACAGAGCCATATGAACACCTAAGGATCCAAATAAAGGCACACTACTCTATAGCAGCCCTATCCATTGAAGAAAACATTGCTGCTTCTTAGAGCTGTCAAATCTGTATGAAAATGAATCTCTTCTTGCCCATAAACCCAGAGGACCATCACTTCCAGTAAAATCAAACTGGCATTGAGTTTCACACAGGATATGATGTAATTTGGGGTGCGTTGTCTTGGCAACTCTTGCCTCAGAAGTAGTCCCTGTGTCCTTAATTCACCCACAAGTCAAAAGAATATACACAATTCCAAATTAGCCTAGTGAAATAACACTGTATCTTCTTAGCATTTTAATGTATCTTCTATATGTCATAGTTTCTCTGCCAGTGGGCCATGAACTAAAAATATGTTTTAACCAGGTCTTAGATAAAGAACACTTATTGATGATTTTAACAAATGTTTTACAATCTCTCAAAAATAGGCAATTTACAAGCTCACATCGAGCTTGTATAATTGGTATTTTATAATTTTATAAAGTTATAGTATAGTTATTTTGGGGTCTTTTTTGAGCCTTCAATGACAGGTAGGCTAGAAAAGTGCATGGGAGTCAAATGCAGCAAACGGTCCGGGTGTCCGGGAATCAAACCGGGGACTTCTGTCAGGCATTTAGAGCAGATGTGTGGTCCACAGGAAATGATGTCTATCGTGTCATGTCCACATTAGTCTCTCGTTTACAGACTTCTGTATTAGTGACTGAACTTTTCTTTGATGATGGTTAGCTAGATTGTGTCCACATCAACACGATAGAGAAGTGGTGGGCAGGGGACCCTCAGGGGGGTCCCCAAATTGTTTTGGGGGGGTCCCCAGATGATTAACTTAATGTGCAACAACGTTAAACAAACCAACATAAGGTTTAAGTGTATAGAGTTTATCTGCACATTTCTAAAGTGACAATTAAAGGACTTTTTAATACCTCTAAAATGACAGATTAAACATTGCCCAAATTGTCAAATATTAGAGACAGAAATTGTGAAAATAGCCGATCTACTTGCTCACAACACCTTGCAATGCAAAAAAAACAAAAATGACTGCAACACAATGTATTATTATACTGCAATGCAAGAGTTTCCGTTTCTGTGTGGTTTTATGACACATTTGTTCCTATTGGTTTACACTCTCTGGACTTATTGATTAGACTCAGTCACAGATTCCATCACAAATCTCCCACATCTGTGTTTGCATAATGTTGTTTGGACTGAGGGCCGAGAATCTACAGTGCGTTATTTCAGAGCAGTGTAAACAGTTTCAAAGCTCATACACAAACAGAGAAACGAGCTTCAGTCGTGCCCACAGGCCGGGCCGGGGAGGGGATGCATTTCCTTTGCCTCCTGAAATGACAGAGCTGATAAATGGTGTTTTTCCGTGTTTATGACACATTGAATTCCTCCCCCCTTTGCCCGAAATAGAAAGAGAAATATAGTTGCAGGGATGAGAAAGGGAGAGTGGGGAGGAAGTGGGACAGTGGAAGATATGGAATAAATACCAAATTAACCAAAGAAAGATAGAGAGAAGGGAGAGGGAGAGAGAGAGAGATTGCTAATGAATTTATTTGTATGGCTCTTTTCCAAACAAGGTTACCAAGTGCTTTACATAACAAGGTAAAGAAGCTGCAGAGAGAGAGAGAGAGAGAGAGAGAGAGAGAGAGAGAGAGAGAGAGAGAGATCAGAGACACCTCCTGTGTTGATCTCTGGGGCATCTGGTTCAGACACAAAATGCACTTCCTGTCCCTCCTGCAGCTTCCTGCCTAGAGGGCATTGTCTGTGTGTGTGTGTGTGTGCGTGCGTGCATGCATGCGTGCGTGTGTGTGCGTGCGTGTGTGTGCGCACGTTGTACTGTACTGTAGGTGAAGAGTTGAGGAGAAGGAGGCGGAGACAACCAGGCACAGTAAAACCCTGGCCTGTGTTCATTTATCTTGTGAGAGATCAATTATACATCGACTTGGTATTCTCCCGAGTGTACAACAAATTGACACAGATGATTTTACCACGGCGGTGCAAGCAGGGGTGTCGCACCAAATTCTGGGCCCTGGGTACAAGGATTCACTGTGGGCCCCCCATGAATGTTCCTCATAGGGGGAGGGGGATTAACCCAATTAGACTGGGAGCGCATTATTACGCATTATTTTGTGCTTTAACTGTTGAAAAATATCAGATAAACAAGCTCACTGCGAGCTTGTAGATCTGCTATTTTTTTTTTAATCTTGAAAATTGTAATATTTCAAATACATAAATAGTTTAAATATTTTTTTTAAACCTATGTTTCTATGTCAGTGGTGCTCAAACCTTTTCATGTCAAGGACCCCCAAAATTACATGTATCTGGCCGTGGAACCCCAACTCAAAATATGTTGTTCCAGGGACCACCCAGAAGCAAATATTTGAGTTACAAATGTTTTAAAAAGATATATTCAAAGACTTGCAAAAATAAAATCACGATAAAAAAAAAAATCACACCCGTGTGAACTGAGCGGTGGGGGGGGGGGGGGGGGGGGGGCTGTGTGTGTGTGTGTGTGTGTGTGTGTGTGTGTGTGTGTGTGTATTGCAGTTGATGCACAGGCCAGGCTAGACTCAACAGCACCTCTCTGGTCACCCAGGGTACTACTCAGGCTACATACACCAGAGGCTACATACAGACAGACACACAGACACACAGACAGACACGGATACACACACGGCCACGCTATGGAGACGGTGTGACCACCGCTCAAAAAAAAAAGAAGATCTATAAGCTCGCAGCGCGGCACCGAGATCTATAAGCTCGCAGCGCGGCACTCGGTGCCGCGCTGTGAGCTTGTATATCTGCTATTTTTCAATAGATAAAGCATTAAATGATTCTAAGCCTGGTACCCAGTCTCGAGTGTACAACAAATTGACAAATATGATTTTACTACGGCGGTGCAAGAGAAGGAGAGACAGAGAGAATGAGAAGCATAGTTCTAATTCTCAATTCCTCTGTTCCATTCATAGACGAGCGTCACACCACTGCAGCAGAAATCACACACCGATGGCATGTTGTGTTTGCATGTGTTTGTCTGCGGTGCACGGGTGCAGTAGTGTGCAGACCACAGCCCTTCTGTGTGTCTGAGGCACAGACCTCGAAGGCCGGCTACAGACCTAAAGGCACAAAAACGAGTGCGTGTCGTGTGGGGGAGGCGGGGGGCAGGCACAGCGCAATGCATTCCGGATGGGAGTCGAGTGGTTTGAAGTCGAGTGCGAGTCGTGTGGTGTTGTGTGGTTGCGTCCAACTTGCTCACGACTCGCACTAGACTTCAAACCACTCGACTTCCATCCGCAATGCATTGTGCTGTCTCTGCCCCCCGCCTCCCCCACACAACTCTCACTCAACTTGTGCGTTCCAGTCTGATTGCAGCCTTACACAGCAGCACTTTTGACATGAAACGGTAGGATATACTCGCGGGTCTAATGACATTAGATTCAGCATTCCAGATTTGCATATCGCCACATCTTATAGACGTATAGATCAGTGGTTCTCAAACTTTTTCATGTCAAGACAAGGACCCCCAAATTGACACTTATTAGGCCATGAACCCCTATTTGAAAAGATATGCCAGGGACCCCCATTAGAGAAGATTTTTACGGCTCTAGCAGTGATTCCCAACCATTTTAATTTCAACCATTAAACCATTTAATGGTATTTCTATCTCTGAGACCCCAATTTATTTTGTCAAATCTATGTTAATTTTAGTTAGTTACATATACCCAATAATGGTCCATTTGGTTCCTAACTATCATTTAGCTGGGGACCCATTGGAACTCCCTCAAGGACCCCTGGGGGTCCCCGGAACACACTTTAATAATAATAATAATAGTTACCTACTCCTCCCGCAAGGGAAATTCAGTATTTGCAGCCCAACCCAGCTGCTTCACAGCCCACAAGGAGCGCGTGAGCAATTTGGGGTTAAGAGTCTTGCTCAGGGGACACACATCGACATTGCTATCCTGGCCGGGAATCGAACCAGGGACAACCAGGAGAACTGGTTTCCAGGCAGGCTCTCTAACCATTCAGCTATGGCCGCCCCAAACTTTGAGAACCACTGGTATAGACGATACATAGTGGGGCAAATAGTAAACTCATATATATGGAAGGCATTGTGCAGTTTATGACTAAAGGCTGAAACTTTCTACAGTGTTTATTATATACCATGACATTTGTTTTCAGACGTGGAATCGCGTCTGAATTGACCTCTGGAACTTAAACCTTTTGAGCTGTCAAAAACATTTTTTTTAAAATTTTTTTTTAGACCTTATTAATCCTGCAGGAGAATTTTATTCTTCAGCTTTGGTTATGGCGAGCGGTGTGTGATTGGGAACTAGGAGCAGCTAGGGTTTAAATGTGTTGCTAGGGACACTTAGACACGTATTACTGAGTATTACTGAGCCGACCATGACGCAAACCACTGACCTTCTGCCTCTCAACCCACTAAGCTACGCCTGCCCATAAGCAATAACAAACAAAAAAAATCACACCCGTGTGAACTGAGCGGTGGTTTACCCACCAACCCCCCCCCCCCCTCCCCCCCTGTGTGTGTGTGTGTGTGTGTGCGTGTGTGTGTGTGTGTGCCTGGCCTGGCCTGAAAACAGCGCCCCTCCCTTAACATGTGTGGTCATAAAAGGTACTACACCACATGAGGCTACATACAGACCCACAGACCCACCCACATACCCACATACCCACATACCCACCCACATACCTACACACACGGCCACGCTATGGAGACGGTGTGACCACCGCTCAAAAAGAAAGAATAGCAGCAATAGTAAAAACATTTTTTAAAGAAAAGTATGTAGATTAGTCATAGCACACTTGAGGTGCTTGAAGGTGCAATGTGTATCCTAAAGTACTTTTAACTATTATCCATGTATGCAGTATGTATGTACTGTGCAGTATGTGTGTATCTATCTATTTTTTAACTATAACTTTCAAGATGGGAGCCAATTTTTAGGTTCTTGTTACTATGTAAACATGTATTGTTTTTGAATAAATATTTGAAGTTTTTTGCAGAAAACTTAGGTCAAGATTTAGAAGGCGTTTTTATAATCGGCCTCAATCCTGAACGGATTAAATGATATTGCATTACAGTATATTAACCAATTAAGTTTGTGCTCCATCCAGGTCAAACATAGTCAGGTGCTGTTACTGTGTACATGTTGGCTCACTGTAAAGACTCTGCTACACTAAATGGAATCGAGCCATTAACTCATTCTGTGCCAAATGGCAAAATGGCTCCAAGGTAGCTGTGCCAGGATTTTGTATGTTTTTCTTTACTATGCAATGAAAAAAATTGATTTTTTTTTTTTTATAATTTAAAAAACTAACCCCTCCCCACAGAAACAGACACAGTTGTTGTGATTCAGTGGCAAAAATAATGTTGTCAATCAGACAAATGGTTCCAGAGATAGAGCTGTTTGAATGAAAAAAATCAAACCTCGGTTCGAAGTAGAGCGGTGAATCTGAGCAGCTATACCCTGTGTGTGTTGCTAAATGCCTAAACTGTAAACTGTAAACTGTGCCTGTGAGTGAGTGGTGAGTGTGCCTGGCCTGCACAAAACAGCGCCCCTCCTTTAACTAGTGTGTTGTGTGTGGCCACTCAAGGTATTGCCAGGCTACGGACACGGCCAGCCAGCCAGCCACCCAGCCACCCAGCCACCCAGGGACATACCCACGGACATACCTGTCTATTGGGAGCGCTTTCACCGCTCCAAAAAGTGTCCATCCACTAGAATGGACACACATGAACACACATTTTCTCAATCAGCTAAACGAGGGAGCGAACACACAAACAGAGAAAAGCATCTCTCTGATCTCAGGTCATTTTGACATCTTTAAAAAACACAAAAGACGTCATAAACCGTCATTGGCACCCAGGGCTATTGGCACAGAATGAGTTAACCACTTAAACCATCTCATGGTACAGTACATCAAATAACTACAACTGCACTCTGTCGAGGTGCCAACTTGCGCCTCGTGCACAAGTAGGTCATGTATGGCCTACTTGCGCGCCAGCAGAGCGCTCACCACTGGCATCACCAGTGGTGATGCCAGTGACATCACCACTGGCATCAACAGGAATGCTGGTTCCTCATTGACTGTTACGGATGAGGTTGCCAGAAATGCTGGTCCCTGATTGGGCTACTGGCTTAGTTTAACACATTATGACGTCATCACTATATGTTATACTATTTTCACCCAAATTTGGTGAAACTTATAATACTGTATCCCTATGCCCAGAATGGGAATTCTAGGGTTTGTGTCGTTAATTACTTAATTGAATTCATTGTCCTATAGTTTCATTATATAGATAATTATTTTGATAGTATTGTTTAGAACTTTAGACTGATGCTAGGCTCTTGGTTTTCCTGTGATTCTAGTGTCCTGAGGCACTACGCTCTGTCTCTTTGCATTCTATGTAAGTGATTACCTTGCTTATTGTAGCATTGGTTTATAGCGACTAAATTGTTACACCTGTATTCACCCTAGTATTTCATGTCAATATGGCTACTGTGAAAAGGTTAAATTCCCTGCATGTTTTCGTTTGTATAGCGTGTCTGAGAGGTGAGGCGTTTTGGACCTGGTGGTATCTGATGAGATTTGTGGTCTTTGGTATTTGATGGTCCGATTAGCAGCAGCAGCCTGCTGGAATTCATAACAAACATCTGTGTTGACAAGTCTGGTTTCAGTAAATAAAGACATACTGTACAAGACATGGAGCTACATTGTTGAATAATGTGATCAAGGAAGTTTAGACATAAATGTGTCAATATTGAGAAATACGGATTAAGGACCCACCCTTCATCATTTGGTATGAGTCAGAGCTGTTTGTGTGTGGTGTTAATTCTGTCGACTAAGACTAAGTCTAAAAGACTACACGATTTTGATATTTTGTCAATAAGACTAGACTAGACTAAAACAATTTCAGAAGATTAAGACTAAGACTATTATGTGTGTTATTATTTTGACCGAGTAACATACAGTAGAATACAATTACTTGTTCTGTGAGTTATGTGGTTATATTTAGCCTAAAGGACTTAGACTAAAAGACTAAGACTAAAGGCCACTTTTAACCAAACAGATTCGTGGCCGAATCGGCGGCGGAAGGCGGCGGAAAGCGTCTGTTGCCGAACGGGAGCTCATCGGTAGGTTTTCGGCAGTGGGTCGGGAACGTTATCGACGGAAAACTGGAAGACTGGACTTGCTCAGTTTTGTAGAGTCGCCCCTGGACGTCGGTGAATTGTAGCGAGTTGTAATGGACCATTAGTTTGCTACTGCTGCAGCAAAACCAAGCCTAAATAAGCCAGAGACATTTTCCCGTTGCATATTTTAACTAAATAGCATATTCACAATCTCAACTCTCAATTTCCTATACTAATCAACTCCAAGGCAACGCTAGTAATCGTGATGTGTGTTGTTTTGGTGTGAGGAGAAGAAATCACCGGACAGGAAGAATCTCCGCTTCTGCTCCTCGGTTGCCAGATTCTGTGAGTTAAACAAGCGACCAGGTCTATGAAAACAAGGCCTAAAGAAGCGTCCGGTTTCACCTATTGAGCTCTATTACATTAGCTATTTTCTAAAAGAATGTTGAAAGCAAGGCCAAATAAGCAACTACAATTCAGAAACATGCCCAAGCAAAAGTAACCCACAACTAGCAACATTATAGGAAAACAGGATCAAAGTCGCTTGTAACAAGCCGATATGGCAACACAGTGCGCATGCGCAAAAATGTACAGTAATTACAGTCGGCATACAGTCGGCTGGTAAATTCAATGTGCTTAGTTTTTTGCAGTTCTTTGCAGTTCTTTGCAGTCTGTGAACAGTTTGAACAAGTCTCCTGTAGTATTTTCGGTGTGGAGGCACCTTAAGACTAAAATATTTTTCATATTTAGTCGACTAAGACTAAATCAATGCCATAGGACTAAGACAGGACTAAGACTAAATGGTGTGTTATTCAAAAGACTAAGACTAAGACTAAATCAAAATTTGCTGAAAATTGTAACACTAGTGTACATATATGTGCACGTGTTGGCCTGGACTGGAGGAATGTCAGGTGACAGCCCTGTTGTTTTTGTTTTGTTTTGTTTTCTCAGGCAATCTGTCTGAACTTGACCCTTGGACAGCTCACTTTGACAAGAAGAATGCCCTGAAGGCAGAATGAACTTGACTGGATTCAATGGAGAAGAGAAGAGAAGAGAAGAGAAGAGAAGAGAAGAGAAGAGAAGAGCAGAGCAGAGCAGAGCAGAGCAGAGAAGAGAAGAGAAGAGAAGAGAAGAGAAGAGAAGAGAAGAGAGAAGTGGCAAAGATACCAGCACCACGCACAAACTAGCCTCGGAAACCCAGGCTTATTTTGGTGATCGGAAGACGCACAAACTAACCTAAAATATTACCTGCAGTGAGTGAGTCACTGCTGCTGTATAAAAGAAAGCACCTAGTATGAGAGAGTTGTAACCGAAAAGCAAAGCTAGAGAGACAATTAAGGAGAGAAAGTAATAAGAGTTGCATTTGCCTCTACTGACAGAAAAGGGGGGGGGGGGGGGGGGTAGGAGAAAAATAAGTAGAGAAAGGGTCCTTTGATGTCTCTAGTTCCCTCAGGTGATTCCCTTTACCATTCATTAGGGACTGCAGTTTCCCCAGCCAGGCATGCCATCTGGAAGACCCTTAAACACACACTACTACACTTTTCTCCCTCTTCTGTTTCACTTCCACTACAAGGCAAGCGCCTCGATCGTGTTATCATCACATTCACTCCTTTTTCCTCTCTTCCTCTCTATGATTGGTGCTTAATTTATAGTCTGTCGTACGGCATGTCATGCGCCAGAAAATAGCCAATGTACAAGCTCTCACTCATGTGAGCTTCTAGATCTGCTATTTTTGCCATATGACACTTAGGGATGGGATGATATGAAAATGTCATATCACGATTATTATGACAAAATAAATCGTGATTTACGATATTATCGTGATAATCAAAATCCATTATCCTGGGGTGGAACATTTGTAGATCGGCAAAGACATTTGATAGAGTGAAAAAAGACCGTATCAAGTATGTACCTTTTACGATAAATTAAATCTCCACAATACGATTATCGTGAGTGTTTTTTATCACCATAAACGATAATATCGGATTCGCTTATCGTCCCATCACTAATGACACTACATTTGACAAAGTAGCTCACTTGACTCTAGAACAGTGAACATGAGTGGGTCAAAATACAGTAAATTCATGGGCAGCAGGGAACACCAACGTTGGAGTTACTGCCTGCAGTACTTCATTCATTCATTCATTCATGATTTACCCGTGCAATGAATCACGCGAATGATCCAAGCTGAACATGAAAACTGAATTGATCTCCTCCATAAAACATATAAACCATCAATGCAATAACAGTCACCACCCACTTCCACACTGTCCTCATTCACATTGTGTAGTGGAAGGAAAATTAACGACTGCTACTAAGTACTACTAATTTTCTCATTGATTTATTCCTCTAGCTCTCTTATTCAGTAAACCGCGAAAGGCCACAGCAGAATGCTAAGCATAGAGCATCTATATGTAATTATTGGTAAAATGACTTGGTTTGTGTATTATGAATGAGAGATACTGTACGTAGGAAGAGTTGTCTTGCTCATTTTCTCAGCTGTTTCATGACAATCTAATGTCTTTACTTGGGAGGAGATTATGTTAGAATCAGATGATGGAAATGATCAAAAGGGTCATACATAACAGACAAGAGTAAACTTTAATGTACAAATAGATACTGTATGTATACACACATACTGCACAGTGTGTACATACACAGATGGATAACATTTAGTAGGAAGGAACAGTGAACACAGCACAATAAAAGTGTGCTAACCCAATGTACATACTTTGTTATTTTTCTGCCCGTCGCTGCCATTCTTTATGTTGCCTTTGTTATTGTTTATTATTGCGACCGTCAGGGAGCAGTTTACTATGAAAACCTCCACCGGCCGTCCGTCCGTCCGTCCGTCCGTCCGTCCGTCCGTCACACCTTTGTGACCATCAACAAACGTCACACCTTTGTTGATGTTTAAATCGAAGAGTCTTGGTCAAATACTTCTGTTGGTTTCTGCACTGATCATTTATACAATTCAGCTGTGTTTGCTCGTGTCATCATGATGAGGTCATAAATCAGCCATGCCCAAATATAGATTTTACGGGTTTACATGCTTACTCAGTTATTCGTTATGTGAAAGTCCTATGACGTCTATGATATCTGACATCATCATACATACATTCCCTTTTATGCCCATAAATGGAGATCCCCTCTGTAGAACCAGCCACTGACATCACTGTAATGTCAGGGGAACCAAATCCCTTTTATGCCCATATATGGAGATCCCTGTGATGCCAGGGGAACCAAATCCCTTTTATGCCCATATATGGAGATATGGAGACCCCCGTGTTGCCAGGGTAACCAAATCCATTTTATGCCCATATATGGAGATCCCTGTGATGCCAGGGGAACCAAATCCCTTTTACGCCCATATATGGAGATCCCTTATGTCATCAATATTAAGCCCATATCTGTGAATATCTTTGGGTACCAGATGTCTCCATATATGGTTAAATGGTCCGATATACATCACTGGCCAGAAGACCAAGAAATGGTGCAACCTCGCCCTTTGCTTTTCTCCCTATAGGCATCTTACTGGTAGGTAGTTTAATGAGGAATGCAGTATGGTGGTAGGTAGGTAGTTATGGCCTTTGATGTAAGATTTTCACTTTCTAGGATAACTATATTTGCTATTCCCAGATGATGCCCTTTTAGGGTACCCCTCATGCCCATATATGGAGATCCCCAGGCTTTACTAATTAACATAAGTTTTATGCCCATATATGGGGATCAGTGTCCCAATGTCATCAGATATATGGGCATAAATGGACACAGGCAAACTAGATGGGCTGTATGGATATCCAGATGTGTGATGTAAGTGTTTTATTCCAAATGTGGCACCCCACAGACATATTTCCAGAAACAAAATCCCTTTCATGCCCATATATGGAGATTTCTGATGTCATCAATCCCAGGCCCTGTAAAAAACATGGTTGCTATGGTATGAGCAACTTATGTCTCCATATATGGAGATTCAACTTCAATGAGTAACCATGGCAAACTGTCAACTGCCCGTATGTCTTGATAATTGGTAAAACAAACTTTTGGCCTATTTGTGGAGATAAGCGACCAACGGTCGCTTATCTCCCGATTAGGGAGTCTTACTGGTTGTCTGCTACAATGTTGAGGAACCAAAACCAAAGAATTTCACTATAATTGTGTACTCGTACATCAAATCTAATAATAACAATCTTGAAAACGTTGAATCGTGGGAGAGGTTGTGTGAGGAGACAATAGAAATGATCGATGTGTGAAAGACAAGCCTATAATAGACGAGAGTAAACCTTAAGGGTTGTGCTTGTTAATGTGTAACCCAAGCCAAGAGAGAGTGAGCTCCTCAGAATGTGCAGACAACATGAGCTGGTCTCATGGGTCCTCAAGTCAAAGCACACACACGCACAGGCACAGGCACGCACGCACGCACGCACGCACGCACTCACGCACGCACGCACGCACGCACGCACGCACGCACACACACACACACACACACACACACACACACACACACACACACACACACACACACACACAGATACGCATCAAATCAGAAACAGAAACCCAGACACATTTGTGCACACATTTCATCATTGCAAAACACAAGGTAAGTCACCAGATGTCTATTTCTAGGACCTTTCTTTTCCACCAATGGATGCTGAAAAACTCAAACCAGTGCCAGCCAAGTTCAGTACAGATCCAGACTTCATTAGTACATCTCTCTGCCCACTGGACAGCCAATTAGCCATCACGACTTTACCAAGGAATGCAGAGTCAATGGTTGGCCCTAACGTGGACAGTTGAACACTCTATACTTGGTAAAACTGACCCAAGTCACAACTGTCCTTGGTACGCTCTACGCTCTACCTCAATTTGCCCAATATAGCAGATCTATTTTTGGTGAATGTTCTCACTAGAAGAGAAATGCTGGGGGTTCAATTGGTTAAACCCCCCGCATCCATATTGAGGTGGGAAAACGTTCCCAGAAAATAGCAAATCTACAAGTTCACAATGTGTCTCCTGTCAACCAAATCACCAAATACAGTATAGGGTTTAAGTGGTTGACATCCAGGCAAAGCCAACTGTTGTCTTAACGTGGACGTGGACGTTAACATCTAGGCCAGGGGTCTTCAATGTTTTCAGGCCAAGGACCCCTTAGCTGAGAGGGTGATGAAGCAGGGACCCCCAGTACATGTCGTATAAAATTGTGTTGCAGGGTTTCATCGATAGATTCATAGACTTGTTTGACAGCACTGTCATCAGTCTATGTTGGATTCGTGTTAATGTGTTTTTAACCACTTAAATCGTCGATGCTTAGTAAATTTGACCTTTCACTCTGGTCTGCTATTTTTTTTCCCCTCTACACCAAACCTCTTTCCCAAAAATAGCACTGTGAGGCGTTGAGAGCTTGTAGATCTGCTATATTTGTCTAAAGTTTTTCTCAGAATAGGGATGCGAGTGTTCAAGTTCATTTAAAAGAATGATCCTATCACACAAAGAGTGTTGAAGACCCCTGATCTAGGCAGAGCCAACCGCTGTCCCTAAGGTGGATGGTTAACAGCGGCTAAAACCAGAGGATTGGCTTTGTAGAGCCAATACAACTCCTTGGATTGTCTGAGGCAACTGAACCCTCTCTGTTACACTGGATAATTTATGTGGGCAATTTCTATTGGTTTATGTAGGTGAAAGACAGCGAGGTGGCTCAGGGGCCATTATCCTCCAGGGGCATTTAACCACAGGCACCTTTTAAACACAAGCTTGTAGATTTGCTATAGAAATGTTTTGAGGTTATTTTAGAATTCTATTTGGCCTGTAATGCCGTGCCCAAAATATTGGACAACAGGGAGGTTATTAAAGGCTTGAAATATTTCTATATCCTTGCATCACCTAAACAAGACAGAAGCACATCTGTTATATAATTGGAGGTGAAGTATTAATGAAACAAGGATGTTACATCATAGTTTCACACCAGCCCACACACACACACACACACACGCACGCACAAATGCATGACGCACACACTGCCACGGGCCTGCGCGCGCGCACACACACACACACACACACACACACACACACACACACACACACACACACACACACACAGCACACACAGCACAAAGCTGCTGCTGTAACTGAGCATCTCGGAGGAGGAAACCTTATCTTTGAGGCAGAGAAGGCACATAATACGTCATGACATATCATATCGCATTACAGTGTCCCCATTAATCATGGCGATACCTAACTGTAGGCACCGGGCTGATAATATAAACACCATGACAAATAAGCATATACTGCTGTACTCTCCACTAAGAGCGCATAATAAACATTTAAAATAAATAATTCAACGGAATCCCACATTATAGGCCTGCTGTAGAGCCTAATCTGGTCCCATTCATCCAACATGAGAAAAACCAAGTGGAAAGTTTATAAGCAAATATTTGGTGGAATGAGGCACTTTAGTTGTTAATGTCTGCTGTAAGCTGGATTAGACATGTTTCCCTGGTAAGACCCCAGCTCTTTCAGTAAATGTTGTGTGTGCAGTGTGTGTGTGTGTGTGTGTGTGTGTGTGTGTGTGTGTGTGTGTGTGTGTGTGTGTGTGTGTGTGTGACTCTCTCTCTCTCTGTGTGTGTGTGTGTGTGTGTGTGTGTGTGTGTGTGTGTGTGTGTGTGTGTGTGTGTGTGCGCGTGCGTGCGTGCACGTGTGTGTAGGCATTCATTAAAAGAGTAGTTCACCACAAATGACTTTTTTTCTATTGATTACTCATGCCATAGAGACTTGAGTTCAATAATATTTCAATAATAAGACAAAAATGTGATTATAGTCAATTTACCCCCATTGATTCCGGATGGGGACCCGAATGCATGGCCCTGGATGGGGACCCAAATGCATGGCACTGGATGGGGACCCAAATGCATGGCACTGGATGGGGACCCAAATGCATGGCACTGGATGGGGAAACCATTGGGGTAAATTTACTATAATCACATTTTTGTCTTAGGAATGCGACAAATACAAAAAAATATTATTGAACTCAAATCTCCATGGCATGAGTAATCAATAGAAGAAAAGTCATTTTGGGGGTGAACTACTCCTTTTAAGTGTCATATTAAAATGTTCACAATAATAGTGAAACTGGTGAAAGCACATGCGTTCACCACACCAGTGAACACACACGTGCACAGTACACACACACACACACGTGCGTGACACAGACACACACGCACGCACGCGCGCGCGCACACACACACACACACACACACACACACACACACGTGCGTTTTTTGAAGTCTTGTCAACTTTATGCTATCTATCATACGATAATTACGTACAGTTGTACACACAACTTGTAGAACACCCATGCAGCCATGTGATTTGCAGATATAGAAGCGGTTTCCTGCAGCCGAGACGGTTATTATAATAAGCAGTTAACCTACTTTTAGGGTGGCTTCTGCTACTTACCAAATCCCCTGTTCATCCAGGATGGTGTGTAGCGGACTGCGGAGTGGACTCTGGTCTGCCTGTGGTGCAGGCAGCAGTGGTCCTGGACTCCTGGAGGCTGAAGCTGTCCGCTCTTCCACCAAGCGCTACTTGCGGTGAACAGGAGAGCGTTGTGGGTCTGTCTGCTCTCTCTCTCTCTCTCCCTGCTTCTCTCTGGTCCACCCTCCACCCCACCCCACGTGCCCCCGCCTAGTTCTCACTCACTCACTCACTCAGCTCCGCGCATAAAGGCAGCGTTTGTTACCTGATTCAGCACGCCGTTATAGCACCCTCCAACACTACTGCCTTTCATTACTGCAAATCCCACCGACTCCAAATTTAAATTCGACGTCGCGGGCATGCATGTTGACCCGTCTTTTCGTTTCGAACCGAGCTTAATGGACGATTTGTTGGAATTGACAGAAAATCTGCTGTGAAACAAGATTTGTTTATAGCCTATATGCTGGTATTTTCACTTAGGTCTTAATCTGATTTCCAGAAGTTCTCGCCAGCTCGCACAAAAAAAAACGGGAGGGGTATAGACAGTTTTTATTTTATTTTAATTTGACTCACAGTAGCCTACATACCTGCCAAACCTCTCCACGACATCAACACGATGTTTTCTTCTCCTTCTTCTATTAGTCAGACTAATAATTGACTTTCAAACACGTATGTCATTGACATTAATATCATTAAAGACAGCTGTGAAAGGTAGCCTATATTGTAGCCTACACACTTGGAAACCTGGATAGGCTACTATATGACTAATAATAGCTGCAGTCTTTTAGAAGTTGATGAAGACATAATGAATACTTCTTGTTATTGGACCAGACATGGGACCAGATAGCTGGAGAGAACAGGTGTAGGCCTGCTGTATAGACTACTAATAGGCTGTGTAGGTTAATTTGTGTGAGCTGGCTGCTGGACAGTGAAAAGAAGGCAAAATATTCTCCCCTCATACTCATAGTGCTATAACATTATAGAGGTGGCTAGTACATTCGTTAAATGGTAAATAGTGACCCCTTCTGGTATGATGTGGCAGGAAAAGGTCCTGAAAACTGCTGTGCGGTCCATAGAGGTAAATAGGGTGCAGTATGCAAGCAATGGTGAGTAAAACTGAATTTCAACCCCTATTAAAATACAATTCCCTCAAAGTGTATTAAAAGGATGATTCTGCCTGTACTACAAAAACCCTGTGACCAAAGTATTTCCGAAGACTCCAGAAGTGTAACATGTCACTCCAGGTTGAAAGTGGTTACAGTACCTATATTACATTTCATTTGATAAACTCCACTTTGTAGAATTGTTGCAGGTAACCTTAAAAAAAGGGGACCCCCAGTGGTCCTTGAGGGGGGTCCCCTCCTGTGGGTCCCCTCCTCAGCCAAATGAGAAACAGTTTATCAGAGGTTTCATTCTCTAGTCTCCACTGTTAC
Source organism: Nannobrachium achirus (assembly GCF_963921795.1). Lineage (NCBI taxonomy): Eukaryota > Metazoa > Chordata > Actinopteri > Myctophiformes > Myctophidae > Nannobrachium > Nannobrachium achirus. The sequence goes on along the minus strand of NC_137822.1, from coordinate 34,011,430 downwards.
ATACCCACCTACAGTTCAGGCAGTTGTATAATTCTGCACTAAATCTAACAAAGATCTTCTCTTCTTTTCGACTGGCACAAAGTCTTTTCAAATGGGAGTCTGCACCTAAATAATACATCTGGGTGTCCTTGAAACTGCTTGAGAGCCACTGAAACCCAGACTGTGCTGAATCACAGTAATCTCGCAGGACTTTCTGTTTGTGTTTACAGGTGAATCAAGACCTGATTGAATGTCCTAGCATGTTGGAAACTCTGTCCTGAGGGCTTTTGGTGTGTTAATGACACCACAGGGAAATAGACATGTTTAAGTATACACATTGGGCTCCATGACACCGTACATAACCACAGTAATGGGAGACTAGGATAAACAAGAATACCCGGTTCATTTCAACTCGTAAACACACACAATCACTGACGACAACAGTCAATGTCCAAAAAATTGAGCATAATCTTTTAATAATCAATTGTATAAAATATAAAAAATATACAAGAAGTTCAAAGTCAATTGAAATGCTAAAACCTTTTAGCCCTTTAAAGTAGTGTCAAGTAGAGATGGAAACTAGATATACTGTATATTGGAAGACTGTTTTTTATTTTGTAATAGTATTCCAATAACGGTACTGTACTGTAGCTATCAAAGCCCTGGGCTCAAGACTCAGAAGGTTCCCTGAGTCTAACAGCCCTGAAAAAGTATGTTTGCTCACACTGTTGCACTACATACTACAATATATATAAGTTCATTTGTGTATATACTACTGCATATTATAAATCCTCATACAAAATTAGTATTCCTGCCCATTTCCTTTGCTGCTAAACCTCATTTTAGTTTCTTATTTTATTACATCCATTATTATGACTATTATCTTGTTGTTATTTTCTATTGCTGTTAGCACAGTATTCTTGCAGAACACGCTACACCAGGGTTCCCCAATAGGCGGCCTGTGGGGCCAATAGGCGGCCCGCGGGGGGCTGCTGTCTGGCCCCCACCAGCCCCAGTAATAATGGTGGTATAAGAGCAGCAACAACACTAGTATATTGTCGTTGTCGGGTGGAACCTTGTATGTCCAAAACCGTTTGTTTTGTATCTATCGTCTAAAAAAATTACTAAACTAGTGAAAACAGACGATCTACAAGCACACAACGTCTTGCATCGCGAGGCGTTGTGTGCTTGTAGATCTGCTGTTTTCACTAGTTTTGTCACTTTTGTGCAATGGTCTTGTATGATGAAGCAGGGCTTTGCTTTACCAAAAAACGTACACATGAAACTTGGAGATACAAGGTTTCTGCCCGACAGTGACGAATGACGATATCTGAACTGTCGCTGGAGTAGAGGGAACGCCACCATCGCCCCCGCAATGTTGTGGCCCTCGGCTTGGTACCCTAGACATAATTCGGCCCTTGGGGAAAACTAATTGGGAACCCCTGCGCTACACCAATGTTTTACTGCTTGTACCCGGTAACAGTGAGCGACACATCTTGAATCTTGCTATAACATGAAGTTGCAGAGTTGAGCCTACTTTAAAGTTACTGTGAAGCTGATGCTAAAACACTTAACTAAAGTCCTGTCTATTATGCATACGTTTTTATAATAATGGTTGTAAAAAATATGTAATATTCTTCATTTATCCATTCAAAGAAAAAAATAACACATCCTCTGTTGTTTGGTGCTAAGCCAAAACTGTCAAGACAGTACTACTAGGAACAGAAAAGAGGGGCTTGCAAGTCGCAACTCACTTTTTGATAGGCCAGTATGAAGAAGACCATACTGAAAGGGTCGAAACGTCTCTATTTGTGCTGCTTTGTCATCGTTAATACATTTGGAGCTATCAAAAAGTGTGTTGCGAGCCCCCCTTTTCTGTATTAATTTATTCATTCATAAATATTTGTTTTTGTTTTGTTCTGTAATGTGAAAATGTTTCATGCAACTGCACACATTTTGTCCTAATAGTCTAATGACCCAATGAAAAAAGAAAACCGGAGATGCTTGACTTCTCTGTCGTTTACTATCCCTTGAAATTCTGAAAGACCTCCGCAGCCTCCAGCCAGGTCGTGAAGCAGGACAGGCCCTTGTCTCGGATCTGTTTCCTGCCCTTGTCTGTGATCACCTCACCGTTCTCCTTCACTATGACCAGCCTGGGCACTGCCGTGATCTTGTAACGCTGCTTCAACTCACTGTCAGATGGAGAGAAAGACAAATAGAGCGCGTGCACACACACACATACATGTAAAACTGAGCCACAGCTAAACTATAGTTTATATCTCTTTTTGTATCTTGAGACGGGAGTATTTACTATAACCACAAGAGATATGTATCACATGCAATACCACCAAACCAAACAGAGAGCAAGTAGTCTGAGATGGGCAGTATATCTGTTACGTGTATTTGAAATAATATTTTATTGAATGAAATCATCATCAACTTGAAAACTAAGTACATTGATGGAGCACATCTGCAGTGGTGAAAATCTATTGGATCTATTGGACCATACCCGACCATACAACAAAATAATTTGAGGGCGCTTAGCAATTACGTTATTTCCAATTCCAAACCTAAATTATTATTACTGTAGCTTTTTTTTTTTTTTTTTTTCAAGAACATGAATTATATAGGCCTAACTACAATTACAGATGATTTGTGCTGGCAGTTTGCTGTCAGATAAATGCATTATTTTTGTATAAAATACATATATTTGGCACTGGTATGGAGGTATGTTCACTTGTTTTGGGGGTATTTGATACATTTTGATGTATTTTCCCCCTGCCATCCTATGCAATCTGTGTCAAGCAGTCTGTGTCAACTGTCAAACTTAGAAAGTGTAGAGGACACATTGGCCTGTATGGGACGTAATCCTAGAAGCTGACACTCCTAAGCATCTTATAGGCCTAACCTGGAGCACAATAAGCTGTTGTAACAGTGAAGATAGCCTAAGACAAACTACTCCAATTACAGTATGTGTAAATCATTAGCATACAGTAAGAAAGAAAAGGGTAAATCATCTTCGTTCATATATACTTACAATTTATAAGCATCTGTCCAGGGCAGAGCTAACCAGTCTCCGTGCATATCATGATAATATTCGACCATATCATCGGTCGACTTATCAGAGGATACGAACACAATTTCAAATTGTGCAGGAGGCTCGCCCTCTTCCACGAGTTCCGTGTAGAAGTCACAAAGGATCGGCGTGAAGTCTCGACAAGGCGGGCACCAGCCGGCAGAAAAATAGATCCCAACCACTTTGTTCCTCAAAGCCTCTTCGGGATCGACAAGATCACCGTCTTTGTTCAGAAGAGTTCTCCCAGAAAATACTTCGACCATGGCTCCAGGAAAAACACGCACGTTAGATCTTGACAAAGCCGGCTGCACGTTTGTCTGTGTTGTTGTTGTTGATTCAGTTCACATTTCACCTTACTTTCACAGTGAACATGTTTGCAGTCTTCTTGTTTTGAAGTAACTGGATCTCTTCTTCGGGAAGTCACTGTCGTTTTGTTTACGTTTCTTCTGCAAAAGCTGTGTCATCATCACCAACCGACCAATAAGCACACAGGAACTTGTTGTCGTACTTCATTAGCCACGTGGGTTGGTTTCCACCCTCCCCTAGCGCGTCACCCTGTGGCCACCCTAGGTATAGCCAAAATATATAGTAAAATGAATATGGAGGGAGAAAAGCTTTCATTATCGACTGAATCAGTGAATGCATTTTTGAAGGCTTTAATTATCTTGATTTATATATTTATCTTTGATTCAAAACCTCCACACACACACACACACACACACACACACACACACACACACACACACACACACACACACACACACACACACACACACACACACACACACACGCACACACACACACACACACACACACACACACACTGAATTAAAGGATGTGTTTTAGTTTTTGTTGCATTCCTAACAAAGGAGACCCAACAAAGCAAGCTTTGTGTCTCCATATGGAACCACTGCTGGTCATCAAAATATTGAATTAGAAATGCAACAAAATTCATGTCTCCATGAGGTGAGTAATTGATAGAAAAGAAAAGTAGTTGGGGTGAACTAGCACATCCTATACTAGGGGTGTAACGATATAGTAACTGTATCGAAATATAGTTTTTAACTTAAAAAATCGAAGTAGATCGAAATGAAAACAGCTAAAATCGAATCGTATCGCTTTATTTTGTATCGTATCGAATCGGCAGTGCAAAGAATCGATTGTATCGATACTACCTACTTGTGCATTGTATTTAGCATCTTTAAGAAGAAAAAATTAAAAGGAGGGGTTTAATTACTTTTCCTTTCCATATAGCTACACTGGTCTATTGATAAATGTGTGTAATCTCTGGGTTCGTGACAAGGTGCAGGTTTGTCAATATGCAATGTCCATGTATTTGGCAGATAATCACTGTGTTTACTTATTTATATCCATAATAATACATGTTTCCCTTAAAAACCTGCACTATCCACACCTTTCACACAGATTTAATTTCTTTGCTAAATAGTTAATATATCGATTTTAAATCATTAAATCGAATCGTATCGTATCGCCATGAATGAACCAATATCGTCCATGTATCGTACCGTCAACCATGTATCGTGATATGTATCGAATCGCTATTAAAATGTATCGTTACACCCCTATCCTATACCTATAGTGTAAATGAGGCTTGGAGTTGTATAGCTATTAGCATAATGAACAGGAATAGTTTTGACACATCAATATTTATGAAAATGTCATTGTGGTTAGGTAGCAAGCATTGAACTGTAATGGCACATAATTGTGTCATGACATGTGTGCCATTAATACAACACAATAAAGGGGTCCACCCATAATAGTCTGGTAGGCTACAACTGTGAGGTTACAACCATTTCATGGAGTGAGGCACTTAAGTTGTTAATAAGTCATTAATGACTTACATGAAATAAATTATTAAAGAGAGGCTATGCCATTCTTAAAAACGATTGTTGTATAATAAATACGTTTTAAAAGGTATAAATAATGTTTATTTATAAACATCTATCTTTATGAAACGTTCTTGGTGAACCAACGAAGTTAAACCGGTCACCAGCACTTTCGCCTATAACATATTCGCCTACACGCATTTGGTCCTTTCGCCTGGCATTTTCGCCTTGGAGGAGAGTCTTTTCACCTACCTGTCTGAGCCATTTCGCCTACCCTCAATTCTGCTGTCAGACTGTCCATGTTTGCAAATTATCTCTTTGTCATTTAAATATTATAGTGACTGTGACAGTGGTGTCAAGTGAATCTAACAGTTTACTTGACATTTATTATTTACATCACATTTTATTCCTAAAAAATGGCAAAATAGTTTTTTATGCCTGTTGACAGGCAAGGTTGATTCTATAGGCTATTTAGGTGTAGCATATCTTATATAGACCTATATAGGCTAATAGCCTACATATATATTTTGTATAGCCTAATGTTAAAACAATATAGGCCTACAATACTGTTCATTTTACAATACTGTTCAATACTGCACCAAAGAATGTATAGTATCGGGACATGGATGAATTAATTATTTGGGCGCACCTGATTCCAATAGCTCTGTATTTATGTGATTACTATGGAGTGCATAGGATAGCCGTGTGTAGGTTTGACATGTAACACCACTGTCACAGTCACTATAATATTTAAATGACAAAGAGATAATATGAAAACATGGACAGTCTGACTATTAAAAAGTTTTCACAGAGCCAAAGTTCAGGAAGTATTGTGGAACTTTTGGCAGTTTGACAGTTTGCAGAGACAGGTACAGGGAAGTAGAGTAGGCTACAATACAAGGTCTGCACTCTGCTATTTTCTCAAGAAAGCCTATGGCTTGTGTAAACGGGAAAGTCCTGATCTGGCGAAGCCCGAACTGGCGAACAGGGGAAAAGAGACCTACCGTAGCGATCTGGCGAATCGTTTTATTGTCTTAAACATGGCTCTGTTTTAAGGCATGTTTCGTAGTTATTGAGTGCTTGCGCATTGGTCTCGCCTGTTGCCCGTGGCGTTATTGTAAATGACGCCGCAGCTCCAGGCGGAGCCGCTCGGTTGTCCACGACACTGCAAGCGGCGCGAAGGCCAGCGGACCTTGGTCGCGCGGCCGGCGGAGCGCCGCGCGAGTTACGAAGCCGTGGTGAATGCAATCGTTATATTTATGCCCAGGCCGTAAGGCCTGGGCAAGCGCACGATAAACGCCCTGTCCAGAAGGATTAAACGAAAAAGACGAAAAATATGCAGAAGGTTTTTTTTCCCCTTTTTCTTTCGCCAGATCGCTAAGGTAGGTCTCTTTTCCCCTGTTCGCCAGTTCGGGCTTCGCCAAAAAGGTACGTGCCCGTGTAAACGGACACTTATCTTGTGTGGAGGATTTTTTTTTTGGAGCTGTGTGGAACACAGCAGCTCCGCTATAGGCAGCAATGTGTGTCCTCACAAGTGAGAACTGTCCCGTTGAGTTTGCTGTCCCGTTGGCGAGTTTAGAAACTCCAATTCCAATTTCGGGCTTTTGATCCGGTCGGGAGCGGAAGATCTCCTACGTTTTTCTGTAGTCCAAAACGGACTACACTTTGGCCGGAAACAACGACCGGAAACAGTTTTAACCAGGTTTTAACCCGTACTTGCGCATGCGCTAACTACTTGCGCATGCGCTAACTGGGTTGAAACTGTTTCCGGTCGTTGTTTCCGGCCAAAGTGTAGTCCGTTTTGGACTACAGAAAAACGTAGGAGATCTTCCGCTCCCGACCGGATCAAACGGCCCGTTTATTAAACGAAGACCAGGCTTTCCCCCAGCGGAAAGCCTGGTGATGTGAGGTTACTCTAGGCTTGCTAAGGGAAACCACGCCCCGCACTCATTTTTGAAGCTTGTGATTGGCTGAACCGGAGGTTGGGAGCGCTCCGTTGTAGTCACTTGGACCGCGCGAGGTGCACCAAAACCCAATTATCATTGCGTTTATCGTGCGCTAAATAGAACGATTGCATTCACCACGGCTTCGTAACTCGCGCGGCGCTCCGCCGGCCGCGCGGCCCTGGCCCGCTCTTCGCGGCCACTCGCGCCTGCGGCGCTCGGGGGCGAAGAGCAGGACCAAGGTCCGCTGGCCTTCGCGCCACTTGCAATGTCGTGGACAATAACTGAAAACGAGCGCTCCTTCCCTTAGCAAGCCTAGAGTTTCTAAACTCGCGTCCCGTTGAGTTTGAACAGGATCTGCGCATGCGCAGCAGTTACACAACATTTCGGTACCTATCGAATTGAGTTCCCCTCCGCCCGGATGCATGGAGAATGACGTGCGCACAGCATGCGCGACCGCACGCCACACACACACACACACACACACACACACACACACACACACACACACACACACACACACACACACACACACAGCTCCACTTCGAACCGAGGTTTGATTTTTTTTTTACACCATAGGAAGGAATGGGTAAATGGGTAAAATGCATGTGTTAATATCTTATATCTTATATATCTATATAACAGTATAAAGGTCCATTTCCACTGGGCCAGATAACAGATAAAAAAATCTCTTTCTCCAGATGAAAAAAAAAATCTCTTTCTCCATTCAAGTGGATGGTAAGATACAGATAAAAGAATATCTGTCACAGATATATAAATGTTTACAGGCTTACAGTAGTGTAGGCCAAACCATCTAGAACAGGGTCTGTCTGTATTTACTGTATGCATGTCCCCTCAGATGGATACTTTGCATCTAATCATTTAACTTCTCTTGTTGCATGTGTCCAGCCGGTCCAGATAGCCCAGACTCGTGTCCAGCTGAGCCCCTGCCTCCTATGGCTGAGCAGACAGAACAGACCACCCTGATTCATAATGGGGAGGAGGCCTTCGCCCTGGAACCCTTAGATATCACTGGTGAGTCTGATGTTTGAAGAGGTGGTAGTGGGTGGACTTTATGGACGTAACACGTAATACTGCTATTAAAGGGATATTTCACTTTCAAAAGAACTTTTGGTAATTTTATCATCTAATCAGGCTTTTATGAACACCCTGAACAGTTTTTAATTAGCTTGATTGAATATTTAGATATTTGATGTAAATGTTATCAGGCCCTCCAGGCCCAGGGCCTCTCCCCACACACACCCATTGTAACTTCAAACTTCATTTTAACCATGATAGATTCATTAAAAACACCCATTATCTTTTCTGGTGACTCATACTACCCTCCTAATATGTGAGCAGGCCGTGTTTTTTCCATAACTTTATTCATTTATTTTTAATAATTATGTTTTTGTATTTAATTTTTTCCATTTTCCCAAATAATTATTAAAAATAAATGAAAAAAGTTATTGAAAAAACACGGCCTGCTCACGTATTAGGAGGGTAATATGAGTCACCAGAAAAAATAATGGGTGTTTTTTAATGAATCTATCATGGTTAAAATGGAGTTTGAAGTTACAATGGGTGTGTACGTGGAGAGAGGACCTTCCACTGCTTCCTGTTGAAAGTGGAATATCCCTTTAAGTTATTTTGGAAAGAAACAGATTAATTTAATGGTGTTGTCCATACACTTTCGCTCTTCTATCACCCGAGGTAAAAGAACAAATAGCACAAATGAACTTTATAATTCAATGCTCATGTGTAAAATAACTCTTCCAGTGAAAAAGACCAAGACGAAGCCCAAGAGGAGGGTGATGGTGGACAGGTTGAAGGAGCTGGACAGCATGACCATCAGAGCCCAGCTGTCTGACTACTCTGACCTGGTCTCCTTCCCAGACCTGGCTCCCTCTACCAAGAAGCTGATGATGTGGAAGGAGACTGGAGGAGTCAAGGAGCTGCTCTCTCTCCCTGCACAGCCACTCTGGAACCCTCGGCTGCTCAAAGTGAGAAGAGAGCAGGGATGAGACCATATGAAAATGTCATGTCACGGTCACACCTTGTTCCGTCCAAATACTGTAGTTTTACTCAGGCCAGGAGTGACTGCTTAAATCAGCCACCCCTCATCTCCAAACCGTGATCAGTTCACCGTTCTTCCTGTCATTAAAAGTAGTACGTTTAAAGTTTGTCATACTTTAGTATGTAATAAAGTTTTTATATCTTTGCATCTAATAATGTAACTTCTCTTGTTGCATGTGTCCAGACGGTCCAGATAGCCCAGACTCGTGTCCAGCTGAGTCCCTGCCTCCTATGGCTGACCAAACAGAACAGACCACCCTGGTTCATAATGAGGAGGAGGCCTTCGCCCTGGAACCCTTAGATATCACTGGTGAGACCTGTGTCTGATGTTGACAATTCTGTTCAGTTCACTCTTCTTTCTGTCATTAAAAGAAGCCCAGTCACAGCTTAATGTTAATAAAACAGAAGCACCTCTGCTCTGAACATGAAAGCCTGGAATGCCAGTAGCCTGTATAGTAAGTAACCTGCAGTAGTAATCTATAGTTTGTAAATGTTTGGTCAATCAAAGTAGGTAATAGCTAATTTCGTACATGGGCAATGAAAACATTTTAGTCAGGTAAGCTCACGTCAAAGTAGATTTAACCATTTATTGCATAAATGGAACACAGTTAATCTTGGCGTTAAAGGACTCTCCGTTTGGAGATGTTCCCTGAATTGTATTTGAGCAGTTTGCTATGCAAAACCCCCATAGGGATGCAATAGTACAATAGTAGTACATTGACATATTAGCTTGAATCAGCAGACATAAAATTGCAAGTATTTGAGCCTACAGTGTATGCCACTATAGCTAAGCAGCAGAAAATCCGAAGCTTCGGATAAAAGACGAGCAGCGCTATATAGTAAATACAAGCCGTTAAAAGACCCTCCCTTACTGAGCGAGAGCTCTGATTGGATTAGACAGATTGATGTAATGATTAGCAGATCTGTGAGTGAGGAGTAGGAAAGGAGCTGACTGACAGCTGAGGCGGGCAAGACTCACGTATCCTGCATAAACTAACGCTGAAGCTTCATTTACATACATTTTAGGAATCCAGTGTTGACTATCATGCTATTCTTCTGCTCCTAGACATCCAAGAGGAGGTTTCTCCTGAACATGGGAGGAGTCCTAGTCTGCTCCAGGAGGAACCAGAGCCTCCACACATTATAGAAGAAGAAGAGAAGGAGCTACTTCAAAGACCAGAGGAGCCTGATGGATCAATGTTGACATTACCGTCAGTGAAAAGTGAAGTAGACGATGACAACATTTCTTCAACAGGTGTGTAGTCACACTTTGTTGGACACGGGCCAGGAGTGACTGCTTAAATCAGCCACCCCTCATCTCCAAATCGTGTTCAGTTCACCGTTCTTCCTGTTATTAAAAGTAGTACGTTTAAAGTTTGTCTGTGTTTATATACTTTGCATCTAATAATGTAACTTCTCTTGTTGCATGTGTCCAGACGGTCCAGATAGCCCAGACTCGTGTCCAGCTGAGCCCCTGCCTCCTATGGCTGACCAAACAGAACAGACCACCCTGGTTCATAATGAGGAGGCCTTCGCCCTGGAACCCTTAGATATCACTGGTGAGACCTGCTGTCTGATGTTGACAATTCTGTTCGGTTCACTTTTCTTCTGTCATTAAAAGTAGCCCAGTCACAGCTCCAAGTGCTTAATGTCATCAAACAGAAGCAGGGACATGCTGGGCCCCTGATTCAGCCCGGGAAAAAAGAGTTGTAGAGGCCCTCATTGCGCGCTATAGAGAGAGATCTCTCTCTATAGCGCTGCTGCTACTCAAAGATTTGTGACAAAGTGACAAGCCAGTGGGCCAATTACATGAGTTATATTTCGTTGTTGTCGGGTGGAAACCTTGTATGTCCAAAACAGTTTGTTTTGTATTTATCATTTTTAAAATGATTTAAACTAGTGAAAACAGCCGATCTACAAGCACACAACGCCTCGCACCGCGAGGCGTTGTGTGCTTGTAGATCTTCTGTTTTCACTACTTTTGTGCGATGGCCTTGTATGATGAAGCAGGGCTTTACCTTGCGAAAAAATTTACAAATTTGAAACTTGGAGATACAAGGTTTCTGCCCCACAGTGCCGATTTACTTTGTTGGCCGTCCAGCCCCCAAAATGGAACAAAGGCCGACATTTTATTAAATTTTTTTTCCTAATGGCCGGCCTGGACCGGCCGGGAATGAACCGGCCGTTGGGGAGTTGTCCCGCTTTTTCCCAGTTGTCCCGCTTTTCAGGGCCAGCACGTCCCTGAACAGAAGCACCTGCTCTGAACATGAAAGCCTGAAATGGGTTTGCCTGTAGTAACCTGTAGTAATCTATAGTTAGTAAATGTTTGGTCAATCAAAGTAGGTAACAGCTCATTTGGTATGTGGACAATGAAAACATTTATTTACATTTTAGGATTCCAGTGTTGACTATCATGTTATGTTTCTGCTCCTAGAAATCCTGCAAGTGGTTGTGGGTAAAGAGGAGGTTTCTCCTGAACATGAAAAGAGTCCCAGTGTGCTCCTGGAGGAACGAGAGCCTCCACACATTAAAGAGGAAGAGGAGGAGCTACTTCAAAGACCAGAGGAGCCTGATGGATCAATGTCGACATTACTGGCAGTGAAAAGTGAAGTTGATGACGACAACATTTCCTCAACAGGTGTGTAGTCACACCTTACTCACTGTAGTTTGACTCAGGTCAGCAGTGACTGCTTAAATTAGCCGTCCCTCATCCCACAATTGTGTTCAGTTCACTCTGTCTAATCCAGTGTTGACTATTATGATATTTTTTCTGCTCCTAGACATTCTGCATGTGGTTGTGTGTAAAGAGGAGGTTTCCCCTGAACATGAGAGGAGTCCCAGTCTCCTCCAGGAGGAACCAAAGCCTCCACACATTAAAGAGGAAGAGGAGGAGCTACTTGAAAGACCAGAGGAGCCTGATGGATCAATGTTGACATTACTAGCAGGGAAAAGTGAGGTTGATGATGTCGACAGTTCTTCAACAGGTGTGTAATCACACCTTACTCTGTCTAAATACTGTAGTTTGACTCAGGCCAGCAGTGACTGCTTAAATCAGTGAGTGACTGAGTATTTTTTCTTCCTATCGCCAAAATAAAATGCCTGGGTTTCCGAGGCTAGTGACTGAGTGACTGCTGTTCCAACTGGGGAAAAAATAAATTCAACCAACTAGCTGACTTTCGACTCGACATATTATAACTCTATGCTGTGGCCGGTTTGGCGAGAACGTGCGAAAGCTACACCCACACCCCACTTGCGTTTCAAATCGTATCCTTTGATCTCACACAAGGTATTTATAAACATACTTGTGTGGATTACGGATGAATTTGAATGAAATCTTGATCAGGGATGGGCGCTGTACACTTCTGTTGCAGTGTTGAAGATTTATTTGTGTCTGTCTGTCAAACATGTGGTGCGTGGCCCTGACCAGAGCGGCAGGCGGTCCTTGCTCTGAGTTCGCTCATATCTTTTTTATAAATCCGCTGCCTGCTATGTTAAATTCATCCTTCTCTGCTCACATGTTCGGGTGCTGTGCTGGTTGGTGCAGGCTATACTTTATTTGATAGGCAATTAAATGTCACTGTCAAATATTTTGTCCCAAGACATTAAGCCCCTGACAACACTGGCCACCTTACAGATTTCTACAAAACCTTTTATCACTAATAATGTACCATGCATGTTAAAATCATCCTCATGTCAGCTTATAGTTGTGTATAGAATGTGTTGTCTAACCTCAATGGCCCTAACAAATCGGTCTATATTGCCATAAAAGGAACAACGACTGACAGATACAGAGATCTTTATATGCCCATAAAAGGGACAAGGACTGACAGATATAGATCTCCATATATGGCAATATCAGTTGGATCTCAGTTGTAGCTCACGAAGTGTCCAGAACCTCTAGATTATTTAAATTCTTGGAATCCAGTGTTGACTATCATGTTATTTTTCTGTTCCTAGGCATCCTGCACATGGTTGTGTGTAAAGCAGAGGTTTCTCCTGAACACGAGAGGAGTCCCAGTCTGCTCCAGGAGGAACCAGAGCCTCCACACATTAAAGAGGAAGAGGAGCCACACATTAAAGAGGAAGAGGAGGAGCTACTTCAAAGACCAGAGGAGCCTGATGGATCAACGTTGACATTACTAGCAGTGAAAAGTGAAGTTGATGACGACGACACTTCTTCTTCATCACACTGTTTTGAAGTTGAAGTCGAGCTTGATGATTGGGATGAGACCAGTGGAGGTCAGTCAGTGTTAAAAAGAGGGACAGGGAACTATTGGCATGAGGAGTATAGGCTAAATTGGGAGAATAAAAGAGAAATGTGAAAAGAGAAAGTATGAACAGAATGATGGAAGCTTTTCAGGTTATGTCTGTTGTCTCTATATGTAACTTTCACTTCTGTTCTATGTCCACCCTCTTTCTGCCCCCCTTCTCTCTCTCTCCTGTAGGAGTGATGTCCCAGTTCTCCTGTTCCGAGTGTCCATACACCTCCACATCTCAGGTCTTCCTCCATAAACACAGCAGGAGGAGACACAGGAGGAGGAGACACAATGACCTCTACTGCCAAATGCTGAGAAACCGACAGATCGCCTCAGCAGCTTGTCAGCAAATCACCAGGTCTATAACCAGGCGGAAACAAGGAAACACTGATGAACCAAGACACAGTCAGTTTACCACGACTTTCCGCTGTAAACATTGTGACAAGAGTTTCAGACAATCACGTGACCTGAAGAGGCACCAGCGTCTCCACACCAGAGAAAAACCTTTCCACTGTAAACTTTGTGACAAGAGTTTCAGCGAGTCAACTTGTTTGAGGACACACCAGCGTATGCACACTGGAGAAAGACCTTTCCGTTGTGATCAGTGTGACAGGCGTTTTGTTGTGTTAAGTGGTCTGAGGTCACACAAGCGTATCCACACTGGAGAAAGAAATATACAACGGTAAACTCTGTGGCAAGAGTTTCAATGTGTCAGATCACCTGAAGAAACACTCTCCACACTGGAGAAAACACATTTTCAGTCAGCTAAGTGCTCTGAAAAGACACCGGTGCATTATACCAAGGGATAAAACATTCCACTATAAATCAGTTCACTGGGAGGATCAAATTAAACAGCTGTATATAAAAAAATATTATGGATTCTATATACAAAATTTACACCTAGTGTGAAGTGAGCGGTGCTATTTTTAAATTCAAAGCTTGGCCAATGTGACCCTGGGTAGAGGGTCTCAACAGGGCTGAAAATTAAGGCCCGGCCCTAACTGGACCAGCCTGAGGCCCTACCCGGCCCAACTAGTTAGCATACATTTTAGGCCCTACCCGGCCCGAAAACGTCGGGTCGGGTTTTGAAAGAATTTAGTAATAAAATAAAATATATATTTTCTCTTTTCATTGAGCCCGAGGCCCTACCCGTAACCCGGCCCAACTAATTAGCATACATTTTAGGCCCTATACCCTACCCTAAATGTCGGGTTCGGGTATGGTCGGGTTTGGGCAGAATTTGTCAACTCTAACCCTGGGTGTTCTGCATTTAAAAAATCACACCCAATGTGAAGTGATCGGTGGTCGTGCTTGCATAACGTCTTCAGACTAGGATTTGAGTCTAGGATGTACAGGCTATGCTACACACACACATTTTGCTATGGCAAAACGCTGAGGAAAAAGGCTACAGACACGCACAGTCTAGGATGTATACATGCTATGCTACACACACACGTTTTGCTATGGCAAAACGCTGAGGAAAAAGGCTACACACACGCACAGTCTAGGATGTACAGGCTATGCTACACACACACGTTTTGCTATGGCAAAACGCTGAGGAAAAAGGCTACAGACACACGCACAGCCACTCTATGGAGCGGTTTACCACCGCTCAAAAAATATTTTATGCTCCCTAGTGTCAGTCTGGAACCAAAAGTACTTCCAGGAATCTAAATGATTCAGCCATCTCTGGATTATTTCCACATAGCTTCAAATCACAATTTTCTGTGAAAAACATTACTTAAGAACCCCAAAAAATCTACTTGATTTATTCCCTCTAGTAAACAACAACATGATTCAATCAGAGCCCCATCATCTGCAATTAATTATCTTCCAAAATCCGGATATACATGTATCATGATTGAAAGTAATATAAGACTCGCACTCCCCCTATGGCGTTCCATTCTCTACCTCATATTTATCTTTACCTGTATTGTTAATTTATCCAAAAAGTGTGTAACTTTATCAGAAGCCCCTCCTTCCATAGCATTAATGGTATCTTTGCTGTCGGGCAGAAATCTTGTATCTCAATTTTTGATGTTTGAGCGGTGCTATACCCTCCTACATCCGGCTTTGTGCTTTTGTCCTGTGTCTGTCCGTAAATGAAATTCATAAAAAGCACCCTCACTTCACTGGGTGATTTTTTGAAACGGTGAAAGCCGCTTCCAAGGAGTGGATTTGTGTGTATCGTGCATCCAGACTTGAGGATTGGTCAAGCTTCACATGACAATTTGGCCCTCCAGATAAAATCATTCATTCATTCAGAATTCATAAAAATATAGAACTAAAGCACATAGAAAGTAGAATGTATAGATCTAGAACACAAAATGTAAAGATCTAGAACACAGATTTCATAGCTCTAGAACACATAGAATAAAAGTTCACCGCTTCACTTTTACACAAATTAACGCCTTACTTTATCGTACCTATAGTTGTGAGCTGGTGGCGTGACATCGACTACATGCTTTTTCAACAAATAAAAGGGCTGCTGTTAATTAATTCATTATTTATGCACATATACCTTAATTCATCGTCTAAGCTAAATATTGGATCTAATCCTGAATCGACACCCTGAAATGATGTGCTGTTTTCCTTCCCTGACTTCCTTATGGGAACAATGACCACCTCTTTCCATCTCACAGGTATTCTACCTGCCTCCTACACTTTGTTATACAGTAATACTGTCATACCTTGCTCAGCCCTTCTTCACTGAGGTGTTTAACCATTACATTTCATATTTTCAGATATTATATCATTCATGCCCCTTCTTCCTGAACAAAGGTTTTAGTAAATAGATCAGCTTTGTCCTATTTACTTACTTACAACTTACTTCAATATGTTAGTAGGCTACTGGATTCCCTTCTATACCCTCCCATCCTTTTGATCATACCCAATACCTCTCCTACTGGGGTTGTGTTCCCTATTGTCACAAAACCTTCTCCAATATGTCCCTTTTTGCCTGTCTTTTGTCCCTACTTTACCACACACCGGCTGCTCTTTTCCGTAATCTATCATACAGTATGTTGAACGTTATGGGTTCTCTTCAATAGTTTAAATGCCTTATTTATCTTTCTTACTGCCTCAACAGTATCTTCTATCTTTCCTTTACTCTTGGGGATTTTGATCTAATTGCAGCAAAAGCTAACTACAGTCCTCCTTGGATCGATATGAAAAACCCACAGCTGTTCTGCAAGTGGTGTTCAGGTCGATTTCGGTAGTCTCATTTGTCTCAGAGAGATTATAATCGCACAATTCTCATTCAAATACATAATCGCCCTCAACATGTTCATTTTCTGTGTATTTCTGCTCCACTTCCGCTGTGGTTTCCCTCACTTTATTTGTGAACACAGTGAAGGACTGCAGAGTTACCCCGCTGATGTGAAGATGTGAATATGAGAAGCCTGTTGTGTTTGACATAATCTTACATCCAGAGTGTACCACGGCCATAAGTAATAATTTCCGATGCGGAAAGGCTTAAACACAAACCAAAGAAACACTTAGTTAAAAGAGGGACACAGCCCTTTGGACCACCGCTCGGTATCAGAGGCCACAGTGAAAGCTGAGACCGCGCCGGAAGCGGAGGCTCCTCCGGGAGGTAGTCTGGTAGATCTGTGATGTGCTGGACCTCCACTCCAGCGGTGTTCAGCTGGACAAGAACCTCCTCTCCTGCCTCGTTCTCTACCACCTGCTGGGCTGACATCACCTTGGTGGCAGCGATGGCCGACGCCAGGCTCTCAGTGGGTAGGTCTGAGCGAACGCGGACCGTGCATCTCTTGGAGGCCATCTGGAACGTGAAGCTGATCACTCCTTTGACTCTCAGAAGAGCTTGCTCGCACAAGGCTCGCTGGTCAGCGTTGTCCAGACCCTGGATGTGTAAAGTGACGGACTTGGCATTCTTGTTGGTGGAGTTGAAGAACTGGGGCTTCTTCCGTCTATGCGTCTCTGGTGTGTGCGGTACAGGGCTGTCAGGAGCACTGAGGATACTGTACACCTCTTTGGCCAGGGTCACAATGCCAGCAGACAGACTAGTGCTCTCCATCAAGTTCTCCAGGCTCGCCATCATACCCAACTCACTCCTCATGGCGGCGATGTTAGGGGCCAACTCGGCTAAGTATCGTAGGGTCTGCAGGGTGGCAGTCAGTACTTCAGGGTCCTTCCGGTTCCGGTCCAAGAACAAAACCAGACCGGGCAGACAGCCCTCGTCCTGGACTATCACCAGTCTGTTCCGTGGGTCAGAAGCCAGGTCCCGCATCTGAGAGACCACATTCAGAGGAGTAGTCACCATATTTAACATACATTAGAACCAATTCTGAAACACATGCCTTTGTGATAATCACTTATTATAACAGTCAAGAGACAACTAAAATGTAAGTAGGCTACCATGAAATGATAAATGTAAAAACTTAAATCAGCTATTTCTTTCCGTCTTTGCAATTCAGGAATTGTTATGGTCTTACTTACCAGCAGATGGGCCTGACTTATCCTTGTGTCAAAGTTATTCCTTGAAGACCTGTGGATGTAGGATATATTTGAAGTTCTATAAGATAGACATTTTATGAGGTCAGTGTAAGCAAGTAAGGACTGCAGTTGGTTATAAGCTGGGTATGACGCTCTCAACATGATGAGGTCACATGCCCAAATATGGCATTTCGGGTCAGTCTTGCCGAGATATGGAGTTCCATAGTGTCAGACTGTCCTCTGGGTCAGTTCAGTTCCATAGAGTTATACGGTCAGTTCAGACAGACACAGCCACCGAGGGGAGCAGAGTAGGTCTGAGGAGAGATTTCAGCACAACGGACAATGCCTATGGCAGTATGTGCCTGTTCACATTCTCAGTCAGCTTGATGACATCTGTGGGAGGTGCTGACAGCTGTGGTCTGATCAACCTTATAAAAAGCTCTCCTTGGTGAAAGACGCACTGCCATTATTACAGGCTACTGTCCAAAATCTAACCCATTGCCAACCTCATCCGCTACCCAACCAGACCTCACCATTACCTGATCTTTTCACTTCTAGGAGGCGCCAGTTAGAGGCCTTCCCATGCCATACCTGAAGGCCTTGTATAAACTCTCTGTGCCCCCTCTGTAGAAATCCATGCCGTTACGCCACATCTCCGGTATTCACTTGCTTACGCTTAGATCAGTGTGGTATAGCTCAGAAAATAGCCGACCTCCAAGCTCACAACACATCGCGCTGCGACGCGTTGTGAGCTTGGAGGTCTGTTATTTTCGATATTTTCACCAAAAAGCCCTTTTAGAAATGTCAACCCCTGCCTCTCTAACATTCTCTGCGCGTCCCTGGCCACTGCCTTTTCTCCGGCCAGGCCGCAGTGCTCGTTCTCCTCCTCCTCTCAACCAGCTCCTCTCTGTCAAACAGCTCACTCTGACTCTCTCAAACCAGCTGATGTCAGGAATTCATGAATGACACAATCTGTCTCAAGAGAGACATGCAGAGGCAGCAAGTCTGTCAGTCACCATAATGCTGTCCCATGTATTGACATTAGATGTTAGCTCACAGTCTTTGCTTGGAGTCCAAATAGAAAGGTGCAATTCTGGGAAATTGCAAGTGTGGTATTGCGCCCGCTCCGCCCGTTTTATTATATTACTAAGATATTATGATGACACGTGAAACTTGGCCTATCATGGAGATTGGCCCATTTATAGTCTGGTTGGCTGAAATCAGCCTCAAGCTTTTTGGACTTAATGTCCATTTATGCCCATCTGATTGGCCACGGGCATAGATGGTCCCTCTCGTGGCTCTTATAAATGCCTTGATATTATGACTTCACCCTTTTCCCCTCACTGTTTGGCTATAAGCCCGTAGCCCGTGATTGGCTACGGGCATAAACACAGACAGACATACAAAGTTTTTACTAATTTATGTATGGCCCGTATGGCCTACTTGTGCGCCAGCAGAGCGTGCCTTGGAATTTATATCATGCCGCACTTGTTGATGGTCACCAAGAATGCTGGTCCCTCTTTGGCTGTTGATGGTGATGATTGTTGCGACCATAGGTCGCATTTACTACCAAAACCTCCACGGGCTGTCCGTGAGTGAGTCAGTCACACGTCACACTTGTGAGTGAGTCAGTCCGTCAGTCACACGTCACACTCTTGCCCTACTCATATCTCTGCAACCGTTGCCCCGATCCATGCCAAATTTTGCACACACACTCCTTACCTGCCAAACTACAACCTCCAAGGACCCGCGGAGCTCCAGGGACCCCCAGATGTAAAAAATGACCAAATGTGCTAAACTGACCAAATGACCACCCCAACGGGGCTGCTCACGGGGAATTCCCGGGGACCACCGACTCCTGGTGCTCCAGAACGGATGCAAACGTGGTGGCGCCCCCAGTGGAGGACCCCCTACACTGCAGCTCACATAAAATGCCGTAACTCCGGCTAGGAGCGACCGGGACAGCCGGGGCCGGTACCTATTCGTCCGCCTTGGCGGCGCGGAGACCCCACCCCTCATTTCTCACATGGCCCTCTTCTAGCGCCACCATGAGGCCGATTCTTGCAAAACACATTTTTGGACACTGCTCCTACAATTTTTGCCCCAAAATCACGCAAATCGGTACACAGTATGTCTACACTCAGCCCATCAACATGAATCTCTCCCATATAGCGCCACCTCCAGGCCGATTTTTAAAAACACATTTTTGGACACTGCTCCTACAGATTTTGCCCTAAAATCACGAAAATCACTACACAGTATGTCTACACTCATGTCATCAACATGGATCAGGAAGATTTTGGCAAAACAAATTTTTGCCCTATTTGTGGAGATAAGTGACCTACGGTCGCTTATCTCCCGATTAGGGAGTCTTACTGGTTTGTTATTTAGCTGTTGATGATTCTGCTGTTGATGTACTGACATATCTTGTTTATTATTGTGATGTTTTATCTGCTTATTGTAAGTCGCTTTGGATTAAAAGCGTCTGCTAAATGCCTAAACTGTAAACTGATGATCACCCAGTTGATGACTTCACTCTATGTTATTTCAAGGGTTTTCCCATTTCCCAGCGGTGTTCAGATGGACAAGAACCTCCTCTCCAGCCTCGTTCTCTACCACCTGATGGACTGACATCACCTTGGTGGCAGCGATGGCCGACGCCAGGCTCTCAGTGGGTAGGTCTGAGCGAACGCGGACCGTGCATCTCTTAGGGGCCATCTGGAACGTGAAGCTGATCACTCCTTTGACTCTCAGAAGAGCTTGCTCGCACAAGGCTCACTGGTCAGCGTTGTCTAGCCCCTGGATGTGTAAATTGACGGACTTGGCATTCTTGTTGGTGGAGTTGAAGAACTGGGGCTTCTTCGGTCTATGCATCTCTGGCGTGTGCGGTACAGGGCTGTCAGGAGCACTGAGGATACTGTACACCTCTTTGGCCAGGGTCACAATGCCAACAGACAGACTAGTGCTCTCCATCAAGTTCTCCAGGCTCACCATCATAGCCAACTCACTCCTCATGGTGGCGATGTTAGGGGCCGACTCGGCTAAGTATCGTAGGGTCTGCAGGGTGGCAGTCAGTACTTCAGGGTCCTTCCAGTTCAAGAACAAAACCAGATCGGGCAGACAGCCCTCGTCCTGGACCATCACCCGTCTGTTCCTTGGGTCAGAAGCCAGGTCCCGCATCTGAGAGACCACATTCAGAGAAGTAGTCACCATATTTAACATAGACTAGAACCAATTCTGAAACACAGGCAAGTAAGGACTGCAGTTGGTTTTAAGCTGGGTATGACGCTCTCAACATGATGAGGTCACATGCCCAAATATGGCATTTCGGGTCAGTCTTGCCGAGATATGGAGTTCCATAGTGTCAGACTGTCCTCTGGGTCAGTTGTGTTCCATAGAGTTATAAGGTCAGTTCAGATAGACACAGCCACCGAGGGGAGCAGAGTAGGTCTGAGGAGAGATTTCAGTACCACAGACAATGCCTATGGCAGTATGTGCCTGTTCACATTCTCAGTCAGCTTGATGACATATATGGGAGGTGCTGACAGCTGTGGTCTCATCAACCTTAGGCTAAAAAATCACACCCAATGTGAAGTGAGCGGTGGTCGTGCTTGCATAATGTCTTCAGTTGGTAATTGGTGATGTAATACAGGCTACACACACACATTGCTATGGCAAAACGCTGAGGAAAAAGACTAGGATATAGGTCTAGGATGTAATTGGTGATGTAATATGGCTACACACACATATTGCTATGGCAAAACGCTGAGGAAAACACATATGGCAAAACGCTGAGGAAAAGTGGCTACAGATAGGTCTAGGATGTAATTGGTGATGTAATATGTTGTAATATGGCTACACACACACACACACACACACACACACACACACACACACACACACACACACACACACACACACACACACACACACACACACACACACACACACACACACACATATTGCTATGGCAAAACGATGAGGAAAACACATTGCTATGGCAAAGCACTGAGGAAAAGTGGCTACAGATAGGTCTAGGATGTAATTGGTGATGTAATATGTTGTAATATGGCTACACACACACACACACACACACACACACACACACACACACACACACACACACACACACACACACACACACACATATTGCTATGGCAAAACACTGAGGAAAACACATTGCTATGGCAAAACGCTGAGGAAAGGTGGCTACAGACACACACACAGCCACTCTATGGAGCGGTTTACCACCGCACAAAAAGCTGCAAGTCTATCTTCAGAAGGTGCTCACTCTCCTTCGTGAAAGACGCGTCGGGCAGTAAGCTATGCACTCCAACTTGATGGTTTAAGTTAGGTTCTGTGAAACATCTGGACAATCACGTAGCAGCCACTATTACGGGCTACTGCCCCAAATCTAACCCCATTGCCCACCTCACCCCCTACCCAACCAGACCTCACCATTACGTATTCTTTTCACTTCTAGGAGGCGCCAGTTAGAGGCCTGCATGGAACCTTGCAGCTAATGTTAGATGTTGTGATGTCATTGTGGACATCATCAATGACATCCATATAGGGTCCACTATAACCATATATATATATAATGTCCACCACCACCTGATCGCTTCGTTGCTCAACAATGGCAGCTGAACTGAGCTCATCTTTCATGAACCCATTTAAAGATTTTCTGGTGACTTGTGTCATGCCAAAGTCATGCTACGACAAGTTCTTCCTCAACTTGGACTTTCTCAACGTGCCATGCTTAAAGATCGTATTAAGCAAAGGCCTGGGGATTGGCATCATCCTGGGCTCTGTCCTCGTGAAACTACCTCAGATCTTGAAGCTGACAAGGGCTAGGAGTGCTGAGGGCCTGAGCTTTAGCTCTGTGCTTCTGGAGCTGTATGCGACCACGGGGACCATGGCCTACAGCATAGCCAACAGCTTTCCTTTCAGTGCATGGGGCGAGGCACTCTTCCTCGTCCTGCAGACGGTGACCATCGGGTTCCTCATCCAGCACTATGCGGGGAAATCCGCCCGGGGTCTTCTGTTCCTGGTCGTGTATTTTGGCCTGCTCGTCACGCTCCTGTCCCCCGTCATGCCCGTGTCAGTGATCACCGGCATACAGGCCTCTAACGTGCCAGCGTTGATCGCCGGCAGGCTGATCCAGGCGGCCGCTAACTTCCGAAACGGCCACACAGGCCAGCTGTCGGCTGTTTCCGTGTTCCTGCTTTTTGCGGGATCTCTCGCTCGCATCTTCACCTCAGTGCAGGAAACGGGAGACGCGCTGATGGCCCTCACCTACGTCATATCCTCTGCCTGTAACGGCATCATCGCCCTCCAAGTACTGTACTACACAAACAGCAATTCTGAACAGAGGAAGCAGGCGTAGATGGATACAGACACGATGCTAAATAATGAAGTGTCCAAAAATGTGTTTTGCAACAATCAGCCTCATGGTGGCGCTAGAAGAAGGCCATTTGGGAAATGAGGTTGTGGCTTGGCAGCCAGGTGTGTGTGCAAAGTTTGGCATGGATAGGGGAAATGGTGGCGGAGATATGAGTAGGGGAAAAGTGTGACGTGGCGTGACTGACAGACTGACTGACTGACAGCCGGTGGAGGTTTTGATAGTAACTGCGACAAAAAAATAAAAAAATCTTTTGAAAATAGCAGATCTTCAAGCTCATTGGTCGCAACGTGACGCAAAAAGAAGAATATAAACATAAAGTGTCGAAAAGCTATTGCAAAAAAGAATATATACATAAAGTGACCACGAAACATTCAACGCTCAGAAGTGACACGTCAGTGACGTCACACACACACACACACACACACACACACACACACACACACACACACACACACACACACACACACACACACACACAAAAGCTATACTCAAAGCACAACTTAACAGTATCAAACAAAAAAAAGTGCACATAACAGTCAATGCTAAGTCCCATGTATTGACATTAGATAAACACAGACAAGACATACAAAGATTTTTACTAATTTATGTATGGCCCGTATGGCCTACTTGTGCGCCAGCAGAGCGTGCCTTGGAATTTATATCACGTCGCACTTGTTGATGGTGACGTCACCAAGAATGCTGGTCCCTCTTTGGCTGTTAATGGTGATGATCACCCAGTTGATGACTTCACTGTTATTTCAAGGGTTTTCCCATTGAATGGCATAAGCACAGACACACACACAGACATACTACGTATGCTATTTGACTACTATACTCAAATAAATTCAAAAATAAATTAAGGGAACATTTTGTTCCTCTGTCACAAATGACAGAGGCACACTCAACTGTGCTAAAGGGAAGTGGACCAATTGCAGGGGTGATTTGGAAAGAGACGCAGCCAGCCCGGGCAGCATTTATTTGTGAAGTCAGACAGTGCTCTAGCAGAGCAAAGCCACAGTATCTCACCGTGTTCCCTCTATTTATCCTTTACTAAAGGAAATTACTACTACCATGACCTCTAATTCCAATCTGTCCAATATGAGACGACTTGTAGAACAACTGAAGCTTGAAGCCAGTGTGGACAGAATCAAGGTAAAAGAAACCAAACATTATCTTATATACTATAAGTAGCCTATAGAGACTAGATTTTCGTACTTAATTATGCTGTATATACTGTACATTCAGTACAGTATATACAGCATAATTAGTGATACTGTGATACCTGCATTCATGATATAATGGAAAGAAATCATCTTTTGTTCTGCTACAAGGGTGGATATGGATATGTTGACACGGCTAAATATAATGGGGCATTTTTTACCAAGAACCACTTAAGCTCCGCATTTCATAATTCGTCATGGGACAGTGTCGCATTGTGAAAATAGCCGATCTTTGTGAGCTATGTTTTAAAAAGAATATGTTGAAAGTGGTTAATTGGTTACATTATATTGCAACCTAAACAGTTTGTATCAAATATGTTTGTGGTTGTCAAACTTTCATGTCAAGGACCCCCAAATTAATATACTGTATGTATTTGGCCGCAGACCCCCATCTGGAAATAATTTGTGCCAGGGACTCCCATATACAACATTGTTAAAATTGTTACAAAATACAAATGTTCGAAAGAATTAATATTTTCAGCATGCAACCACGGGTAAAACCACCATCAAGGCCCGACAAAAACCTGTAGATTTAGTCGAATAAAATCATATGGTATTTACTTAGTCGACTAAAACTAGACTAAAACAAAAGAAATTCAGACTACTAAAATATGACTAAAACTAAATGGAATTTTATTCAAAAGACTATGGAAGAAAAATCACAATAGTGTGCAGTGCTATTCTGAGCTTCATTAAGCGTCCCTCGAGGCTTGGCCAATGTGATCCTGGGCGTACAACAAAATTTAGACAAAGCCAGATATTGGAGCTTAGCACCGCTCAAAAAACGAAATCAAAATTTGCTGTCAAAATCAGAAGCGTCAATTGGGTATGGCAGCTGCCATAATAGCGTGGCTACTTAAAATAAATTCATCATGCCTGTTGCTAAGGTATGGCAACATGACTGGTGTCTAGACCAGGGGTCTTCAACAGGGGGTCCGGGACCCCTAGGGGGTCCTCAGAGTTACTACAGGGGGGCCTCCAAATCTTTGTATGATAGAAACCTTTTTTCTCTTTTTTTATATTAACCACTTGAACCCTAACGTCCATATTCGGAGAACTTAGCCAAAAATAGCAGATCTACAAGCTCACAACAAAGAGGTTTGGTGTAGAGGGGAAAAAAGAGAACACTAAGTACAGACAGAGTGAAAGGTCAAGTTTATTAAGTATTGACGGTTCAAGTGGTTACATATCTGATAACACAAATTGACATGAATCCAAAATACACTGATGATTGTGCTGTCAAACGATGAAACTATATGGAATCTGGGGGTCCCTGCTTCATCTCTCTCTCAGCTAAGGGGTCCTTGGCCTGAAAACATTGAAGACCCCTGGTCTAGACGCCAGTCATTGAGACCAGTCAAGGTCTTGCAACATGACTGGTGTCTAGACGCCAGTCATTGACACCAGTCAAGGTATTGCAACATGACTGGTGTCAAGACACCAGTCATGTTGCCATACCTTAGGCTTTTGCTGAACTGACGCCACTGGTCAAAATCAACACTATTCCAGCGTTTCTCCCCCTCCAGGTATCCCAGGCTGCTGCAGAGCTGCAACAGTACTGTCTGCAGAATGCAGGCAAGGATGCACTGCTGGTTGGCATGCCCACTGGCAGCAACCCTTTCAGAGAACCCCGGTCCTGCCACGTTCTGTAGAGCTCACACCGCCAGCCAAGGTTCCTGAGGCTTAATAACAACCATATGATTAACATGTTTGTTTATAGCTTTTCTTCTTTCAGCGTTGAATATACTGACATGACAAAATAATGCATTTGTTTGCAGGAGAATGTGAGCAAACGTGCATTCAGCGGAAGCAACTTACTGAAGATGGAAGAATTTTCCACCTGTGTCAAGGCATTTAACATTTTGTCTGAAATGTGACATTCTTTTATAACATGATGAATTTTGTACTAAAAATGTGTTATTGATGATGGTGATGATGATTGTAATATTGTTTCCAACTTATTTTTTATGTTATTTTTTACTGTATATCACATTAAAGCAGACTTGTGATTTCATTTCTTCTTTTTTTTTACAATCCATATTAAATATTTTGTCACTTCTTCACTTGATCAAAATGTCTTTACGATGTCGTCTTATTATTCATATCACCTTGTAGGCTCATCCTACAGTACAAATGGAAATGTCATAGAGTGTGGATATCTATGGATCAGACAGAGAGGATGTTTATAGCTGTGCTCTAAATTGCCACATCTGAGCTTCCTGGTCTAGAGACTAAAGTTAGGAGCACAGGCAGCAAGAGGAAGCCGAGTCTTCCTGTTGGAAACTGCAGCACAAACTCCCATCACAAGTGGTGTAAAGTAACATTTACTTAAGTGCTGTACTTAAAGGGAAAGACCACCCATTTTCAATATTGAACTATGTCATTAATATAACTTAGAGGAGTTGTGGAAAATGAAAAAAAGTTCCCCCCTTCTGTGTTGCCTAGAACTGGAAGATTGATTTTGGGGTTTGTATTGTAAAGTACAACGGTGTGATGTCATCAAGTTGTATTTTACAATATAAACAGCAAAATCAATCTTCCAGTTTTGACATGTAAAAAGTAAAAAATATAATGTACATTAACCACTTCCTATTTTATACCTAGGCCATTTGAAAATAGTCGAGCTCACAATGCACAGATCTACTATGAGCTTGTAGATCTGCCATTTTCAAACATTATACTTTTACTTTTGGTACTTTAAGTACTTTTTGGATGCCAATACCTTTAAGTACATTTTGAATTCTGGACTTCTAACCGAGTATATCTATATTGTAGTATTGATAGGTTTACTTAAGTAGAAAATGGGAGTACTTTTTCCACCACTGGTAATTACACTCAAGCCATGTAATTTATTCACAAGAAACTGTTTCACTGACAACAATATTAATCAAATGTACTTAGTTCTGTTTGCTTGCTACTTTTTGCTTCCTCTTTCTTTATCTCTGCACTGCAGTACATGTGCAACTTTTCTGTGTTAAAGTTTAGGCCTTCACACCTTAACCACTGGGGAGAACATTAGGCCAAAATAGCATGATCTGTTATTGTTGAACATTTCCAAAGATATTGCCAAAGTTATGGGTGCCATCATGTTAAAAGTGATTTGAGAACTGAACAGAACAGAAAGGAAGAAGCTCAGACTAGGTCTCTGAGTTGTTAAGCCCCCATGCAGCCCCCTCTGATCATGAGATGGTTGTTACTGTGTGTGGTCACTTCCCTTTCCTCTGACCGCTGTGCTGGGCTGCGTCTCAATCTGCCTGCTCACATCCTTTCCAAACCTCTCGCTGTATGAGAGGATCAGTAGGTCCAACCCTCTTTATGAGTGGGGATGCTGAATGTTTTTTTCCCCTTCTTATTTGTACACATATATGCCTATAAAATGTATACAGGCTATGTACACTGGGTTTACACACACACACACACACACACACACACACACACACACACACACACACACACACACACACACACACACACACACACACACACACACACACACACACACACACAGACAGACTGAGGGTGAGGCATGGTGCAAACATCACCATGCCTTATTAACCACTTTATATCATTTATACTTTGTTATATGACAAATTAGTGAAAATAACCCATTTTTAAAGATTATCATTTTAATGATGTTACATATAAGACAGAAACAACTAGGCCTAGTATTCTAACTTGGTCTTGTAAACCAGTGCTTTTCAAACATTTTTATTTCCCAAAGTGATATGAAGTGGTGGAAAGTAAGTACATTTAGTTTACCTCAGTGGAGTATTACCAATTTTCTAAAATGTTACTTCTACTCCACAGGTGAATACTTTTACTCCAATACAGATATTTGAAAACATAAGTTATTAGTTACTTTGTAGATTTTCAAAAGGATTTGTATGCTTTGGATTTGTATGTCAAATGAATAACCTTCCCCCACTTAAAGCAGTGTAGGCCTATATCTGAAAGTGTGGTTCTGTGTGGTTCCGGTGGTCCTTGAGGGGCTTCGAGGAGGGGGTCCCCAGCTAAATTATTGATAGCTAGGATAGGCCTATATGCCCTTAGTGTCTGGACTGTAACTCACTCTCTGAGTTTATGGAATGAGATACTGACCTATGTTATGCATGAATCAGCCAGCAGGGGGCAGTGTCCCCCATGGGCACCAATGTATGCAGTCTTGCCTCATAGTGCAATCGAAACCAGCTAGCCTAGGACTCTGCCTTTTCCATTCTTATTTGGCGACATTCACCTGAATGAAGGAGAAGCATCTTCAGACGTAATTATAATAATCATGAATTCTCTGTTTTTGCTGTCAACTTTCCTATTTAGAGTTTTGGATAGAAATATTGAAAACAAACAAACAAACAACGCTATCAATCATGCATTATAAAAATGTGGCTTAGTTTCTCCTTGAACAATGAAAGTTGTTCTGAGCCCTTGTTTATCTCAGTTCGAAGAGGAGTGTGACCGTCCGTGTCCAGATAAAACATTTTCATTTCCCACTTTAATGAACCAAATGACCTCAAGCATTATCTGCACCTGCAAGCAGCTGTGTGCAGTGCAGACTATCAGTAACAGGGTAGCAAATGTTTGGAGAGGAGGGGGAGGTGGTAGCATCATGGAAGAATGTGGGGAGGTTGAGGTTTGAAGATAGTGTTAAGAACATTGTTGTGTCTTGAAACAACAAGGCGGTTGATTAAATTTGGAACACTAATGCTGGCAATAGAGCATTCTGTGGTGGTGTACACTACTGCACCAATACAACATGTATATCCCTCCTGAAAGGTCGACCTAAAACAAAGTCGACCCAAACTCTGTCTGTGGCCTTAAACTAGATGCAGAATAGACCAAAATCAATCTTTGCTTCTGGGGGTCCCTGGAACAAAATATTTTGCGATGGGGGTCCGTGGCCAAATACATATCATTCTGGGGGTCCTTGACATGACAAGGTTTGAGAAACAATGATAGCAACATAAGTTACTGTTAGGATTTATAAGTCATTTTTAGAATGTGCCTATCAGTGGTTAAGGACCCCCAAAATGTGTTTTTGGCCGCGGACCCCCATCTCAAAATATTTTTTTCCACGGATGGACCCCTATCGCAAAATATTTTGTTCCAGGGACCCCCAGAAGCAAAGATTAGATTTCGGTCTTTTCTGCATCTAGCTTAAGACCACTGACCCGTTGGGAAACGAGTTTGGGTCGACTTTGTTTTAGGTCGACCTTTCCTGTATTCCTTTCCTGTGCATGCAGTGGTGGAAAAAGTAGGAAATGTTTTACTTAAGTAAAAGTATCAATACTGCAATATAAAAATACTATAATAATAGGAATTAAAAATGTACGTGAAAGTATAGAATTATTGGCATTAAAATGTACTTTAAGTACCAAAAGTAGAAGCACTTATTATGCAGAATGTCCTGTTTTCAAGTTTTCAAATTTATAAAAAATCTTTTGAAAACGGGCATGTAATTATATTATAGACCACCCTTTTCAATTAAAATGTTCCCAAAACACAGCAGATCTTCGTCGTGGGCTTGTAGATCAGCTATTTTCACATTTACTCTACGCATATCCTTTTCTAACGATGAATTAAAATCTTTGGTAACACAAGCCCTTTAACATTTTTCTTTTAATATCCCGGTCCATCTTGTTGTCAGCACTTCCTAGAAATGCTGAGCTTTTCATTGGCTGTCTGAACCTTTTGTCCTCCGCTTTTCAGTGCTGTCTGCTCCTTTAGTGACAGGCAGAGGGACACAGTCTGCTTCTTCAGTGACAGAGAGGGACACAGTGAACCCAGTCACATTATTCATCTGACTTAAATTATGTTTCAAGAAGTTCCAAAGGCCCAAGATACCGGCAGTCTGAATCACTGATTCTCAGAGTGATGGGGTCTGGGGTTCCCCCAGGGATCCTTGGGGGAGTTTCAAGGGGTCCCTAGATACGTTATCAATACTTAAAGTTAGGAACCAAATGGATTGTTACAGTTCTGTTCTGTAACACATGGAACCAAATGGACCCTTTTACAGTCTCTATTGAGGCCCCAGAGATACAATTTTAGATCATATTGGGTCCGTGGCCTAGCGCATAATCAAACTGGGGGTCCTTGAAATGAAAATGGATGAGAAGGACTGGTCTTCATCTTCATTCTCCTCTTCTGCAGCTTTACTTTGGGGTCTCCCAACTGCTTCTCTGTTTTGACTTCAATCACTTAATTGATCTAAATTCCATCGAATTACTTGCGCAAGACGTGTGTGTGTGTGTGTGTGTGTGTGTGTGTGTGTGTGTGTGTGTGTGTGTGTGTGTGTGTGTGTGTGTGTGTGTGTGTGTGTGTGTGTGTGTGTGTGTGTGTGTGTGTGTGTGTGTGTGTGTGTGTGTGTGTGTGTGTGTGTGTGTGTGTGTCCTCTCTTGTTTAAGACCGTAGCCCAATCAGGGACAAGCATCTCTGGCAATGTCATCATTAACAGGTAACCAGGGGACCAGTATTCCTGGTGATGCCAGTGGTGATGTCATCGGTCATAATATATCAGTTGTGACTGGAAGCGGTGATGCCAGTGTGGCCATACATGGTCTACTTGTGTGGCACAAGTTGGCACCTCGACAGAGTGCATTTGTGATTTATTTATGTTCTCCTTCTTCCCTTCAAATGGTTACATGTCATGAGGCTACCACTTATTTAATTTGTTTTTGTGTATTACCCATCCTCCTCCTTTTCATAAAATGTGCTCACTGAAGGATTTCAAGGTGCTTTGGATACATTTTCATTTAACACCGGAAACCTATGGCAGTCCTGAATCAGCATAAAATATGAAAAAAGCTTTTTTAGGCCCCTCCTATGTGGCCATTTGACTAACAGAGCCCCAGGCCCTCTGAGTGACCACCTTATAATTATACTGTATTTCATTTAATAGAGCCAGGGGGGCCCAAATCCCTAAATGATAGTTGGCCCATGAAGGCCTTCCTGTGAGTCTAATCCCTGCTTTATTATTCCCAGTACTGCTGTTGTCTCATTAGTTGTGGTTGAAAAGTAGTAGTAGCTGAATATTTAAAAGCTCACACACCTGGACCATTCATATGCTGACTGGGTCATTCCTGTGTTAATTAGCGCTGTGCCGCTCCCCTGATAACAATCAAACCTGCCTGTGTGTGATTGGACGGTGGATGGCGTAGATTGTAGAAGGATGTTTTTGTAAAGACAAGGTTATTTTTTGTAAAGACATGGTTTCCCACCCATGAGAATCTCATGAAGTACGTCAGGTATCCCTCCTCTCCTCCCTATCTCACACCTCATGTCATTGTGGTCTCTTCCACCTTTATTGTGTCTGCCCTTATTCCCTTCCCTACCTACCGGCTCATCTCTCTCATAAACATTCTGATTTCCCAAGTATGTTGTTTAAGGAAGGACTATGACTTTGGTCATGTTATACTCTTTGCTTATAATGCTTATGTATACTTGGGAATGTGTGTTTACTGTGCAGTTACACTTGTATAGTACGAACAGAATAATTTTCAAATTTCTTATTAGTGTGGTTGCTATATATTAAGGCAACTACCGTACATTTTTTGTTTTATTGTTCTAGGTCAGAGACTTTTTTGCTAGCAAAGCAAAGTTTGAGGTGCTTGAAGGCGCTGTGTGCATGGGACCTACTGTACTTCTAAATATTATCTTATACTGTGTGTGTGTGTGTGTGTGTGTGTGTGTGTGTGTGTGTGTGTGTGTGTGTGTGTGTGTGTGTGTGTGTGTGTGTGTGTGTGTGTGTGTGTGAGAGTTAACACCAACTCAGATCTCCTGGATCGCCTTCCACTTCCAGGTGGCATTGGCTCAGGGGTAGAGAAACCGGCATTAGATCACGGAGGGTTCCCAAAGGGTCCCCAGTTTGATCCCAGGCTCCCTCAGAGTTGGTGTCGAAGAGTCCTTGAGCAAGATTCAGTCTGAACCCCTAGTTGCTCCCGGTGAGTATGTTGGTGCCTTGCATGGTTTCCTCCGCCATCGGTGTGTGAATGGGTGAATGTAATGGACAATCTATGTAAAGTGCCTTGGATAAAGGCGCTATACAAATGCATTGTACCAAAACCAAACTTTACCATTTACCATTTCTCTCCCTGACCTTGTCCGTGACTTGTGTGTGTGAGTCCTCCCTATAGAGGTCCACGTACCTTTCTGGTCTTGTCCGTCCATGTGACATCAGGTGGCATTTGTAGCATCCTTGTGTAGATGCCATCCAGGGCTTTTTTCCTGATGTGTTGTGAGCGTGTGCGTGCATACGTGAGTGTGTGTGTGTGTCTTAATATACAAATTGTGTACTAAGACAATTTGACGATTTGTATTTAGTGTGTCAGTGTCTAAGCATTGAGGCAGGTGTGTGAGGGGTACTGTGTGTTATTGTCTGTGTAGTTCTGTATTTATATATGAGTGAAGTAGGCAGACAGGCAGCAAGGCCTATGGTGTCAATCGTTTGTAACCTGATTGCCTTG
Source organism: Nannobrachium achirus (assembly GCF_963921795.1). NCBI lineage: Eukaryota > Metazoa > Chordata > Actinopteri > Myctophiformes > Myctophidae > Nannobrachium > Nannobrachium achirus. The sequence goes on along the minus strand of NC_137822.1, from coordinate 33,978,715 downwards.
GGGGAAGTATAGCCTTTCCGGAGGTTACCGCTCTTTGGTCCCAGCTCTTTCATTCATTCAGAGAATCAAAAGACCTGATCACAAGCTTCATGCCTGCCTCTGTATAAGAGCATGAGGTTAGGTCTAAATAATTGTATATGGTGTGTGATTATCCTTCACACGCACATCCTCTTCTCAAGCACTGAAACGTGTCTGGTCATGACTTGATACATCCGACGGTTTTGGGTGTCTCATTTTCTCATGCTGCAGCTGCAGTAGGCCTACATGGTGCATTTGGCTCCTCTCTGTTTACTCTGTGTAGGGAGGACATGTTATATTTTAACCAACATATTCCATTATTCGACAAAAGCTGACTAATACATTATTAACACGGCACCTGGCCTTGTTTTCTTTTTTTCCGTGTTCGCACTGTGTTCATCTTCACAAAATAATAACTAATCTATGCCACCGGAATACCATGCTTGAATGAAGTGGTATTCTCCTTTAAACTTGTGGGCGGGGAAGTTTCAGCAGGGTTTATGGGTGATCAGCTTCAGGTTTCGTTCCCACCCCTTTTATTTCTCACTCTCTCTCTCCATTCACTGCTGCAGTGCACAGTCCGTGCAGGCAGGCAGGCAGGGAGGGCAGGCACCTTGGGCTTCATGCCTGCTTTGGAGGACATCAAACTTGGCCGGCTGACTATGAACTCGACTGCTGCCCATGACGGACCACCACAACCCACCATTGGACAACTCCTACAGCACAGACAAATGGATTTGGCTTTTGACATTTGAGAGAATATAAGGACTGTGATCAGGTTGACCTACATTTAGTTACAGACTGTATCTTTTATGTCTTGGACAAGTGGTTGTGTTTAGTGTGGAGATGGCAAAGGCATGCAGGCTGTACTTGGGCATACTCTCGGGTAAGTTAAACGATTCTACCCAACATTTTGGGGAAATGATTCAAAGTTCATCTGGCCTATGAGTGTTAACGGAATACCTGTTTGTAATTATTATAGAATGTGTTGGACATCCAAGTCCAACACATTCCTTTTATCAGGTTTACAGGGGGAATTTTGCTCTATTTAGCTACATTCTCTGTAGCAGAGATCACTTTCAAGTTTCATGTATCTCGACCCACTTTCTACTAAATCTATACGTCTATGCTTTCAAAGATAATAATGGGCTTAACCATTTGATGTAACACTATATCTAGTGTGCTGTTATATTTCTGGACTATGATGCTACAGTTAACAATTGAATACTGTCCTGTGTCATAGGTGTCTGTAATTGTTGCTAATACTGTAAATAGATGACAGAATCTGTCATCTGAGTTGTGAAAGTTTTCTAGCTATACTAGCTTACATACACATTCTGCAACCCACTCCTGCCCAATCTAGCTAATATGAGTGACCACAGCAATTAGTGGGCGTGGTGTGTGTGTGTGTGTGTGTGTGTGTGTGTGTGTGTGTGTGTGTGTGTGTGTGTGTGTGTGTGTGTGTGTGTGTGTGTGTGTGTGTGTGTGTGTGTGTGTGTGTGTGTGTGTGTGTGTGTGTGTGTGTGTGTGTGTGTGTGTGTGTGTGTGTGAGAGAACAAGAGGGAAAGAGTATCACAGATGAGATAGTGGATCAGTGCATTGGGGAAAGAATGGTCTTTTCTTAAGTTTGAAACTGAGATGGGATGTAATCTTTTTGAGCAAGAGAGCATAGGTTAGTGTGTGTGTGTGTGTGTGTGTGTGTGTGTGTGTGTGTGTGTGTGTGTGTGTGTGTGTGTGTGTGTGTGTGTGTGTGTGTGTGTGTGTGTGTGTGTGTGTGTGTGTGTGTGTGTGTGTGTGTGTGTGTGTGTGGGTTTATTGTGCGTGCATGTGTATGTTTATTGTGTGTGTGACCAGAGCTTTGTGTGTTGTCTCTGGCTACAGCTTTGGCCCTTTGCAAATACTCTGTGGAAGAATGGAATGCCACGGAGGAGCCTGCCAATCGAACTGTGTCTCCCTGTCATCACCATAGCAACAGAAACAATTGCACAGGTAGATATGTGTGTGCCGGAGGAGGGGCCAGTTAACTTTGCTGCGTCATAAACTTTTTCTTTGAAGTTGGAACCTAGCATACCACTTGAACACTATAGTGTCTGGGGCAAACATTCAGTGAAAACAGCCGATATGCAAGCTCACGACCCGTTGCAACGCGGCGCGCTGTGAGCTTGTAGCTCAGCTATTTTAGGTGAAGAGATTTGATGTAGAGCGAAAGGTATAGAGCCGACCCCGGGGAACTAAGTAGTAGTTTGCTAGAGGGTTTTAAGTAATGAAAGACTGATACTGTATACTGTAAACACATACCGTACACACACACACACACGTGCGCGCCAAAGAGCGTACAGAAGTGGGACATATAGCCTATATACAGACAGGGAAAAAGAGGGTGAACAAGAGAAAAACGGTTAATGATGGAAGGTGCAGAGGTGTCATATTCCACTACGCTCAGAGAGCCCGGTGCTAATTAAAGTGGCCTTGCCAACGAGGGGCCCGGCCTAGCTGGTCGTCCACTGCTCTGTGCAATGGAGAAATACAACACCGACTCTTTATGAAGACAGCCTGGGCCAAATTACTTTGTTGTTTCATACCGGCCGGGGGCTGTTTCCATCATTGGCTTGGCATTTTAATTCCCCTGTGTTGTAATTTGTTTTCTCTTCTTCTTCCTCTTTACTGATCTGCCGCGCTGAGGAAGGCTGGGTTAACACATGCATCAATGATTCTGTCCACTGCCATTCCGATCCATGGACATTCCTTTTGTAATGAGATACTTTCTTTTCAGGACTAAAGGTCATTATAAAAGGCCCTGTTCTCATTGGGCTCATGTTTCAGCCTACAATAGAGGCTGTCACTTTGATGTGAGTTGAACAGCACATTCTTTTACAAGCTCATATACAAATATAAAACTCCTGGGACGAGGTAGTAAAGCCTCGATGTTGGGAAACGGTAGGGATGAACGTAAGGTCCCTGGAGGTGTCTGTTATCCAGTGGGATGGAGAGATGGCTCACTCTTTTTGTGTGAGAGAATTGATTGATGGAAGGCTTTATTAGGAGTTTGCATAGGAAAATGTACAGTTTCATGACTGTACAGTTCACTGGTCAGCTATAAGGATTAACACCGCAAAAAAGCTTTTGGGCTTGTTCCAATATAACTTTGAATGACAAAATAAAAGAAAAATATATTTTTTTAAAACAGTCGTAAAACACAATGCAAAATATATGGTATTTACACTAGAACAAAAGTGACGGACAGAAGCCGAGAGAAAAATAATCATCTGCATAACAACTGTGTTTGTGTTTGTTCGTGCGAATGAAACCCCGAACCTCTGAATGACGTCATTTTGTAGTTTGGACAGAGCCGAACCGATTTAAACGCGACTCTAAAAGTGTTGCACCCAGCAAGCACGGTCAGGACCTTGGACCAATCAGTGACGTCTCGATTGGGGCCAAATCACAGCCCATATGGGGATGATCTTGACGTCATTACCAGGACGAGGACGTCATATGGACTTTTTTGTTGGTTGAAATCAGGTGATAGGCCAGATAAATATCATAACTAGTTAGATATGTCCCAGAATATAACCTTATATGCTCATATTATTGTTATATATAATAACAATAATCCTGTCAAACAAAAAAGTCCATATGACGGTCCTGGTAATGACGCCAAGATCATGCCCATATGGGCTGTGATCTGGCCCCAAACGAGACGTCACTGATTGGTCCAGGTCCTGACGTGCTTGCTGGGCATGCATCGACCCTTAGAGTTATGCCTGATTTATACCCCCAGTAGCTGTGTTGCGGTGTCACCGCGACACAGCATGTTATACTTAATGTGACACACTAAGGGGTCAGGCTTTACGCTTAGGGTTTAAAAATGGCTAAAGAAATAGTAGAAAGGGCATTTATATCCCACCCCAAAAGTTTTACGTCCTTACAACCATAGTAATACAAACGTGTGTGTGTTTCTAGAAAGGTATGGTGTTAATTGACACACATGCATTACACCCTCGCAGCATGATGACACCAGGCCTTTCCAGGCAGTATATAATTGGTCTTCCTCCAGATCTATTTATATGTGGGGCTATTCCAGTGCATGAGGCCGGAGGTCAAGGAGGCCGACAGAGAGGGAGAAGCATGAGGCATTATGGGGCGTCCGGGGGGCACGGGGGTAAAGTTCCATGCCCACCACCGGCATGGAGACTTACGGCCGGGCTACACCAAGCCGTTTTGCTCGCGTCAGTGCGTATGCGAGCGTATGCGTGTCGTGCGCGCGTATGCGCGTTTTGGATAGATCCAATGTATATCAATTCAGCCGGCTACACCAGGCGTATGGATAGCGCGAACCACGGATACGCATTCCTTAAAAATAGGATCGGTTCTATTTTTTAAGGACGCGTATGCGTTTTGTACACAGACTATCTGGTCTTCCTCACATATACTCCCTCCTTGGTGTAGTCTGGAGCGTTTACGCATACGCGAGCATCTTCACGGACAGTGCGCGCGTATGCGCGCATATTTTGGTGTAGTCTGGCCGTAAGCTATAGGACTCACAGAGCCTTGTATTAGAGAGTTCTGCCAATGCGGGTCAGAAACCGCGCTGGTCGTGTGGTTCATGCAACTCGAAATTTCACTCCAATGCTTTCTGTAAACCTCCGGTTTGCGCTCTGTCACTATTCGCCAATAGATGTGTATGTATAGAAGACCTGGCCCTATGAAGTGAACAGAGTTGGCGCGACTCTCCAATAGAGGTTCGCTGGCTTGGCAGCATTTCAGGGGTCGGAAACCTGGCAGCTAGGGAGGGTGATCTCTATGTCACTGCATTATCTCATGCAGCTTGTTTGGGACACCTCCGGATGTGTTAATGCCCTCCAGGTGAAACTCTACACTGTCGAGTGAAAAGAAGCCACTGGTGACGTCGTGTGTATTGGAAGAGGAGACACGTGGTTGTCAGTAACCAGTGGTTCTCAACCTGTGGGTCGGGACCCACACACTGGTCAAACATTGGCCAAATTGTCAAATAGTATAAGGCATTGTTAAAACAGCCGATCTACAAGCTGCCTCGGGCTCAAAGCGCTTTGCATCAGGACGCATTGTGAGCTTGTAGATATTTTCACTTGTTTGGGTCCTAGAGAGACGGCAAATGTCACTTTTGGGTGTCAAGCTAAAAGGTTTGGGAACCACTGCATTAGACCATGGACCCCAATGTTTTCTTGGGAGTCTGGGACCCCAATCTACACTGTAAAATGGAAATGATCAGTATTAAAGGAGTAGCCCACCCCAAAAATTACTTATTTTCTATTCTTATTTGGAGCGGCATAGTTTAATGGTTAGGGAGCCTGCCTTGGGAACCAGAGCCCCTGGTTGTCCCTGGTTTGATTCCAGGCCAAGGTAGCCATGTCGATTTGAGCAAGACTCTTAACCCCTATTGCTCTTGCGCTCCTTGTGGGCAGCAAATCAGCTGGGTTGGGCTGAAAATACTGAATTACCCCCTCGAGAGGAAGTAGGTAACAATTATTATTATCAATTACACACCTCATGAAGCCTTGAATTTATGGATTTCTTTTTTTTCTCGCATTCCTAAGCCAATGATTTGAGGACACACAGGTAGTGGAGACATTAGCATCTTTCTGCTGGTCATCAAATTATTGACGTAGGTCAGGAATTCGACAAAAAAATTGCCATGAATTCAAGAATAAGTAATGTTTTGCCCAAGGTGGGGGGCCTTTAAAAAAACCTCCCCCTATGAAGAACATTCATAGGAGGGCCCATAGTGAATCCTTGTACCCAGGGCCCAGAATTTGGTGTCACACCCCTGACCAGTGGTCTGCTGTACACGTCCCTAGAACCAACCAGTAGGGGCCAGCAGTGACACAGGGGGAAACCATTGGGGAACCGAGACCCCTTATCAGACCATCCATGTCACACTGACATCACACAGGCACATGCAGGCAGGTTGCAAAAGAACCCAACCCACTCAGGTTCTCAAAACACAATGGAGAAAAAAAAAGAATGTAAAAACGCATTCCATCAAAACATTGGCAGCAGTTTGCTGGCCTGTGTGGAGGAAGAAGGCTTACTGTGAATCCTTCTTCATAATCCCTGCTTTCTTTCCCGTGTAAGCAATTCCCAAACCAGTTGTCTTCAAAAGCTGCGAGGGACAGAGTGAGCGCTTGCTGGCTGCTCTCCTCCCCTGAAAGATATGGTAAATGGTAAATGGTGCATTTATATATCGCTTTTATCCAAAGCGCTTTACAGAGATTGTGCATTACATTCACCCATTCACACACACATTCATACACCGGTGGCGGAGGAAACCATGCAAGGCACCATATGGGTCAGGCATGCCTTAAGATTCTCAAACTTAAGAGGTTGCCTCAATGTTGGTATACAAATAATTGATATTTTGGCATGACAACTAAATTGGGTGAAAATGGAAAAGATAAAAGAAGAAGCAGGTTATGAGTAGAATATGACAAGAGTTCAAGTGAATACTCACTTAAAGGAGAATTTAGTACTAAATCGCTTTCTTACCTTTTTTATGTTATTTTGTCTCCCAAAAAGTGGTCCAGGTGTTATTTTGACAAAAACACAATATTGTCTGCTTATTCCCCCAGCATAGCAACGACATTGTACTTCATAGTTTATTTCATTGTTGAGATTCTGCCGTAAACGATTCAGTCACGTTCTAAATCTCGTCTCGTGTGACTGAATCGTTTTATGGCAGAATCTTTAGCTCAAGAGTGTGTTTATAAACAGCAGGTAATTACCTTATTTTGGAGCAATGGAATAAACGGATTTGCATAAGCCCCGCTGCTTCCGTTTTGAGCTGTGGTCGGGTCGGCCAAAATGGACAATATTGCGTTGTTTGAAAAAATAACTCCTGGACCACTTTATTTGGAGACAACATAACAAAATAAAAAGGTAGCAAAGCGATTTAGAACGTAATTCTCCTTTAAGCTCTTACTAAAACACAATTTTCAACAGACCGAATGTTTGCCCCAGAATAGATTCATATGTGGTTAAAGAAATTCCTAAGAAATGCCGTTATAGAAATGTTTCCCTTGAGTGTTACTATACTCCTGAACAAAATTAAATGCACTTTTGTTTCCACAGCAGACTCTAATAAAGATACAGGCCAGTGGAGTGGCCATTTCACCAAATGTCCCAAAGCACTGAGGCACTACTGCATCCACGGGGACTGTCGTTACATTGAAGAACAGAAGGTTCCCTCATGCAGGTACCACACACCTGCACTGCACCATTTAGGACAGGGCTTCTCAACCTTTTCAGGCCGCGACCCCCAAAATAATCATATTTTAAATGGGGACCCCCCACCCTGACGAGCACTCAGACTTGAGGAATTACATTTTGTATAACACGGTTCTATTGTGAAAATTGCAGATCTACATGCACAACGCCTCACAAGCAGATCTAAACAATTTCTGCCTCTAATATTTGACAATTTGGCCAATGTTTAACTTGTCGTTTTAGAGGTTTTAAAAAGTCCTTAAATTGTCACTTTAGAAAAGTGCAGATACCCTTTATACACTTAAAGACGTTATGATGGTTTGTTTACTTTTGAGTGAGAAACGTTGCACATTAAGTTCATCATCTGGTCCCGACCCACAGATTGAGAACCACTGATGTAGGACAGGGATTCTCAAACCTTTTCATGTCAAGGACACCCACATTAATGTATTGTATTTGACTGCAGACTATCTTTTTTTAATATAGTTTCAAATTTAAAATGATTTTGATGCTATATTAACAAATTCTGCTGGGGACCCCCTCAAGGACCCCCGGGGGTCCCCAGTTCTCACTATGAGAACCACTGGTCGATTCACTCGGGTGGCACAGTGGTAAAGTCCCTGACCCACCACCACAGAGGTTGTGGTGGGTGGGTGGGTGGTGCTTTGTTGGGCGTCTATGCGAACACAATTGGCTCGTGTTCGGGGGAGGGAGGGAAGTCGGGCGGTGAGGGTGATAATGGTCAATGCACGTACTCTCTCAGGATGGGTCGGCGCTGTCAGAGGGGAGTGCTGTGCTGGGCGGGAGGGGTAGAGGTGACTCTCCACCAAACAAACTTCTTCAGACTGGCAGTCTGTGGCATTTACAGGGTTCCCACGAAATGAAATTCCTGGAAATATTTTGAAATTAGAAAAATATTTTTCCAGTACTGGAAAAGTTTTGGAATTGATCAAGGGTCCTGGAAGGTCCTGGAAAAAATAACTATGCAACCCTAACCTCTGAAATGACAAATTAAACATTGGCCAAATTGTCAAATATTAGAGGCAGAAATTGTGAAAATAGCCGATCTACATGCTCACAACCTCGCAACGCGAGGCGTTGTGAGCATGTAGATCTGCTATATGTAGATCTGCTATATGCAGATCTGCTATATGTAGATCTGCTATTTTCACATTAGAAACTTGTTATACAAAATTCCTCAACTCTTAGTGTTCGTCAGGGTGCCGGGTCCCCAGTTAAAATATGATTATTTCAGGGGTCACAGCCTGAAAAGGTTGAGAACCACTGGCATACACTACCTGTCTTGTGCATTGCGTATTGGGTAAGCGACTTGTTATCGAGCTGAATTATTGTTATATAGTCCTGGGAATTGGGTTAAATATTCTGGAAATGTTTTGGAAAGGTTTTAGAAATTAATTGGTAAAAATGTGTGGGAACCCTGCATTTAGTTGGCACTAGTGTGTGCTGACTAGTCAGATATTGTTTTGTGCATGTACAGGAAATCAGATGACATGACTCTCAGGAGGCGGCAGTAGTCTGCTCTGCAACAGTCTGCCTGTGTTGCGAAGGTCTTCTTATTACGAGCGACTTTGGGCTCCTGTAAAGTCGCTTTACAAGAACAAGTCGCTTTTTGGGCTTGTTTCTGAAGTGTAGTTGCTTATTTGGGCTTGCTTTCAAGATATTTTTTTAAAATAGCTGACAATAGTTCATGATTTGAGGCACCACTCCTGCAAACTTTGGAATGTTAGCCAATCAGGATGGAATATGAAAAATCGGAAAGATCCTTCTTGATCGTATATGACTATAGAGATACTGTGTACCGATTTGTGTGATGTTTGGACAAAATCTGTAGGAGTAATTTTTTGATTGCAAAAATCCGCTTCCTGGTAGCGCTATAACAGGCCAATCTGAAAAGTTTGGGGCAGAGTTTCTGCTCTGGCATCCAGGGAGTGTGTGTGCACAGTTGCACGTTGATTGGGCCAACGGTGCCGGAGATTAGCTGTTCACAGACGGACGGATGGACGAACGGACTGGGGCAAAATTCGGCCTGGCAGAGCTGTTGATATTGATATTGCTATTAGTTCTTTTTGAAATGATGCACAAGTGGTTTAAGTTGAGTCCCCGAGCCAGACACTCAACTACTCCCCCAAACGCTTATCATGACCATCTGCAACTGGGTGGAACTAAAACGTTATTTCCCCCATGAGATTAATAAAGGTCTAACTTTAGAAATGAGTAAGGGTTGAATAATGGAATAACAAGAAAGGAGGAGTGGTAGAAATGTATCTGGAATCATTTTTACTTTGTATTATTTATCAGCCTACCATAACAACATGCTAATGATCAGCTTGCCATTGTCTCTGACTGCAATCATGTTCCGAACAGGAGATACTGTACAGAGTTCCATAATACACTGAGCTGAAGCATTTCTTTGTCTAATGTGATTGTAATTTCTTGTAATTTCTTGTATTTGGTGTTGCATGTGGGGGTGCAGACTGCTGAGGTTCATGCAAGGCAAATTTCAGACCATATCAAACTCCAAAATGATTCATAAATCTTTGTTTTGTTTTTAATAAACAAATGCAAGCAGACAGACAGTGGAGAACTAATCTATATCTACTCATTGGCAGATGTTGGTGTTTCTAGATTGAAATCTGATCAGTCATCAAGTCTGAGCAGCAAAAAAAACACAATGTGATGAATGTTGTAAGCTTGTACATTGGCTATTTAAACTATTTTTGAAATAAGGCATACTGTTAGTGTTTAATGTATTGGGTCCCAGCCAGGAAGACACCAAATTTCTCTTTTGGATACTAAACCTAAAATGTTTGGGGCCCCTTCTGTAGACCACCTGGGATCCACCATTATTCATTTGTGTCACTACAGATAGAGAATACTACAGACATAGCCTGGAAATGAGGCAAATATGCCATTGCAGGCTAGTTTAACGTGTTCCTTCCACACACTATGTCCTAGCCGGGAAACCCCCCCCCCCCCCCCCTGTCAGGTGATAAGAAGTGGCCTGCACACTCATTTAAAAACAAAATACATTTTCTCCTTTGAAAATAATAATTATTCAAATATAGCCGATCTACATGCTCGCAGCACAGTATCAGATATACAAGGTCACAGCGCGGCACTGAGTGACACGCTGCGAGCTTGTAGATCTGCTATTTTTGAAAAATCTTTGAAAAAGATTTGTGCAAGTCTTTCAATATTGGCTATTTATTCTTCTAGAAGTCCTTCTAAGGGTTTTTGTCAGTGGTGCACAACATTTTTCATGAGAAGGACCCCCAAAATGATATGTATTTGGCCACAGACCCCCATCTCAAAATATTTCGTTCCAAGAAACCCCCAGAAGCAAAATTTGAGTTAAAAATGGTTGCTGTGTCGTGCTGTGAGCTTGTATATCTGCTATTTTTCAATAGCTAAAGTATAATAAAATTATTCCAGGCCCCTCCACCTTGGGCCCTAGTAACTCAGTCCCACTTTTCCCCCCCTTGTGACGCCCATGGTCATAGTGATCCATCGTGGAAGTGATGTTTCTCAGAGAGAGTATGTATTTTTCTTGGTCCTAGGTGTGAACATGGTTACATAGGCTCCAGGTGTGAGTATTATGACCTGGGCTTGCAGATCGGAGAACAGCGTCAGATCATCATCGCCTGCGTCATCACAGGACTCGTCTTCCTCATTCTGCTCATCGTCTTCATCTGCATGTGTTCACAGTGAGTAGAAAGATAAACCATGGTACAATCAATGCCTTGTTTTATTACATGACTGTTGCCATATTGAGTAGCTCAGTCTGATATGTTTGATATTTATTTTTGATAATAGTTTTCCCTCAAATGGTTAAAATAGCAGCTCTACAATATCAGACACATGGCATGTTGTGAGCTTGTAGAGTGATTATTGATTGGTTATTTTATTAGACAAAAATGGAGAACAGTACAAGTATAGTCAATACAATTGAAATGCAGTACAGTACAAGTACAGTTAAACACCCTGCCTAAAAGGAACATCTCAAATACGTTGAATACGTTTTACGTTGAAAGCCCTCTGTAGATCAGCTACCTTTGCTATTGTTCATACAAAGAATTACTGTATATCGGACTTAAAGGGGTGTTTCACTTTATATTATTTCAGGTGACATTTTAACATCTACAACGCCCTAGACAGTTGCTTTATTCAATGTTTAGATATTTGATATTTATTTTATCAGACACGCCCCTATATAAAGCTTGCACTTCAAACTCCATTTTAACCAGCGGCATAGCCACGGGTGGGCCTGACTAGGCCTAGGCCCACACATTTCATTTTTGTGCCCACCCAAAAATAACTAAAACCTTTGCGCTGCTGTGCGGCGCCGCGATGTGCGGCTATCTAGGAAGCAAAGCTTAATCAATTATGAAACTATTTTTAAAATTAAAACGTCTCCATATTGACAAATGACTGTATTATGTCCCTGTAAATATTTTTTCACATCTGTGCCCACCCACGTTGTGCCAGGCCTAGCCAGTTAGTAAATCCTGTGTGTAATCGACTTGTTAAAACACACCTGGTCCTTGGTTCTGTGAGGGGGACATGGTGTTTCAATTCGACTTTTCAATGATCATTGAAATCAATGAAAAAAAATCCTTATCAAACCATGCTGTGGACTGTAAAGCCTAGTTTATACTCCGTCATACGATGATGTCGCTCGCACAATGTTGTGCTATGAATGGAGTACACATTTAGCTAAATAAATAATGGACACAGTGTGAACTAATGCAGCATGGTTTCCTGTGGCCAGTGCTCAGGCACATGGATAGAATGTATCTGCATTTAGTTGAATGTCTTGTGAGAAAGGCTTTTTATTACAGGCTTAAACACCTTTCACCTGAATTCCTGTTTACCATGGAAATTAACTACACTTGTCTTACTGCCCTCTCTACACAGCACTGTTTCCACAACGGTGGGTCGGATCGGGAAGTGGGTCGCTATTGTTGTTATTTCATGGAATAAAACAAAACAGAATAAAATAAAATAAATTCCAAATGTAACTTTTAACAGGGTTCCCACGGTCATGAAAGTATTTTGAAATTAGAAAAATATTTTTCCAGTACTGGAAATGTTTGGGAATTGATCAAGGGTCCTGGAAAGTCCTGGAAAAAAATAGCTATGCATTGTCTTTGGTTATTGATTTTGTGAATATTGTCTCATATTAGAGGCAGATATTGTGAAAATAGCAGATCTACATGCCCACAACGCCTCGCAATAAAACTGTGTTATACAAAATTCCACTACTCTTAGTGCTTGTCAGGGTGCCGGGGTCCCCAGTTGAAATATGATTATTTGCGCATAGGAGTAAGCGACTCGTTATTGAGCTGAATTATTGTTATATAGTCCTGGAAATCTGGTTAAATATTCTGGAAAAGTCTTGGAAAAGTTTTGGAAATTAATTGGTAAAGATGCGTGGGAACCCTGTTTTAAGAAGAAGTCAAAATAATCAATCAACAAACTCACAACGCGTTGCAGAGCAGTGCGTTGTCTGCTTCATGTAGATCTGCTATTTTCACTAGTTTGGGTCCCGGGGAGACATCACATTTCTATTTTGGGTCTCCAACTGAAATGTTTGGGAACCACTGGACTGCAGTAGCTTAATGTTCAGGTTTTGTGGACTTGAATTGTTGAAGGTTTATTGAGAAGATAACACTGTTTTCGAATGGTATGGCATAGCACAACACATTAACGCCACAGTGGACAAATAGAAATAAACCCATTATCTGTTACAACAAGATATTATCTCATAATAGTATGTTTCTTTTTAGTGCAGTCAGTGCGTCATCTGACTGTCCCTTCCCCCTGAGTGTTACCAGTACAACGGTGGTGCAAACTTTGCACTTGGATATTGTGGAGCAAAAGTGATATGCAGAGAAAATGTCTGTAATTATTTAATCTCTATCTAGCAAAACAGACCACAATAACAGGTGACATTTATCTTAAAAAGAATAGCAGATGTAGTCAGAAAGAGTTTTTGGAAGTTTTCAACGTTTTTTGAAAAGGATTTTTTGAAATAATTTAGAATTTGTTTTAATTCAACAGAAATGGGGCTTACTTGGTTAAACAAGTCAAGGACAGAATTCATTTTATGTCTGTGTTGCTCACCTGGCAATGTTGGCAATAAGGTTACATTTTACACACTTGTCTTTAACCTTTTCATTGAACAGAATCATTGTCTCATAATTCTGTTGTAATGTTTTGAATGCTGTATATTTGGCCCAGGAATCAGACAAAAGTGAAGTACGTGTTGCCACTCCGACAATAAGAAGTCAATGTCAGAGTGGCGACATGTCGGAATGGAGAGCGCCCCCCGGTGGCAGGATAGAGCTATCATATTAAATTATTAACTTTTGTTCTGTACGCATATGGGCTATTATTCAGAATCTGTGAAAATCGCTGGTTATTCTTTTCATAATTCTTCTGATCTCCAAATTATGTCCTGAACAAAACTCTGCTGGAAATTGTTGTTAATTATAACTTTTATTCATTCTATTGAAAATTACAGAAATGTGTTTTTAATCATGTGAATGCATGTGATGGTTTCTTGTGCTCCAGTCGAAGGTACACGCTCTGTAAGCGGAGACAGAGGAGGACAGAGGAAGAACCCCGGAATGGAACAGAAAAGCTGAATATGATAGACACTGGTGGAGCACACGGAACACTGATGCCAGATTCAACAGAACACACCAATGATTTATGAGGTGACTGCATGTTTGGGTGTGGGTGAGCGTGTGTGGGTGTGTACTTAAGTGTCCCCACGAGCAGGGGCGAATCTACGGGTGGCCTGGGTGAGCCCAGGACCAGCCAGATGGAATCTGGGCCCACCCAGAATGACCAGCTTCCTCCACCATACGAGACCCATGAAAACTACAGATTCCACTGGGCACAGTAGCGTCACAATGCTCGTGACTCAGGGGTCATCAATATGTCCATACACGAACTAAAGATTTGGCCTTGTCCGCGACAAATTTGAGATTTCCTTTTTTACACACCATTATAATGTTCTTATTTTCATAATAAGACCCAATTACTGAATGTCAAGTCTCCAGGTTTTCTTCATACTGTATGACACTTATTTACGACGATGCTATGACAAATTAGGAGTCCACTTGTAGTAGGCCTAGTGGTTCTCAAATGTTTTAAGGACCCCCTTAACACATTCCCCGCCATTTAACAATACCTTCGTACTCTATGGTGCCTCTGGTCTCCATAGACTTCCATGTAATTCATAGTGCACGGATCATGCACACCCATGCCTAGATAATGCACCATGTGTGTCCACATTGCTCACAGCTTTCAAACAAAAAAATCCGAATGGAAATCCGTTCAGGCATTCATGAGATACAAGCCATTATGTTTTCCTAAAATGTAAACAAAGATGGCTGCCATGTTTGATAGATGGGGTTGCTATGGGGGTTAAACATGCAATTTCGCGATTTCTATCATGCCTACTACATTTTTTGGGGTCCAAATTTTTTTTTGAAAAAAAAATCTTTTTTGATTTTTTTTTTTTTTTTTTTTTCAAAATGGCGGAAATTCTCGGGACTATCGGGCCTGGCAGGGAAAGACATTAAAATAATCTCGGGACTATCGGGCCTGGCATGCAATGAGTTAAGAAAGACAGTGTACAAATGGAATCAAACGGACCTGTAAGACTTGTATGTGTTTTTGCGTGTCGCTCGCAGAAAGTGAGAAGAATTGTCATATTGACATCATCCACTATTCAGTATAATATTGAAGGTTAAAAACTCAGGCCCACACAGATTTTTCCAGTCCAGTCATTATATAAACGTTCTGTATCCACCACTATAGTATAGTAGAATTTGAGAAAGATACTTTGTGAGGAAAATATTCCCACCTAACAAGATAACTGGTTTGTTTTTATGGTTACAAAAGCTAAGAGTTAAGGGCAGTTCACTGCAAGCTAAAAACGATATCCTTATAGTTAAAGACCATATTCACTTGGTGGCCACCTTGCCATTAAGTTAATGAAATGCTACCCGTTGCCACCCCGTTTTTTCTTTTTTTTGTAAAGATATTTTTATTTAGACGAAAGTCACAAGATTTTCAATTTTACACAATAACAAAGACAAAAGACAAGAACAACAAGTGCACCACCCCGGTTTTTCAATGCAAAATGCAAACGTGGCCGCCCGGTGAATATGGTCGATTGCACTTCAACTTGCCTTGGACGTTAGGCTTGCAATTAGGAAAAGATTCAGGTTGTGGTTGGTTAGGATTAGGTAAAAAGTTATAATCCGCACTCACAATGTCAGGTATTTTTAATGAAATTTCAGCAGCAGCAGGCAAACAGACGCGTTTCGGCTAGGCCGTCATCAGTGTAACTGAATATTCACGTTGAATATTCAGTTACACTGATGACGCCCTAGCCGAAACGCGTCTGTTTGCCTGCTGCTGAAATTATAACTTTTTACTTGATTATACTCTGAATCTGCACCCGGAACCCCCTCAGACCGCCCTCTATAATTGAGTTGAGCTGACTAGGGCTGTCACGATTATGACATTTTACGTGACGATACATTTTCTCTCAAATAATTGCGATTAACGATTTAATTGTGTTTTTGTTGTTGACAATTACATTTCTGTTTGGCTTGTAGACTTTGAAGTTGCACATGGTAGATATGACACCCAGCCTAAATATACAAAGAAATTACTGACATATTTGACAACTTTATACTTAAAAAATAACATTGATAGTGGAAATAGCCGATCTACAAGCTCACAACGCGTCGCGATGCGACGCGTTGTGAGCTTGTAGATCTGCTATTTCCAATAATATATTATTCCAATGTAAAATATGAACATTTTCAACATGGAAACGATTATGACGATTATGAAAAATAATCGCGATTAGACAATTATGTAATAATTGTGACAGCCCTAAAGCTGACCTGTCCCTGCATGGAGAAAGTTTGGTTAGGATTGGGTATCATGGGCCCTATTTTCATCCATGCCTTATCCATAAACTCTTTTGACATTTTTTTACTATTTTGAAAAAACATTTCTAAATAAATAGTTCAAATAGCTGATCTACAAGCTCACAACATGACAATGTAGATCGGCTATTTGAAGTATTTTTCAAAATAGTAAAAAAAGACAAAGAAGTTTAGAGATAAGGGGCAAGGCATGGATGAAAATATGGCTGATTTAAACCTAGTTGATACTGTAGGCTATTTTCGGTGCCACATCGGCAGTGTGTACAGCATGCTAAAATGTTGATGTCCTCAAAAGTATAGTAATAACGAACGTGTGCGTGTGTGTGTGTGTGTGTGTGTGGCTGTGTGTGATGTTTAATATTAAGTTCTGTTCACAATCTGTGCCTGTTGGGTGGGATCCAACATAAGAGTTGTGTAAAAGCTCTGCGATTGTCTCATAACTCAACTCACATGAATCCAGATCAGACAGAGGCATTCCAAACCGTTTCCACACCCTATATAGAAGTTCTGTGGGCATGTGTATGTGTGTGTGTGTTAGGTCTCGAGCTGACGGGGAATTGTTTGGGTATGAGAGATGCTGTTCTTCTTGTGGCAGCTGTTGCTCTTTGTCTTGCAGCGTTGGTGAGATGTGATACAGAACACGGGGCAGCGTTCTGCTGGACAGAACTGAGGCCTGCTGCAGCGGAGAGCAAAACCCTCCCTGGAACGGAGATCAGTATTGGACTCTCTGGATGGACTATGCAAAGTGGTTGGAATTGGAAACTTGATATATTTTTTTTCTCAACACACCTAAAAGAACGATTACAAATGTGACGAGTGGGAGTGTAATCTTCCATCTGGTTACATGCTGGAGAAAGAGCTTTATATTCACTATAGAGGAATAACCTACCCTTCACTCATCCGATGTCCGACTGCTCAGAACCATTTGTACTACCAGTGGACTGATTCCCAATACAACCCACAGACAGCCCACTGTCACGGCTGATTGTCAGTCGCCCTGTTCAACTATTAAGTTATTAACCACTTAAGCTTTATTATTATTATTTGGAAAATAGCCAGCCTACAAGCTCAAATTATATTGGAAATATACGATCTACAAGCGCACAAATGCGTCGCGTTGTGGCACAAGCTTGTGAAGCGTCTATTTTGGAAATACTTTTCACCTAAAGTATAATGACATGATGACCAAAGGGTTAAAGTAGGTTAGAATCTCAGCAACCTCAAAGGATTGAGAGGCGAGAAAAGAAATTCTAATTCCAGAGTTTATGGTTCGCATGGTCACATTTCATATGTATTGAACGTCCTGCTAAACATTACATTACATTACATTACAAAGCTTATGATATTTAAATATCCTATTTATGCTTGTGTTCTGTTGTTATAACTAATATATACGCCGCAGTTTGCAACAAGTTTCACATTCCTCACATCCGTTTTGATCCTTGATAGCAGTTGTTCTCAAAGTGGGGTCCGTGGACCTGCTCAGGGGTCCTTGACGGAGTTCCAGGGAGACCCTGGAAATTATTGCAAAAGTTTGGTAGAACCAAATGGATACTTATGGCTCTTTAACTGAGAGTTAACCCATTTAAACCAGGAAAACATCTGTGTCATTTTAGATTTTACCGTTGGCTATTCAAAAATAGCAGATGTACAAGCTTGCACATCTGCTATTTTGGAACATTTTTGAAAAATCACACCCGGTGTGAAGTGAGCGGTGCCTTTTATGAAGTAATTTCATGAAAGTCCTGCGAACCTTGGCCAATGCCCTCTGCTTTGTGGGACAGACATACGGACATACATACATACTCACAAAGCCAGATGTAGGAGTGGTTCGTACCACTCAAAAATCTATCAATACATCAATTAAATTACTCAACGTGAAACACTTCTCACTGAGTGGTCTCAATGTTTTGTGGACTAATGCATACCAAACTTGGGCCCTTGAAGTAAAAAAACATGTTTTTATTTTTGTTTTGAGAACCCATGCCTTAGAATAGAATATTGTTACTCATCAATGTCAGCAATGCAAGCAAACCCTTCCACTGCTGCGTGCTGCTGCCGCAGCTCTGCAGGATGGCGGCTGGCTGTGGAAGAAGAGGACACAAGGTGAACTTGTACTAAAAGAGACTTTTTGATCTGTATATTTGGAGCCGCGCAGCCCCTGGGCTCCGCAGGCCGAACAGCCCTGCCTGTGTGTGCAGGACCGGACTGAGGTGAAAGTGCTCCACTGTCCCAGACACTCGCCAGACTACCGAGCCTTTCACGAGGTGCAATGTGTATCTATATATTAACCCATTTAGAACGGGTACACAATTTGTGTTTCATTATTTTATGCTTTAACTGTTGAAAAATAGCAGCGCGCGCTGCAAGCTTGTAGATCTTCTATTTTTGAAAAATCGTGAAAATTTGAATTTTGACCCGATTCTATAAGTGTCTTTGGAATCCTTCTAAGATTTTTGGAAAAAAAAAATATGTTCTATGTCAGCAATCTGGCCAGCCATCGTCAAAGAAAAGGTCCTTTTCACTTCAACTGGAGCTCAGTTAGTCTGTTCTTGAGAGACTACTATGTCAGTGGTTCTCAAACCTTTTCATGTGAAGGACCCCCAAAATGATATTTATTTGGCCACGGACCCGCATCTCAAAATATTTAGTTCCAGGGACCACCCAGAAGCAAAATTTGAGTCACATTTTCACGACTTTTTCAAAAATAGCAGATCTGCAAGCTCGCAGCGCGGCACTCGGTGCCGCGCTGTGAGCTTGTATATCTGCTATTTTTCACTGGTTAAAGCATGCAATAATTCTAGGCCTAAATATATTAACTCTCCTGCTCTAAATGGGGAGTGAGTGGCACACGAGGGAAAAGTCAGTAAAGTTTGGTGGGTTTTCAGCTCGCGCTATTTAAATGTCACCCTTTTCTTTTCTTTTTCAATAAAACATTCTGTGTATTCTGTCGTTTGCGATCCCGAAATTGTGCAATGAAATCTATTGAAATGCTTTATTGATCTCACCACAGTCCACAAGGTTACCAATGACCGCCCTTCACTGGCAGGTAAATTATAAAACTGCAGTCCTTTAATATTTTAGTGAATAAATCATTATTTTTGACCAATCTGTATGGTAGAGTATGTCAAGTAATATAACATCTACACAACTGCAGTATAGGAGGATGGGGCTGCTACTGGTTGATACTCAAATGGAAAGTAACTCTCCTTCCCAAACATGCTCTTTAGCTCAACAGTATACATGTTTGGTGCTTCACATCCCAGATAGGACATGACTGTTACAGATTGCAGCTTTAATTCATTCTGAAATGTCCAGATTCTAATGCCTAATAATCATCCCTTCTACAAGATTGGTTGCTTATGCTTCTCTGTTAAAGCTGCCATCGGTAACTTTTACCCAGGATCGGAACCCAGGTCTCGCACATGAGAGACCAAGTTTCTGCCGTGCAGATGAGTGGTTATCCCTGTCCAGTATGGGAGCTTCTGAGTTTCAGGCAGCGCTACTTGTCAAACTATGTCCTACTACCTGATACTAGTCTTATGTTGTTCAATGGTAGAGTAGGGAGACCACCTTCAACCACTACACATGTGCTTGTCATATTGGTATATTGGTATATACCAATATGACGCAATATACTGTGCAGTATGTGGTATATAATATATATACTATATATATGATATACCACATACTGCACAGTATATTGCGTCGGATCGCAGCTTTAAAGCTGGAGTCAGCAGTGTAGCAGGTGGTCAAAGATAACAGAGAGCATGAAACAAAGTAATGCACTGTTCCCCTCCAGTGCTGTATGTCTTAACCTATTTCCAGTCATTTATGAAATCTGATGTTCTTGCACTCTGCCTTCACATAAAGTTCATTTCACCTTTCACATGCTTTTTTAACCTTTGTATACCAGACTGATAAAACCCAATACAATGTCTAGGGGTCCACGTCAACCTTCATCACTATATTCACAAACAACATAAGCAATATAATTTGCCTCACTTTTACCTCATTAGTGCTGAATAAAAAGGCATGGGTAAGGAAAGTAAAATTGATTATTTTCTAACTTATTTTCCTTCGACATGCACACACCATTGACGCGTGGATATCATTTTAATGTATTGATCATCTAAAATACTGGTCTGAAATGCTGCAAAGTAATTTTGTATCTGTTTGTTTTGTAATTCCACCATAAAAGTACACTAAAAATGTATCTAAGAACTACACTTGTGTCAACAATTGTAAGCACACAGACCCCTGCATTTGGAGTGTTTTTTTTTTTTTTTTTTTTTTTTTTTTGAGGTGAAATTAGCAGATCTACAAGTTCAATACACATCCCAATGCAAATATGTTTTGGGAGCTTATACTATAGAACAGCTTTAGTCCTCTGAGTTAACCTCTCTGTAATACAGTGGCGTCAGTTCAGCAAAAGCTAGGGTATGGCAAAGATGGGAGTCCTCATGGAAAATAGGCATTACATTTTGGATAACACAGTTCTATTGTGAAAATAGCAGATCTACATGCTCACAACGCTTCGCGCTGTGAGGCGTTGTGAGCATGTAGATCGGCTATTTTCACTGTCTAAAAAAAAAAAAAAAAACACTTGTCAGTTTTTTACACAGGTTTCTACGGTTTCTGCTACTACAAAAAAATAGTTAAAAATGTTGCATTTGTCGTTATTTTACTGTAATTTAACAACATAATAACCAGCGCAGATAGGCAAAGAGACATTCATGGATTTATATTTAAAAGTAGCTTTTATTTTCCCCCCTGGACCCAGGGTATGGCAGCTGCATACCCTTGCCATACCCAATTGACGCCCCTGCTGTAATAGAACTGGCAATAATCGACTTGCTTACAGTAGTACACAGGCAGGGCTTCCATTCTCTGGTATAGTTTATTTTTTATTTTTTATGAATGTCTTGTGATCTTTGACCTGATTCCCGGTGGACTGTGTGTGTCCAGCGGTCTTCAAAAGGGCCACCGTGTGTGACATCACCCTGTGGAATGCAGTTTCTATATGAGGGGCGTGTCTGGAGCTGGGAATGGAAACCGATAAGGACAGATACCAGCATAACTGTTACACCTGGTTGAGTTCAAATGTGGGACAATGGCCTTAATCCTTGCTCTCACAGACGATGCTGCAAGAGTTAAGGATAGTTCCAGAACTACTACTTCCTTACCACAGAGTATAATAATGATTGGCTTGGCTGGGGAGGATGTATATGTGAAGAAGTGGCTCTGCTTGGTATAGTGTCTTGTACTATCCAGTGGTGGAAATTAATTTGTGAAAGACTCATATTGTAACTGTGCATAAATACAGTGGCACTGACCCCCAAAAATCTGTAGGTATGTTCCCTTCTAATCTAGATACCGTATGAAAGGTGTCATATGATGTTATAGAACTTAGTGTACATCCTCCATCTCTCAACAGAGAAGTGATGTTCATGTCACTGCCCCGTCTACAGAGCAGAACCCATGGAATGGAAAGTTGACTTTGTCTTCCTATAATTCCAAACGGAAACAAGATAGCTTGTGATATCAAATTCCTGTAGAACACCTGCAGGTGTGTGTGTGTGTGTGGGGCGTTAAGTATACAAAGGTAGATGCTACTGTATATGAGTTTTGCCTACTTGGTGTGTGTTTCAGGCCGAGTTGCTGTTTTCACTTGCAAGCATGATTTAATAGCTGACATCACAGAAGAACAAATGCAACATACTATAAACTTATACTATAAACTTGCTGTAGTTGTAACCCTCCCCGAATACAGAGGTTCTGTGTTTGCTTCCTATACAGAATAGTAGCCTGTTTGAAAATGAACATCCTTTGAGAAACACATCAGTACTAGGAGACAATTGGAGTATATGTGATGGTACTCTGTCTGTGGTGCAGTGGTCCAGACCATAGATATATATAAGAAGGCTAGATGGCGGCGGCGTTCACTGGCGGCCATCTTAGGACAGGACCATCCCCCCTGTCCTGCCGTGTTATAGTGCATGTAAGGTGAGTGATCTGCACACTTAAATACTCTTTACTCTCTGAAATCTTGACGGATTTACTAACGGTTTGGATTATTACAAACATTATTAACGTGGCTATGATTCAGGCTGTTTGACATGTTGAAATTGAAGCTTTTCATTTCGAAAAAAGAGCATGCAGCATAGTTAAGTGGCATGGCTACTTGCACAAGTTTATCAAGACAACAATCGAGATTTTCAAATATTATCAGGTTTTCATGAGACCAATAACGATTTCATGACAACTAATCTTTTGTCTAAATTACATTTCTTTGTGTGGATATTGGTGTATTTTTTAGCTGCAGGCTAAGAGACAAGAAAGAGGCTGTGAGTGTGAGCTAGACTTATATATTATTACAAAGTTGACAGCAAAGTTACAATGGTGGGAGAGGCAGAATTACATGATTTCCAAGCGGTTTGGTTTGTTAAAAATATCTTACATTTAGATACATTGATACAGGGAATTGCTGACTTTTTGTTTACAGAAATAGGCCTACTGTATGTGAAGTCTGTTGTGAAGATCCCTGATTTTTTTTGCTGCCTATGGCTGCTCCAATGAAAGGAGTATCCAAATGGAACCTGTGGGATCACCTGCCACAAATATGACAATATTATATTATAATTAGGATAATCATTATGTACAATACAAGTTCTGCTGCACAGGAACAACATGGCTGATAATAACATTGCAAGAGTGTTGTTGACCCTGGCTTTTAGAAATATTTCTACCACCTGTTTACACACTTTTTAACTATTTTAGTGTGGTTGTCTTATTCTCAAAGTTTGCATAGGCTAATGCATACATGCATACATACATACTGTACTAGCCCTGAATACAGGACGGTCATAATACAGGGCGGTCATATACATGACCGTCCTGGTGCCGCCTCAACTTGAGGAGTAGTGGGCAATCGAGCCCTTAACGGTTTGAGCTAGGAACGTCAGATTTAAAAAATAAAGTGCTTACCTAAGCCAACTTTGATAACAATTTGACGCCGCACAACGTTCATTACACGCCGCTACCGGATTGTTGAATATAAAGCATTTTTGTCCGAAATTATTTTGCTTAACATAGGACTTCCGCCTCTAGTGGACAGTCGCGTCATCTCCCGTTGATCATTGTAGTGAACGGAGATGATGTGATGTATGACCGTCCTGTATTCAGGGCTAATACTGTACATACATACATCCTTACCCTTAAAGGAGTAGTTCACCCCCAAAATGACTTTTTTTATATAGATTATTCACACCATGGAGACTTGAGTTCAATAATATTTTTTTGTGTTTGTCACATTCCTAAGACAAAAAAATGATTATAGTAAATTTACCTCCATTGATTCCAGATGGGGACCCGAATGCATTTGGGTCCCCATCCGGAATCAATGGGGGTAAATTTATTGTAATAATAATATTATAATAATCTGTCTACTGCTTATTTCAGGATTTGTTGTGCGACGCACTTTGAAGAAGCTGTCCTGTGATGTCTGCCGGGCCAGCCTTGTGACCGATGCTGAATCTGCCTGTAAGGACAAGAGCTACCACCTGCTGACCCTGAAAAGCAATGGAGGTCTGGTGATACCATCTGTTCTGAAGGCACGGTGAAGGCAGCAGAGTGGGTCGTTCGCCAGGCATCTGCAGATTCCAGATGAAAACAGCCCATAGGATAGGAGGATAGGTTCAGAGGATGTGTTTTTGCTCAGGCATTGACAGTCACCATGTACACTGATGAAGTTAGTTGTGTCCCTGTTTTTTAAGCTGAGGCTGCACCATATTGCTAAAATGACTACCCAAAACGGTCCTTTTTAAAGGCCATTCGCTCAAACTCTGTGTGCACAACAGAAGATATGCGCGAGAGGCAGGAGGGAGAAATCAGCCCTCAACGTCTTCTTGCAGAAATACTCCGCTCTGCTCCCGCTCCTCATAGGGGATGGTGTTTTTTACTGGTGTTTCAGTCCGAGTGTGGGGAAAGGGTGCGTTCGGAAATGCGCACCGGACTGCGCGGGCGTTTATCGTGGGCTTGCCCAGGCCTTACGGCCTGGGCATAAATATAACGATTGCATTCACCACGGCTTCGTAACTCGCGCGGCGCTCCGCCGGCCGCGCGGCCCTGGCCGCTGGCCTTCGCGCCGCTTGCAATGTCGTGGACAATAAAACGAGCGCACCCTTTCATACACTCTGACTGAATCACCAGTAAACAAGAATTGACACAGTCAATATATAAGCTGGTCAGATGGAAAAAAAAATGTTTTTTGAAAAAAAAAAAAAATGTTTTTTGAAAAAAAAAAGTTTTGGAAAAAAATGTTTTTTGGAAAAAAAAAAGTTTTGAAAAAACTCGGGCGTGCTCAAACAACAGTAATAACTGCGTATTACCTTACTGTACTTTACTGTGTGTGTGTGACTTTTACTTATAACTGAGTACATCTACAGTGCAGTATTGATACTTTAGTTTTAAGATACTTTTAAAAAAACAAGTGTAAAACATTTGAGTACTTTTTCCAACAGCTACTTTCCCCCATAGCCTGGAGGACTCCTGCTAAGTTTACAGTTGCCATATAGCCTATTACTCTATAAATCTATCTGTGATGTCTGATTTTACTAAAACTAGCATGCTTATTAGGCAGTAGTGGGAAAAGTACTCGCATTCTTTACTTAAGTATCATACAAGTGGAAGACTTGTATTCAAAATTTACTTGAGTACAAGTATAAAAAGTATTTGTATTGAAATGTACCAAAAGCAGAAAGTACGCATTATGCAGAATGCAACCAAGGTGTTCAAATAAGTGTATTGATTGTACGCTATTTTCCAAAATCTTGTCTTGTGACACAAAAGTTTCCTTTTCTTTGATGATTGTTAGCCATATGGTTTAAACCCTAAAGTTAACTTGTTGCATTTATGTGGTCCACCCTCTGTTCTCAAAGAAAGGGAGATGTGGTATTATTGGGATAATATTAAGGAGCGCCTTTATTTTGTAATAACCGGATGTGACGACGTACACAGGACGCGGGAGATGGACCTGGGAGGTTGTTGTGCTCTACTCGGACCAGTAAACTACCGAATGCAAATGTTATATGGACGTTTATTTCAGCCACCAGGAAATAGACGGAGCCGCTCCAGCCAGAGAAACCATTTCATTACGACCGCAATAGTTTTGTGCTTGTCATTTCGCCAAGGTGATTCATGTTTGTTTTCTCTGCTGTCATAGTGTTCTGTACTATTGCAACTTTTAGCCAAATATATGTCTATATACATATGTATAGTAGCACTTTATCCAACGTCTGTGCATGTTTCTTCTTTCCCCACCTCACGTCCACTTGGCAGATCGATGGGCTGCGTTGTCGACTCAACATTGTAATAATAATAAAACACAACTTCTCAAACTCATGCATTACTCTTTATTTCTACGAACATACTGTCATGTTTCATTGTCATTAGAGTATAGTCTGGACTACACTTTTAGAAAACGTGCTGTGCATTATTTAACATTCTGCTACTGTAAATGATTTTCGAACTTTGCTGTCTAGAATCTGCGACATGCTCTGAGCTTGTAGGTCTGCTATTTTCGGCACAAAGCGACGTTTTGATACAAAGCATGAATTAGACTGTCCCAGAAGTGCAATTAGAAATCACACAAGTGCATTGTTGTTAGCATTTGACAAGCTATGCATGTAAGCAAGCAACAGATGGCCCGATTGGGCTTGGTCTAATAGCTGGATCTTGCAATGAAAACGTCCATGATGGCTACTATTTACGACACTCAGGCACTTAACTACACAATCTATACTTCCATAACTTATGCCAGCATGTCCATTTTTATCATGGGCATACAGATATTACCAGAGACAAATCTGCAAGCCCTAAATGTATGCTAACCTACTAGTGCATACTAAGCTCACAACATGTCGCATCTGTACTTTTACTTTTGTGTCGCATCTGTACTTTTACTTTTGGTACTTTAAGTATAGAAAGCTTATTCTGGCTGCTTCAAAAGTGTAATAAATGAACTCAATGTTTTAAAACCTACAAAACAACCCTAATATTAAGAAAATTGGACATTAACTGGCTGGCGTACTGTTCAGTCCAGTTGGTGGCGGTAATGCACCTTTAAGGTTACACCAACCACCAATAAACCCCAAAGAAAAGAAGAAGCAGCAACCAGGAAGACCAGGCGATCGCTTTAGTTGGTTTGTTCTTTGCTAGCACCTAGCACCCATACATGGCTAAACCGTTGCCACAACAACAAAAAAAGCAGATACACGGTTAAAATTAATCTTTCTCCTCCGGCAATTGGACTTCATTTGGAAAGCTGAGTCGTAAATGTATTGTATCTGTGGTCATGTTTGCCCTTTTTTCACTGTGCATTGTCTCGTATAATAGTCTGTTTCATAATGAATTCGTATTGGTTCTTTGTCATCACAACTTGTTAACATCTGTATGTTACCAAACACCTAGCTATGGGGCTTTTAAGCCGTGACATCATTTTGTAGGCAGAGGAGAATCTGCCCCCAGAGCATTTTCTGTCCCTCGCTATTTTCAACAGATCCGAGACAAGAATAACGACTAAAGTATAATTTTAACACTTTCCTTTCAACAACAAAGAGAAGAAAAATGTGTAAATAGTAAAAATAGTAAAAAGATTCACGGAAACTGGGGGCAGAAATGCTCCTCTGCCTACAAAATGATTAACAGCCCCATACATAGCCTCGGTATAAAATGCAAAAGACGTTAGGACTGAGTGATTATACAGTTGACGTAGTTTCTCATTTGGCCGCATATTCAGCTGACCGGGCAGTCAGCCCTCACAACAACAAAAGCCAGCCATGTATGGTGTTTTCGGATGTTTTTCGCTAACGTAATGCTTTTAAACACATTTGTATTTGGAAAAGTATATTGAGATGACGATGATGATGACTGCTCAATGTTCCCATAATGCTTTGAATGAACGTGACAAAGTGAACATATAACTGACTGACTATTGTGGGATGTAATCTGCAGTAGACGCCTGTGAATGTCCTGTCTATTCCTTATATTATTTACATTTTCCCCTTATGTAAGGGGTCCTACATTAACATTGCTTCATCACATTTAACTAAAACATGAACGCCACAGAAGATGCGCGTCCGCCACAACCACCGTGAGGAGTCCTGCTGTTATATGACCGCCCGCCCATCTCCGTCTTCCGTGGGTACAAGCACATCAGCATTGGACAGTGGTTATAATCGTCCTGCTGCGACATGACGGGCCGAACGGACCTCCGATGGAACTCGACCATCACACACCGTCTTGGTTCAATTAATGTTGTCTGACAATGACAAATTACTCTGCCTATAGAAAGACTACACACCTTAACGCTCAATGATGCCAGACGTTTTTATAGCCTCGGATGTAATGGTGTGTTGCAAAACAGTGGACTAATTCAATCAATATGGGATGTTATGATAGTGTACAATTGCTTGGCTAACTGCAGTAAGCTAGCGTGTTAGCATACGGCAGTCATGTTTTCATCTTTTTAACATGACAAAAGACGCCTGTAGCAAGTTTGAAGTTGCCTTAGAGCTTATTACTCTATAAATCTATCTGTGATGTCTGATTGTACTAAAACTAGCATGCTTATTAGGCAGTAGTGGGAAAAGTACTCGCATTCTTTACTTAAGAATCATGCAATACTGCAATGTCAGTGGAAGTCTTGTATTCAAAATGATACTTGAGTACAAGTATAAAAAGTATTTGTATTAAAATGTACCAAAAGCAGAAAGTACGCATTATGCAGAACTTAATGTAACCAAGGTGTTCAAATAAGTGTATTGATTGTAGGCATTTTCCAAAATCTTGTGGTATTTCACTGCTACATATCGTTCTAAATATATGCTTTCTTGTCATTTAGTACAATGAATGTGTTACCGTGTCTCTAGAAATGTGCTCATTATTTGTGAAGATACTAACTGTAATTCTCAAAGACTCGCATTGGTTCATTCAGCACATCGTTTTTGCTCTGTTTCATTTGATATTAAAATGCAACTCGAATTAATCTACTGTGTGGACACTGATCAGATGACAGGAAGAAGCAGCTCATCAATGAATGTACTTTGTGTTGCTTTTGTAAATTGTGTAGGGTACGATATTTTCATGACTTCACACCAAAGCCCATATCATGGTCATAGAGTTAAATCATTGACAACTTGCATACTCGTTCAGTTCATATGTTAATGCAGATGGTATGCAGATGGTGTGACACATCACCTACTACAGCCTACAACGATGCCCAGGGCAACACTGCATATTGTCTATAAATGGCTCACAGTTTAAATAACGTACGGTTTATTTGGACAATCATCTGTAACAGATGAAGTATAATTAAATACGACGTGATTAACGTTTGTTTGACATCCTCATCACAATTACATTGGATGCATCGCGTTGATTAAAGTGAATGGCTGCTATAGTTTTGCTAGTTTTCATCACCTAATCACCTTCCTTTCATAACCTAAACCCTACGTTTAGAATTGAAAGAAGAAAAATAATGTTAATGTTAGTATGAAGCTAATTATAAAGCTTAAATGGATGATGATGTCAACAATGACTTGTGAAAATCAAAGAATGATAGCCGATCTACAAGCAATCATACAAACATTTTGTACTTTGATGCCAATACTTTTGTACTTTTACTCAAGTATAGACCTCTCTTTTCTTCTGTTTCATTTATCACAAGCAGGCTGGCCACAGGCACCGCCTCAGTGTGAAGGAATGGTGCTCCCTGCTGGACAAAATATTTCATTACAGCAGTACAGGCCTGGAGGGCCTGGCCAATGGATCATGAGCTCGGTGACCATGTGACATGGACAGCCAATCGGCAAATAGGTCCCCTAGGTCCCCTGAATGTCTCAGGACAATGTAATCTGTTTAAAGAGCTGGTCCTGCTGACCAGCTAAAAAAACACTCTCTCCTCCTCATAGAGCTATAATAATAAGCCGGCGAGCCGCTCCTCCTCTCAAGAGGTGCAACCACTAACTGTGTCCCCCTCACACAACACACTACACAAACAGTTCCGGACACAAAGGTCAATATTATTCCCACAAAACAAAGTCCATGAAATAAATCACTGGTTCCCAAACAATGGGTCGTGACCCATTTGTCGGTCACGGAACCAATTTTTATGGCTCATAACTTGAGTAAAAAAAAAAACGATTTTCTTTTCCTACAATAAAATAAAATATACATTTCAAAAGATGGAAACCCTTTTGAAATGTATGTTTTAATGTGGTTTTATTTTAATTGTATAGGCTACATTTGCAAACAAGCAAACACATCTAAGAAATTCCATAGCCTAAATAAAATATAATTATAATGAAGAAGTGGTGAAAATAGCCGATCTACAAGCTCTCAATGCGGCGCGAAGTGACGCGTTGTGAGCTTGTAGATCTGCTGTTTACACTAGTTTGGGTCCCGGTGTAATTTCTCTTCTGGGTCACAGGCTAAAATGTTTGGGAACCACTGAAACAAATCATACAAGAAATTACAAAAAAATGTATACAAAGCAAGTTTAAGCAACGATATTTCAAAAATATTATTGTGCCGTGGCAGTTAAATCTATTTATAATATTACCATTTGATTTGTCTATATAAATTAAAATAACAGAATAATAGAAATAGAGATTGTGGCAGGTGAATATTATACATAAAATACAATACAAGAAAAAACGAATCTAGATCAAGTGACAGTCAATGAATTAATGGCAATTGAAACTTGGATGTTTTCTCAATGTTATTGGGTGATGTCAACTAGTGTCATTGAACTCCTGTATAATCTGCAGTGGTTGGTATGGAGGTGGACTCCATGCTCTAACATTTAATTAGATCCTGTGGTCAGGTAGGACACCTACTGGTTGACAAGAGGTACTGCATACCCAGACACACTCATTGGGGACCAAGGTTCCAATCCCAGGTAGGAGATGTAGGCCTACAGTAACCTGATCACCTGCTACTAGAAACGGTTACATTTAAACAAAGCCCATCCTTACCTCCTCCCCCTGACCCTTCTATTGTAAATACCATTTATGTTGCATTGTGTTTTATCACTGTTTTTATGCATGACTGTTTTTTTTCTGGTGATGTAGGCCTATTCTGCATACCTACTGTGTTCTATCTGTCATTCAATGTTATACGAGTTAAAAAAAGAGAGGAAAGAAATTGGTGTATCCTTTTAGTTGACCTTGTAGGCCTACGAGTGAACTGTACTGTCATGAAACTGTATCTTTCTTATGCAAACTTCTAATAGTCTTCAATCAATCAATCAATCAATCAATCAATCAATCAAACAAACAAACAAACCAGGCTAACAGAGTGAAGTGTGAGCCTGCTGGCTTGACCTCCTGACTCCTGCTCCTCCCAGCTGTGCACATCTGGATCTGAAGTGTTAGCAAACATGCTATGCTTGACCACCGTGCTATCAAAGATACTCATGTATAAATCTCTTCAATAAAAGCTCACATGGTGGTAAATGTATCCATTGTAACTAGGGGTGTCCCGATCGGATTGGGAGATCGGAAATCGTGGAGATTGGGGCCGATTTCAGAAGATCGGAAACGGGAGAAAACGATGGGGAAACACCTTGTCTTTATATATTTAAAAAATATATAAGCTGATGAGTTTTATTTTTAAATTTTAATTTGTTTTGATACAATGCTGCACTAAGTGAAAAAAGAAACTTGGATAGAAGGGATACTTAAAGTTATACCATGTAACTTTTTTTATAAAACAAATCTTAAGATTGTCCTAACTGTTAAATCGCTAAAGTTTTAGAACCCCCACTCTGTTATTTTCAGCTTCTGAAGCCTTCTCTTTATATGTTTTCTATGAGTTGTGAGGGGGGGAGAATTTCCCGGCAAAATGATGTCATCTCCCACATGATACACTACCGGCCAATCACAGCGCCGATCATACACCACCGGCCAATCACAGCGAGTCTTGCTGTCTCTAAAGGAAGTAGCTTCCCTCAGCAACTGTGTTTACATTGGTGAAGGAATCTTGCTTGCTACTCCCTCAATTCTGGTCTAAAAATGATGGGAGACGGCTCTACGGAATCGTATCGGCAAGGCGGAGGTGCTCGCGACGGCCGCGGTGGTCCGCGGACCCCCGTTCCGGTGGTCCGCGGCGACTCCGGCCGAAAAAAGCAATACCGCTACTGACCACTAGTTGAGCAGCTTCCACAGTACAGCTTTAAATAAAATTAAAAAAAACCTTATCGGACAACATAAAAGCATTGTCTTTTCTTTTCCTTTAATGCATTGCCGAAAGATCGGATCGGAAAGGATCGGGATCGAATCGGGAGCGAAAATATGTGATCGGGATCGGCAGCAAAAATATAGATCGGGACATCCCTAATTGTAACATTGTAATGTTCAGAGCCCAACTGATGTGAGATTTGTGGAAAATTCACTATCAACATGTCATCCTTGACTGAAAAGAGAAAATCAAATATCAGCGTGATTCATCACTCATCAGCTGGATGTATGTATGTATATTTTATTCTGTACTTATTTACAAAACAACTGACTTATTTACAATACAATATCATATACTATAGTATATCATATATAGACAACTATTTTTATCTGTACAACTCAAATGTTTCAGTACACTGAAAAGAACAACAATGCACATGATATTGCGTGAGCTTGTAGATCTGCTACTTTGGCATGTGACACCAGCCGGAAAAAAGTATAAATCCAGCCTAAAGTTTCATCTATGAAACATCTTCATCTCTCACACTCATCACACCAGAGTCTGCCTGGCTGGGAGCTATACTCATGCTGTCATATCCTGAAGAGGGCGCTATGGGTCCATGATGTTTGTTCAGCCAATCAGAGACCTTGGCAGGTGACCAGCAGTATAAACTTTCTGTTTCACCAGTCACTGCAACAGAAGACAACAGACAACAAGACATTTACAATTAGAATAAAAACCATGAATGAACCATGATGTAATTTTCACCTTTGACACCCGATAGTTCATCCTTTCTTTAGGAGAGACAACTGATCATTCCCTTCTAGTTTCATGAAAATACACAAATCCAATCTTGTTATTTTATAGGCTAGTACAGGGGTTCCCAAACTTTTTTGTCTCAGGGCACCCCATGAATATTGTTTTAATCCGAGTCACCCTTACATTATATTTTTTACTCCCAGCACCTTATATATCGCTGTTGTCGGGTGGAAACCATGTATGTTTTGTATTTATCATCTATATAATGTACTAAACTAGTGAAAACAGCTGATCTACAGGCGTTGTGTGCTTGTAGATCAGCTGTTTTCACTAGTTTAGTGCGACAATCTTGTATGATGAAGCAGGGCTTTGCTTTACCAAAAGACGTACACATTTGAAACTTGGAGATACGAGGTTTCTGCCCGACAGTGACAATATTTTAGTGATTATGTTGCGAGGAAAACGTTGAGATAATAGCCATTTTGGTTAGAACTAACTGAAAAAAAGTTTAAAATGATACTAAATATTTTTTCAATTGTCCAAATAAATGCAAAATATTATCACATTATCTCGCGGCACCCCTGGACTGCCGTCACGGCACCCCAGGGTGCCCCGTCACCCACTTTGAAAACCCCTGGCCTAGTAAACTGACTCATCCCATCTTCTGTTCGAATAAAGGCAGGAGGAGGAGTCTGGTTTACGAGGCTAGTTATTTTATGCATGCACGCCCAAACACAATACACTTTTATTTATGTCCACATAAGAGAAAGAAAGTAAGACTCACTTGGTTCTTGTGGATCCATCATCACAAACTTCAACATCCTCTCTATCACCTCCTCCTCTCTCTTCTTCCATTCTTTTGGTTTTACACAGTTCCTTCCTGTCAATCTTTCAAACAGGGTCCTCGGTCGTGTCTCCTGTCACAATATCAAGCAAGAGAGGGAAAACTCACTGAATCTTTGTACATATACTGTTGTATTTGTTGGTTACATACTATAGGAGCCAGGGAGGAAAAAGGAACAAATTACTGTGTTCTTAAAATGATCATAGAAATAACGTCAATAATAATGATACGAAATACAATCTGTTACAAGGATCATGTATGATGAAAAATATAAGGTAAAGAAAATAAGTCAAATTAAGTTTAATCTATGAAACATCTTCATCTCTCTCACTTACATCTATGTCTGCCAGGCTGGAAACTTCACTCATGGCGTCAAATTGTGAAGAGCGTGTTTCACCACTCACTGGAACACAAGACAACAGACAGCAAGACATTTCCAATGACAATATGAACCATGTTGTCATTTCCACCTTGACCTCTTTCACACAAAAGATAATATTTTCATGGCAGCCGACTGATCATTCCCTACAAGTTTAGTGAAAATACATCCATCTATAAATTTGTGTAGACACACACACACGCACGCAACACGTGCACACACACATACAGTACTCGATTACAAAATCATTGCCGTGAGGCAGAAGCTTTATCTAAATATTTCAACTTTTTATGTTTTTTCATAATAATAAATGAATTCCATAAGTAGCGAAAATAGTCTCTTTCTTTGTATACATGTTGATCCATTTTGTATAAATGTTGATCCAATGAAAACAAGCGCTAATAGAGCGTATGCGCATGCATGAAGTGTACGGAAAATCGAGTGGCAAAGTGAGTTTAATGTAGTTTAATACAATCAGGTCTGGGACTTTTTTTTACTTCATTTTTATCCCACGATTTTGCAACCCATTTTTCCCGGGATGGACGTAGCGTGTGGTTCCTTTCCCCTCCATCAGGCGCCCCGCATGGCCAGGGGGAGGCATTATTGAGACCAGGATTACTGCATGTTTTTGTGAGGGTATCAACCCTAGGAGACACAGGGAGAACATGCAATATCCACACAGAAAGGCCCTATCGCCAAACCCCACCTATGGTGTGGGCGCTGATGACGCGGAGGGAGAAACACGCCCCCCAGCACCCACAGCGTCCCCCGGCGGGAATCGAACCCAGGACCTTCTAGCTGTGAGGCGAAGCGCTAACCACTGTGCCACCGTGCCCCATTCAAGGCCATACTGTAAGTAGTTTTTTGCCACTCAGTAGGCGTTCCCCATAACCTCCTGCTATGATGATGATGTCATGTGCATACCCCCTACAGGCCTAAATACATTGGATCCATTAAAACACAGTTTTAGTTTGTTTTACCATGTCCTGAAAAGTTATTATTATTGAACATCCAGTGTTTCCAGCTGACAGTGATGATATGCAGTAAACAGGATATTGATACTCACTGCTTGGAGGAATCAGGTTAATGCTGTTCCTTCTCCTGACAGCTGGTAGAGATGATTCTACTGGATCCTTCATCACAGACCGAAAATAAGAGATATAACATGAAATAAATAATTAAAACGTTAAATTGAAACAAAAACATCCACTGTATGAAGATGCAATGAAACATTCTCTTCATCTCTCACTCTTACATCAGCGACAGCCTGGCTGGAAACTTCACTCATGGTTCCAACTCCTGTAGAGCGAGTTCCACCACTCACTGGAACACAAGACAACACACATCATTACACCACCTCCAGGTTTGATCAAAATACACCCATTCATTCTTATGTTCTTTTGTAGCACACACACACACACACACACACACACACACACACACACACACACACACACACACACACACACACACACACACACACACACACACACACACACACACACACACACACACACACACGCGCGCGCGCGCACACACTTTATTGATACTCACTACTTGGAATAAGTCCGTGATCTTTGCTGTTCTTTCTCCTGACAGCTGGCAGGGTTGGTTCTTCTGGCTCCGTCACCATAGACTTCAACATCCTCTCCACCATCTCCTGCTCTCTCTTCTTCCAGTCGTTTTCTGTTATGGTTTTCTGTCCTTTCAGTCTTTCAATCAGTGTCTTCTGTCTTGAAGGTCCAAAGTGTCCTCTGTTCATTGTCACCATGTCTTCTGTTTTCTTCATCAGTTCTGTCACTTCTGAAATGTCTTCCTTGCCACCATGTAGAACATGGTACCTGTAGCCACATTTCTCCAGGAGCCACCTCAGAGCTTCTCCTTCAGACTCGATGTACTCCTCAACACGTCTCCCTCCCAGCCAGTATCCCCACATGAACAGAACCAGAGCGTCTCTCCAGACTCTGTCCCCCAGCAGCTCCATCTGTTCCTCCACTGATCTCCTGTCAGCTTCAGAGAAACTGGACTCGACATTAACAGTCACCAGGACAGCATGGGGTCCAGGAGAACACAGAGTCACACCGTGTAGAAGGACGTCTTTGGTCTTCTGTGATGGAGGTGTAGTCGACCAGTCTGGACAGATCACCACACTCACTGTTCTGTCAGCAACTCTTCTCTGTTGTCTGACACATACAGTCAGTTTAGTCTGGGTTTTAAACTCCTGGAAAATTAGGTTTACTGTATGTTAGTCAAAATAATCAACTCCAATCTATTCTGTCCTCATTGAAGAGTTTTCTCTGGCTTACCAGAAATGAACTCACTGAATTCATTATTAAGCATCACTTTGTCTAACAGAGCAACAGTAACACTACAAACATTACATTAATTAAAACTAACTGTATGGAATAATAATGTAACTACTTAACTAGAAAAGGGCAGACAGTAGAGCATACATGTCCACCAGGGGGTGTGCTCTAAAAATTGTTGTGATGTATACAGTCATGTTTAGCTACAGTCATGAAGAACTGAGCATCATGTGACTCTCCCCCCCCCTCTCTCTCTCTCCACATTCATTGTCTATCTCTCTTTATCATCTTTTTCTATGCTTTGCTGAACATGTGTGTGTATTGATCACTGACAGTTCATTGATCACATGATGTCTCAAACATTCATGACAGCAGATACTTTTACATTATCATCAGAAAACATTTATATTTGATCTCTTTACTGTTTACTTTGAGCTTCATTGTAACATCAAATTCATATCATATTACTTTACTGTTTACTTTGAGCTAATTCATTATAACATCACATATTACTCACCTTCCCTGGAGTCCATGGAAACACCTCCTGCTGCAGAATGATGTTTCCAGCTCTGCTCCTCACATCCTGCTTTCCACCAACCAACATCAGCCTGACATCTGCTAGACTCTGATATTCTCCTGACACACACACACACACACACACACACACACACACACACACACACACACACACACACACACACACACACACACACACACACACACACACACACACACACACACACACACACACACACACACACGTATCACTTTCGCCTTTCAAATGTTTCAAATATAGATTAAAATAACTGATCTACAAGCTCACAATGTGTCATGATGCAATGCGTTGTGAGCTCAAAGATCTGCTATTTTAGCTTTTTTTCTACTTTCGCTACTTTTGCGTGGCACTATGACAAGGTAGGGAATTAATTATTGAAAAGAAAAGTTGAAATGGAAAAATATTGATATTAAATTATTAAGATATGAAAGGAGAGGCAGGCTAACAAAATTACACACACACACACACACACACACACACACACACACACACACACACACACACACACACACACACACACACACACACACACACACACACACACACACACACAAATATAATCATCACCTTCAAACAGAGCTTTCAGAGCAGTTCTTTGTCTGTGTGTCTTGGTCATGAATGTGTGGACACGTTCCTGGATGTTCCTCTTCCTCTCTGACATCTTCTCATCTCCATCATCTTCATAGTGTCCACCTGTGTTTCCTGACACCATGTCCTCTACCTTCTCCAGAAGCTGTGTGACCTGAGTGATATCTGTCTTCTGGTTGTTGAGGACATGATACCTGTTTCCACATTTGTCAACAAGCCAGAGGAGGTCTTCACCTTCAGCCTCAATGTGCTGCTCAATGCTTCTGTCTCCCAGCAGGTCTCCACAGGTGAACAGTATCATAGAGTAACTCCACACACTCTCTGGCTGAAGTGACATGTGTTCCTCTAATGCTACTCTCTGTGCTTTGGTGAATGCTTCACGAAGAGGAACCGCCAGAAGAGCAGCATGTGGTCCAGGAGGACAGAGAGACACACTGTTCTGGATCTCCAGTTTGTCCATCTCTGAGGTGTCCTGTAGTGGACTGTTGTACAACCAGCCTGGTGAGTCCACCACTGTCACATGTCTCCCTGCTACTTCACCCTGTCTCACCTCACACTGCACTGAGTCCCGACCTGTCTGACAAACTTTAAAACCACTTCCTGTCAGAATGGTGT
Organism: Nannobrachium achirus; assembly: GCF_963921795.1. NCBI lineage: Eukaryota > Metazoa > Chordata > Actinopteri > Myctophiformes > Myctophidae > Nannobrachium > Nannobrachium achirus. The sequence goes on along the minus strand of NC_137822.1, from coordinate 33,941,172 downwards.
TTCCTGCTGAACCCTTCCCAGAGCCCTGCTCTCCCAACAACACAATCCTGATGTCAGTCAGTCCTGTCAGAGCAAACATTGATTACTTTCACTTTGATGCTTATTTGTTTAAACATTTATATTCAGATATTTTAACAATAAATAGTTAAACAAGCAGATCTACAAGCTCACATTATGATGCGACACATTGTGAGCTTGTAGATCTGCTATTTTCAAACATTTTGAACATGTGTTTTTGTTGTGGTTGAGGAACAAAGCAACAATGTCCAGGTAATTCTATGATGTTGTCAATATGTAATAATCACATTGATACAAGTTAAATGAACACTAAGGTGTGTCCACTAGAGGTCAGTAGAGTACAGTGATGTATGCAGTGACATTATTACCTAGAGTCATGTAACAGTGGAACAATACATCTCTCTGTGTGTGTGTGTGTGTGTGTGTGTGTGTGTGTGTGTGTGTGTGTGTGTGTGTGTGTGTGTGTGTGTGTGTGTGTGTGTGTGTGTGTGTGTGTGTGCGTGCGTGCGTGCGTGCGGTGCTTGCATGCTCACTCGTTCGTGCGGGCGTGTGCAGATCAGCTTTACGGATTCATTATCTTATCAGATTATCAACTATTTTAATAATCAATTTCATTATTTAAATATTTTTACTTTAACTGTTTTTTTTTTTTTTTACTTTTCATTAACTCCCAACAAACTTTCTTTAATTTTCTTATATCAATTATGTTTGTACCACCAGTCAATCAAAGGTAGTGATTTGAACTGTAAGTGTTGGTTTTAACTGTGTGAGTCCTTCATCAGAGGAAGATACACAACATTGTTTTTGACAGCATTATAATTGGTTAGTTAGGATCTCATAGCCCGGACATGTAGCCCCCTGATTGGCTAGTCCTGGTCTATAGTCTCAGGATGCCTATCCCATAGCCTGGAGGAACGATTGTGCTACAGTTATTAATTCACAAAAACAACAAACATGTAGTTGTTGGTCAATTTGAAAACTATTCTGGAATTGAGGTCCTTGGCTTGATGACATTGTGCACAAGAGATATGAGCTCATCTGTCTAATAGTTTATGAGACTATAATCAAGGGAAACACACCGGACGTGGAGGCGGCGCAGACTCGGTGCGCCAAAACATACACCCCATTATTTTCAATGAACTGAAGGTCTATTCACACTACGCTGGTGTTGTGTGTTGAGCGCACGCATCCCGTTCATTTCCAATGGAGAATTGTGTGGAGCCGTCTATAGCGCGATACGGCAAAAAACGCAGAATTTCATGCTGAGCGCATCAGACCGACTGAGAAATTTTAATGAAGTTCGTCTCGACCAACATTATTCAAATCTTGTGCGTGCGTGAGCTCTTGAAGCCAATGAAAGCAGTGCTGCTCTGCGTGTAGGTGTGGCTGTGTGAAATGACAAGGACAGATCGTGACTGTCAATCAACAACAGCCTCGCGAACTGGAGACGCACAGAATTGCTTTCCTATGCGCTTTTACGGCGTGTATTTTTTCTTGGTGTGAATCCCTCACCGGTGGTGTCAGACACACGCAGGTGCGAGTCTGCCGCCTCGCCTGCCGCGCCGATACGCCGCTGTTCTATTTTTCCAGCGTTGTCGCGCAGAGAAAATGTTCTCCCCACCGGGGGAAATGGATAGTCTACGCCACGTGGCAGCGCGCCGCATCCAGTTGGTGTTACCGCGTCCTTCATGGCCAGGACTACACCAGAAAATGTGCGCACACGCGTGCGCTGTCCGCAAAGCCCCTGGCTACACCAAGGAGGGAGTATTTGTGCGGGAGACCTGAGGAGTCTGTGAACAAAACGCATACGCGCGTGTACAAAATAGAACAGCATGCGTATCCGGGGTTCGCGCTAACCGTGAGCCTGGTGTAGCCGGTATCATGATACGGCCGGGCTACACCAGAAAACACACGCTGTCTGTGCATGTGCGAAAAGCCCCTGGCTACACCAAGGAGGGGGTAGGTGCAGGAGACCATGGGAGTTTGTGTACAAAACGCATACGCGTTTGTAAAATATAGAACCGATCCTATTTTTACGGCCGGGCAACACCAGAAAACGCGCACGCATAAGTGCACTGTCTGTGCGTGTGCGAACAGCCCCTGGCTACACCAAGCAGGGGGTAGGTGCGGGAGACCATGGGAGTTTGTGTACAAAATGCACTAACGTGCGTAAAAAGCCTTGGTGTAGCCCAGCCGATATATATTGGATCTTTCCAAATGCGTTGTGCCAACGCAGTAAATGCTATGCACTGGCACGAGTGAAAAGCCTTGGTGTAGTCCGGCCGTAACACACGTCGATACTGCGACGCTGTGCAGCCGCCCGCGTCCGGTGTGTGCTCCTCTTCAGACAGGCAGACAGACAGAATGACAGACAGACCAACAGACAGACAGTTAGGCAGGCAGGCAGACAGATAGACAGACAGACAGACAGACAGACAGACTAATAAAATATTATTTCTTAAAGTAAAACAAAACATACCAACAGCTTTTGGAAGTCTAGTTGATTGTTTCTGAGTGTCTGCCCTCCTTTGTTCTGCTTTTCTTCTGATAGATCTCTCCATCTCCTTCAGTTCCTCTGAGACGTGTTCTTCTGTCTCATAGTGACCATTACTAGTCACCATCTGATCTACCTTCTGCAGCAGCTCTGTGACCTGACTACCATCTCCTCTATCACTGATGTTAAGAACATGGAAGCGGCCTTCACATTTCTCAGTAAGATATCTTAAGTTAGAATCAGATCTAATGAGATCAGGTCTCATTTTGCTTTTATCAGCTACAGTTAACACTACAATAGTGTGTTTCCACGCTCTGTCACTGAGGAGAAATCTCACATGCTCCTCTGCTGACATCCCTGTTCCTACATATGGGAGGTCCAGTCTCACCACTAGGGCAAAGACATGGGGACCTGGAGGACACAGATTCACACTCTGTTGGATTTCTAACTGAGTCAGTTTTGGGGTCAGATCTAGGGGCTGATCAGATTCCCATCCTGGAGTGTCGACTACTCTGATCTGTCTCCCTGACACTAACTCTTGTCTCATGACACTCTTAGTTGTTCTGTTTGTTTTAAAAACATCTCTGCCTAATATGATGTTTCCTACTGAACTCTTTCCACTGGGTCCATCATCACCTCTTCCCCCGATCAGAACAATTCTCAGTTCTGACGGGTCGCTGTTCTTCCCTGGTTGGAGAAATAAACATAATATCCATAAAGATCACAGATGTGACTAAACCAGCATCAGTTTGTTGGTTTCATGTGTTTTAATAGAACTCACCTCTGATGGAAGCTGAGGTTCCACTGGACATCCTGTCTACAGCTGTTGTTTGAACTGTAAAACAGTAACATTACATTAAGTCACAATAATCTGCTGTTATTATTGTTTTGTTGTCCTTACTGTTATATCACACATTTGACAAAGTATTAACCCAGTACTTGAGTCAAGTATGGATACTCATGATCACATTATTTTAGGTGCCTTTTATTTTGTACTGATCCCAACCGTAGAGTACCCGTAGAGAGTTAAAAGGATTCCAGAATATTTCAAAGAATAAAACTAAGATCTACAAGCTTTTTTCATTTATTTTCTTTATTTCGAACATTTAAAATGAGTATGAAAAGACAAAGAAAATAAAAGGAAGATAAAATAAAATAAAATAAAACTGCAACAAAATTATATTGAAAACATCCTTAAATTATAGTTCATTAGGCTGTATTGCGTAGCTGGTATCGTTCGGTTTCGTTCCCGCCCCATGGGCACTACATAAACTTTGCTTCATTAGAAAGATCTATTGATAGTAAGTAAGAAACAAAAAGTTCTCCACATGTCACTTGCACAATCTTTGTCACCAGCCAGAAATGTGTTTAATGGGAATAACAAAAAAAACGAAAATCTTGTGCTGCTGTTTTTGCTTGTAAAATTTGCTATATTGATTTTGGCAACACAAAATCTTTCTCAAATGTCAAGTATTGGTGCCTTAGTATACTCATATGCAAATTTAGATCATGTAATGTAGCAAATTTGTTGAAGGAAACACTTCAATGTAAGTGATTGTCAGTGACTGTAATTTTGTTATAATGACAAGTAAACTTGGGGTCTATTTCATGGTCAGTGTTGGGAAAGTTCACTTTAAAAACGAACTAGTTCAAGTTCAAGTTCAGAACTTCTAAAAGGAACTAGTTCATTTCTAGTTCATGATTCTATATTTTGAACTAAAGTTCATGGTTCCCCAAAATGAACTAACTTAGTTCTTTTTCGTTCTTTTTCTAACCATAATTCTTAAAAAAAAAAAATATATATATATATATATATATATATATTTATGTATTTTTTTTATTTATGTTTTTTTTTTGTTTTTTTTTACCTTACCATTTATTGTGTAGCAATCTATACAATAGGCCTAAGGCTATGTCTAAAACACTGGCCTACACACGACGTCTTGAAGAAATATGAATTAAATAAAGTAAGACATGAACACAATAATATTAGGCTTGCCATTCAGGTTGACAAATAAAGTTGCCCCTTTGAGAAGTGGAACTTACAAGTCATTTAAAATAAGGTGGAGATAATCTACTGAGTAGGCCCTACCTGCACTACTACAGTGGTTCTCAACCTTTTCAGGATGCAACCCCCAAAATAATCATATGAACTGGGGACCCCCCACCCTGACAAGCACTTGGAATTATAGGAGTTGGCATTACATTAGTTTGACTGTTTGATTGTGAAAATAGCCGATCTACATGCTTGTGAACATGTGCTTTAGAAATGTGCAGATGCCACACCTATACTGTATGTTGATCTGTTTATTGTTGAGTGAGAAAACAATGTTAACATTAAGCTTAACAACTGGGGAGTCAGGGACCCCCCAAAAAATAAAATTGGGGATCCCCCTAGGGGTCCCAACCCACAGGTTGAGAACCACTGCACTATAACACAGAATTATTTGACATCTTGGTTACAGATTTAACAGTTGACACACGTGCACAAGACAGAGAAAACAAGCGTTTGTAACAGCTGCTATTAATGTTGAGCTGTTAATTGCCTGTGGTCAAATCTGTGTCAAATGCGCATTTTCAATGAGGCGATCGAGTCGATCGTTATGCCTGGCAGTGTTACCGTGCGTGCAGTCTGTCATCTGATCCAAGAAAGTTGGAGCACCCAGCACCCTAACAACATCGCGGATTTCAGGAACAGAGGTAGAAGTAGGCTATACTATATTATAAGATGTACTGTATGATTAGCCATAAATTATAACTACCAGGAGATGATGCTAATATGCGGAGGTTATGTCTCTCCTGGAGTTATAAGCCAGAGTCATATGGCTCTCGCTGGTTGAGCCCCAACGTCCATACTACGCTCAAAACATGTACATATCAATAAGTTGCTCACCGATCCGTCGAAACAGCTTTATATCTACCGGACGGCACACTCGTTGGCATGTGTTAGTCCATATGTTTCTAATAAATTAATGTTTACTAAAACTTCTCCGAGACTCACGTTTCCTCGTCGCCTTCAGAACTACAGACCGTTGGAATACTTCCGCATACAAAAACGTCATGTCCTAGTATGAGCGAATCGCAACGGCGATCAACGTCACGTGATATGTTCGGCCATTTTTACCCAAGCAGTTCAAAAACAAGGAAAGCGATGAGACTCGGTGAAGTTTTAGTAAACATTAATTTATTAGAAACATATGGACTAACACATGCCAACGAGTGTGCCGTCCGGTAGATATAAAGCTGTTTCGACGGATCGGTGAGCAATTTATTGATATGTACATGTTTTGAGCGTAGTATGGACCTTGGGGCTCAACCAGCGAGAGCCATATGACTCTGGCTTATAACTCCAGGAGAGACATAACCTCCACATATTAGCATCATCTCCTGGTAGTTATAATTTATGGCTACTGTATGATGATCAGTTATTATTCCAGTGAGTGATCTAAATCCTGTTTTAACAGCTTCACTTAGAGACGGCAGATCACTTCCCTCTCTCCCTCACTGCTCAGAGTGCAGACTGAACTGAAGTGTTGTGTGTAGAAAGGGGAGGGGGGATGGGGAGCTTAGGGGCAGCGCTATACTAGTTCGTAAGACAGTGTTCCACCGAGAGAATACACTTCAGCTCAGTGAATGGGCACACAGTGCGTGCTATTGGAGCATGTGAATGAAAAGAGAGAGGAGGACAGACGACCGCGGAGGCGCGGACCGCCGCATGAACGGCCGACGAACGCCGACGAACGTCGTTCACGGGCGTCAGAATGACCGCGTTCGACAATATCGTTCATCAAGCGAAAACAATTACGTTCAGTTCACGTTCGCCCAAAATATGAACGTGTTCATGAATGATCGTTCTTTGAACGCGTTCGGGTACAACACTGTTCATGGTTTCACATCAAGAGAAACTCAATGGAATACTTATCTTCATGATTGGGTGTGTCTGGATCTTTCATTTACATATTTCCAAGATGGACGCCCCCCGAAAATGAGCTTTACTATGACTTTTACAATGACACATTTTGGTCAGTTTTACCTCAGATTCTATCAAGAGTTGTGGGGATGATTGCGGAGAAAAATCTGAGAAAACGTACATACAGCTAAATGTATCTTAAAGATGACATTTTAATTCATCACATTGCTGAACCACCTACTCCCAAGTGTTTCTTGTCAGCATGCAAAGACAGACAGAAGTCCAGGTCTCCTGATCTCTGGTAAGTTGGAGATTCTAGAGACGTCATCAGATGGCCTGGCTGAAGACCTTTTACTTGTGTGGCACCTACTGTAGGTAGAATAGCTTCAAACATCACAGTTGCCGAATTCTCCTCCAGATGCAGAAGCTGGTTTACCTGGCAATCAGCATTCTGTGTAAACTTTCAACCACAGGCTAGCATTATTGGCTACCTTCCACTCATCCCAGCATCGCCAACTGATCCTTCTGTCCTCAGAAAAGAGATGAAACGGCTCTTCACTACATAAGTACACCATTATCACCAAAATGAGTTTGGCAATGTAGTCCTGTTGCTGGGAGGCTTCCACCAAGCTCACAACTACTGAACATGAAGGCTATTTGCAAGATTATCAGGGATGCAGGGGCAGATGATCTGCTTGTTGCAGCAAGTCTTTGTCGAGAAGGAACTGTCAAGAAGATGTTTGTTGAAAAGACATAATACTACCAAACTTTACATGCCCTCAAAGTCCTGTTTGAAAAAGAGATAACTGGCAGAAGTTAGAAATGACGAGGCATCCAGAGATGGCAGTCTTAGGAGATCAGCTGCTGCTTTTCAGGAATCATTCAATGGGCAATCAACTGCAGTCCTCTGGGCAAACTTCCTGGAGTGTCAGATGTTCTCCAAAGGTTTATCTACTACGAGCGGGAAGGTGACTGGACAGGACATCTCTGTGAATCAGCAAGAATGCTACCCTACCTCACTTTAGTAGGCCACAACAAGTACGGGCAGCAATCTTTACCTTTGTATTTGCCTTAGATGAAGAAATGACCGGAAACAGCTTCAGAGGTACATGAAGCACTGATGGCAGGTGTATTTGTTGGCTGACGAGCAGATGGCAGCCACAACAGTAGTGTTTCTTTTGACATGCTACTGGAACAGACATATAATGCTGATGCCAAGGAAGCAAGGATTCTGGATGGCATTACACTCAGCCCTGTCTCTGCAGAGCTCAAGCCTATGCTCCACCTCCACCCCTCCAACCCACACCATGTCAGCAGTGGACACTAACCCATCTACAGTGACCACATCATCCTTTTGCTCAACATATCTACAGGACAGTGTGCTGATTCCACAATCAAGTGTTTTGCATGTTGTTCACTATAGTTGAAAACAAGCAAACCTGTACAGTATGTCTGCAAGACTGTCTTGTACTGATTTATTTCAGTGCCAGAACAGTGAGAATGTTTCAAAAGAAACAAGCTTTATGGGATGATGACTCTGATTAAGCAAGGGTCATTCATCACCATGCTGGCTTTTGGTGGAGATTTATGTCGAAATATCTTTTTTGCCACGGAGATACTAAATGAGTGGACAATAATATCTACCAGAAACACATAGAAGAGCAAGCCCTGAATTACCATAACATGTGTGTAACTCTGAGAACCATTTGGTTCCATTTGTACAATCTCAGAGTTAAGGGCGTACTAGTACTGGTTGGACTCCTAATATGCCAAAATGTCACAATGTCATAGATATTCTGAAGAAAACCTGTCGACTTCGAATTCATTAATTGGGTCTTATGATCAAAAACAAGACATTATAAGATATAAAATCAGCCACTGACACATTTTGTCCGTAGTACAGACATATTGATGACCCCTGGATGAACGTGATAGGGATGAGTAATATACGCACCATGTCAGCATGTAAAATTAGCGAAATACTTGTTTTATTTCAAGATTTGCTTATGCAATACATACATGTGGGAGGAAAAAGCTTAACATTTGCTGTATTTTGTCACAGCACAGCCTTACGTTTACTTATGCTGCCAACATTTGTATGCGTTTTTGTTTTGGTTGGGGAGTAGTCTCGCGTAGCCAGACAACTATTCCACAATCTCCGAATGCTATATAGAGTCTGGAACGGCAGCTCCCGAACGGCGAGTATCGGAAGTAGCCAGTGCTACACTGAACTGTAGTCCCATTGGAAACATAACAGAAACACAATAGCTCAGACAAAGTCATTCGAGCGGCCTATTCTTGTTATGGGTGTATACAGTAGTTTAAGAAAACGTTTGAAAACATCATGGAGGTATAACACCAACAACAGACGAAATAACGCCCCCAGAAATATTGAAAGGAGACATAACGCTTAGTAGGACATGTTATTGCTACTGCACCAAATGAGCGGTTGCGTCACATCCGCTTTATCTCGCACTCATCGTTTCTATTTCCGTTTGCCAGACTGTATGCCGGGAGCATTTGCCCAAATCGCAACAGTCTGGCCTCGCGAGACTAGTTGGGGGGGTGTCTTGATGTAACCTACAAATGACAGATGTTGGGACACTCTGTGGTACTTAAATACATATTTTATACCTGACATGACCTTTTGTGCATTTATTATAGTCTTGTCCATTTTGGGATTTTTTCCAATTTAGGGGGGTGTGATAGCAGTTTGATTGATTTTCATCCATTTCTGGCCAAGGTACCTTTCATTACACAGTTGGCTGTGAGATGTGTTATGTATGAAACATAAGCTTTTAGCTAAATTTAGTTTCATTTTGCTGGGTGCCAATCACATACTGTACATTGAGGTGTTTTCTTCAACAAATTTGCTATATTTCACGATCTAAATTCACATATGAGAATACAAAGGCACCAATACTTGTTTCAGATGTTAAGTAGATGCATTTATGACATTTGAGAAAGATTTTGTGTTGCCAAAATCAATATAGTACATTTTACAAGCAAAAACAGCAGCACAAGATTTTCGTTTTTTTGTTATTCACTTTTATATACAATTCTGGCTGGTGACAAAAGTCGTGCAGGTTTCGTGCGGAGAACTTTTAACCCAAAGTCCACAGGGGTATTGTCTATGCAAAAATGCATTGAATGAGTAGTGCCCAGACGTGGGAACGAAATTCATTTTCTAAAGCACTTTTCCTTATAACGCAATACGGCCTACATGTTCGAAAAAGGAGTAGGAAGAAGTTTGAAAACCGTATCAAGTCCTACAACCATCATTATTGCGACCGTCAGGTCGCAGTTACTATCAAAACCTCGACCAGCTGTCTGTCTGTCAGTCTGTCTGTCTGTCTGTCTGTCACACGTCACACGTCACACTTTTGCCCTGCTCATATCTCCGCAACCGTTGTCCCGATCCCATGCCAAATTTTGCACACACACTCCTTGCCTGCCAAACCACAACCTCCACCCATCAATTCACACCTGACCCTCTTCTAGTGCCACCATGAGGCCGATTCTTGCAAAACACATCTTTGGACGCAGCTCCTACAATTCTTGCCCTAAAATCACGCAAATCGGTATACAGTATGTCTACACTCATGTCATCAACATGGATCTGTCCCATATACCGCTACCATCAGGCCCATTTCTTCAAACACATTTTTGGACACTGCTCCTTGACATTTTGCCCTAAAATCACGCAAATCGGTAAACACTATGTCTACACTCATTTCATCAACATGGATCGCCACCATCAGGCCCATTTCTTCAAACACATTTTTGGACACTACTGAGATAAGGACACTACTGGGATCTCCCGATTAGGGAGTCTTGCTGGTTTACTTAAATAACTATCATCAGATACATATTATGGCTTCTGCCCCATTGTTATGCACCTTGTATCAAAACAAATAAACAGTAAATCCTAGCCTAGCAGATACTCAAATGATATTCAGATCTTAGCCAAATCTGCGGTATACAGCTATTCTACCCTATATCTATTTAATGTGTCCTTTTTGAACATCTGCTTGAAATTATTCCATGATGTACTAGCTCACATGCAACGCGTTATGAGTTATGACAATTTTCCAACATCCCATCGTGCATTGCGCAAAAGTTGCACAGAGCTTCCGGCGTCGCAGCCGAGTGTGATCTACAAGCTCACAACGGTTGCATCTGTGATGTGACGTGAGCTTGTATGTCTGCTGTTAACCGGAAGTGTGGTGCAAAAAAATCTCCAGTAAATTCCCGCGGAAAGAGGTGGAATGGCTTGTTATTTTAATTTAAAATTAGGCTTTATCTGTCCCTCTGAAGTCCGTATTTTAAAATGATATGACAGACTAAAAGTCCAGAGGTGTGTGCCTGTATGCTTGTGTGTGTGTGGTGTCAAACTTTGTAGAACACTAACATGCACTAATAATTAAATTATTACAACAATAACCTCAGAATATATCTCAAAATATTGAAACATTTAAAAACAAAATAACGTAGTATCCCAAATTAATCACTTAGGCTACTTGATGATGACTTAATTATGACTTAGTGTATAACATGATGTAATGTTCTACTTTTGAAAATGACAATATTATGTCATAAATGATATTGACAAGAGAATGTGCTCTGTTGTCTCATTGCTGTGGGTGTTATCATGGAGTCATTCAGATTAAAGTTGTCTCATTGCTGTGGGTGTTATCATGGAGTCATTCAGATTAAAGTTGTCTCATTGTGGGTGTTATCGAGTCATTCAGATTAAAGTTGTCTCATTGTGGGTGTTATCATGGAGTCATTCAGATTAAAGTTGTCTCATCATGGAGTCATTCAGATTAAAGTTGTCTCATTGTGGGTGTTATCTAGCCTAGTTCCAGACCCTGAATCGCTAGCCACACCCCTTTAAATTTTTTGTTTTGGCGATTCAGGGGTCTAGAAGTGCTCTCATTGAAGAGGCCTGCCTCGGTTGAAAATCCGTAAGGCGAATCAGCGTCGTGAATCAGCGTCTTGTGATCAGCGTGGGTGGGGGTTTCCCAGAACTCATGTGTGTTTCCAAGTACACCAGCGCCGCCGCCGTACCGTACCGCGCATCGCGTCGCGCTAAAATGCGGTAAATTGCGGTAAAATGCGATCGTATCGATCTCGCTATGAAACACCCGTTGCAGGCATGTTATGTTGTGTTTGATTACTAGTTCGTAGTGCTCCTATTCTGACTGTTTCTTTGGTTAGCAAGTAGCACTAGCAAGCAACAGGCTAGCCAACACTATGTCATGTGTTGTTCGGTGAACCAATCGCTGAAGACTGCCTCTTTTTGGCAACGCCCATCCCTGCAATCGCCCTGAGGGGAAGAACTTTCAGACTGAATAATGAAGTGAAACGAAATGTCAATTCAGGCTGAGTGTCAGGCTAGGTGTTATCATGAGTCATTCAGATTAAAGTTGTCTCATTACTGTGGGTGTTATCATGGAGTCATTCAGATTAAAGTTGTCTCATTGTGGGTGTTATCATGGAGTCATTCAGATTAAAGTTGTCTCATTACTGTGGGTGTTATCATGGAGTCATTCAGATTAAAGTTGTCTCATTGTGGGTGTTATCATGGAGTCATTCAGATTAAAGTTGTCTCATTACTGTGGGTGTTATCATGGAGTCATTCAGATTAAAGTTGTCTCGTTGTGGGTATTCTTATGGAGTCATTCAGATTAAAGATGTCTCATTGTGGGTGTTATCATGGAGTCATTCAGATTAAAGATGTCTCATTGTGGGTGTTATCATGGAGTCATTCAGATTAAAGTTGTCTCATTATTGTGGGTGTTATCATGGAGTCATTCAGATTAAAGTTGTCTTATTGTGGGTGTTATCATGGAGTCATTCAGATTAAAGATGTCTCGTTGTGGGTGTTATCATGGAGTCATTCAGATTAAAGTTGTCTCATTGTGGGTGTTATCATGGAGTCATTCAGATTAAAGTTGTCTCATTGTGGGTGTTATCATGGAGTCATTCAGATTAAAGTTGTCTCATTGTGGGTGTTATTATGGAGTCATTCAGATTTAAGTTGTCTCATTGTGGGTGTTATCATGGAGTCATTCAGATTAAAGTTGTCTCATTATGGGTGTTATCATTGAGTCATTCAGATTAAAGTTGTCTCATTGTGGGTGTTATCATGGAGTCATTCAGATTAAAGTTGTCTCATTACTGTGGGTGTTATCATGGAGTCATTCAGATTAAAGTTGTCTCATTACTGTGGGTGTTCTTATGGAGTCATTCAGATTAAAGTTGTCTCATTACTGTGGGTGTTATCATGGAGTCATTCAGATTAAAGTTGTCTCATTGTGGGTGTTATCATGGAGTCATTCAGATTAAAGTTGTCTCATTACTGTGGGTGTTATCATGGAGTCATTCAGATTAAAGTTGTCTCATTGTGGGTGTTATCATGGAGTCATTCAGATTAAAGTTGTCTCATTGTGGGTGTTATCATGGAGTCATTCAGATTAAAGTTGTCTCGTTGTGGGTGTTATCATGGAGTCATTCAGATTAAAGTTGTCTCATTGTGGGTGTTATCATGGAGTCATTCAGATTAAAGAAGTTGTCTCATTGTGGGTGTTATCATGGAGTCATTCAGATTAAAGTTGTCTAATTACTGTGGGTGTTATCATGGAGTCATTCAGATTAAAGTTGTCTCATTGTGGGTGTTTTCATGGAGTCATTCAGATTAAAGTTGTCTCATTGTGGGTGTTATCATGGAGTCATTCAGATTAAAGTTGTCTCATTGTGCGTGTTATCATGGAGTCATTCAGATTAAAGTTGTCTCATTGTGGGTGTTATCATGGAGTCATTCAGATTAAAGTTGTCTCATTGTGGGTGTTCTCATGGAGTCATTCAGATTAAAGTTGTCTCATTGTGGGTGTTTTCATGGAGTCTTTCAGATTAAAGTTGTCTCATTGTGGGTGTTATCATGGAGTCATTCAGATTAAAGTTGTCTCATTACTGTGGGTGTTATTATGGAGTCATTCAGATTAAAGTTGTCTCATTGTGGGTGTTATCATGGAGTCATTCAGATTAAAGTTGTCTCATTACTGTGGGTGTTATCATGGAGTCATTCAGATTAAAGTTGTCTCATTGTGGGTGTTCTCATGGAGTCATTCAGATTAAAGTTGTCTCATTGTGGGTGTTTTCATGGAGTCTTTCAGATTAAAGTTGTCTCATTGTGGGTGTTATCATGGAGTCATTCAGATTAAAGTTGTCTCATTACTGTGGGTGTTATCATGGAGTCATTCAGATTAAAGTTGTCTCATTGTGGGTGTTATCATGGAGTCATTCAGATTAAAGATGTCTCGTTGTGGGTGTTATCATGGAGTCATTCAGATTAAAGTTGTCTCATTGTGGGTGTTATCATGGAGTCATTCAGATTAAAGTTGTCTCATTGTGGGTGTTATCATGGAGTCATTCAGATTAAAGTTGTCTCATTGTGGGTGTTGTCATGGAGTCATTCAGATTAAAGTTGTCTCATTGTGGGTGTTATCATGGAGTCATTCAGATTAAAGTTGTCTCATTATGGGTGTTATCATTGAGTCATTCAGATTAAAGTTGTCTCATTGTGGGTGTTATCATGGAGTCATTCAGATTAAAGTTGTCTCATTGTGGGTGTTATCATGGAGTCATTCAGATTAAAGTTGTCTCATTACTGTGGGTGTTCTTATGGAGTCATTCAGATTAAAGTTGTCTCATTACTGTGGGTGTTATCATGGAGTCATTCAGATTAAAGTTGTCTCATTGTGGGTGTTATCATGGAGTCATTCAGATTAAAGTTGTCTCATTACTGTGGGTGTTATCATGGAGTCATTCAGATTAAAGTTGTCTCATTGTGGGTGTTATCATGGAGTCATTCAGATTAAAGTTGTCTCATTGTGGGTGTTATCATGGAGTCATTCAGATCAAAGAAGTTGTCTCATTGTGGGTGTTATCATGGAGTCATTCAGATTAAAGTTGTCTCATTGTGGGTGTTATCATGGAGTCATTCAGATTAAAGTTGTCTCATTGTGGGTGTTATCATGGAGTCATTCAGATTAAAGAAGTTGTCTCATTGTGGGTGTTATCATGGAGTCATTCAGATTAAAGTTGTCTAATTACTGTGGGTGTTATCATGGAGTCATTCAGATTAAAGTTGTCTCATTGTGGGTGTTTTCATGGAGTCATTCAGATTAAAGTTGTCTCATTGTGGGTGTTATCATGGAGTCATTCAGATTAAAGTTGTCTCATTGTGGGTGTTATCATGGAGTCATTCAGATTAAAGTTGTCTCATTGTGGGTGTTATCATGGAGTCATTCAGATTAAAGTTGTCTCATTGTGGGTGTTCTCATGGAGTCATTCAGATTAAAGTTGTCTCATTGTGGGTGTTTTCATGGAGTCTTTCAGATTAAAGTTGTCTCATTGTGGGTGTTATCATGGAGTCATTCAGATTAAAGTTGTCTCATTACTGTGGGTGTTATCATGGAGTCATTCAGATTAAAGTTGTCTCATTGTGGGTGTTATCATGGAGTCATTCAGATTAAAGTTGTCTCATTACTGTGGGTGTTATCATGGAGTCATTCAGATTAAAGTTGTCTCATTGTGGGTGTTTTCATGGAGTCATTCAGATTAAAGTTGTCTCATTACTGTGGGTGTTATGGAGTCATTCAGATTAAAGTTGTCTAATTACTGTGGGTAGTCTAGTAGCCAGAATGTGAACCCAGACATTTTGAGTACCCCAATGTTTTATGTTAGAAATGTTGAGTATGGGTCCCCAGCATGTAAAAACCACCGGATGCTAACTTGTATATGTTGAGCAATTTTCATAATCAGCCGCTAGAGTTGGTGTCCCTTTAACTTTACATTACAGGAAAAATAAGCAAAAAATGAATCTGCTTTAAGTAGCATATGAGGGGTCTAACTATGGGTATTTCATGATTCTGAATCCATTGCAAGCATCCGTTTTGCATGAAAAACATTCCTTGGGCTAAAACGGACCCCAGAAACATGTGAAAAGTGATGACTTTGCACTTTTCATCACTAAACCAAGGCCGATCTTTCGCCAAGGAATGTTTTTCGTGCAAAACGGATGCTTGCAATGGATTCAGAATCATGAAATACCCCTAGTTAGACCCCTCATATGCTACTTAAAGCAGATACATTTTTTGCTTATTTTTCCTGTAATGTAAAGTTAATGGGACACCAACTCTAGCGGCTGATTATGAAAATTGCTCAACATATACAAGTTAGCATCCGGTGGTTTTTACATGCTGGGGACCCATACTCAACATTTCTAACATACAACTTTAGGGTACTCAAAATGTCCGGGTCTACAATGGGGCTCTATGGGCTGGCTACTAGACTATCATGGAGTCATTCAGATTAAAGTTGTCTCATTGTGGGTGTTATCATGGAGTCATTCAGATTAAAGTTGTCTCATTACTGTGGGTGTTATCATGGAGTCATTCAGATTAAAATTGTCTCATTGTGGGTGTTATCATGGAGTCATTCAGATTAAAGTTGTCTCATTGTGGGTGTTATCACGGAGTCATTCAGATTAAAGAAGTTGTCTCATTGTGGGTGTTATCATGGAGTCATTCAGATTAAAGTTGTCTCATTGTGGGTGTTATCATGGAGTCATTCAGATTAAAGTTGTCTCATTGTGGGTGTTATCATGGAGTCATTCAGATTAAAGTTGTCTCATTGTGGGTGTTATCATGGAGTCATTCAGATTAAAGAAGTTGTCTCATTGTGAGTGTTATCATGGAGTCATTCAGATTAAAGTTGTCTCATTGTGGGTGTTATCATGGAGTCATTCAGATTAAAGTTGTCTCATTGTGGGTGTTATCATGGAGTCATTCAGATTAAAGAAGTTGTCTCATTGTGGGTGTTATCATGGAGTCATTCAGATTAAAGTTGTCTAATTACTGTGGGTGTTATCATGGAGTCATTCAGATTAAAGTTGTCTCATTGTGGGTGTTTTCATGGAGTCATTCAGATTAAAGTTGTCTCATTGTGGGTGTTATCATGGAGTCATTCAGATTAAAGTTGTCTCATTGTGGGTGTTATCATGGAGTCATTCAGATTAAAGTTGTCTCATTGTGGGTGTTATCATGGAGTCATTCAGATTAAAGTTGTCTCATTGTGGGTGTTCTCATGGAGTCATTCAGATTAAAGTTGTCTCATTGTGGGTGTTTTCATGGAGTCTTTCAGATTAAAGTTGTCTCATTGTGGGTGTTATCATGGAGTCATTCAGATTAAAGTTGTCTCATTACTGTGGGTTATATCATGGAGTCATTCAGATTAAAGTTGTCTCATTGTGGGTGTTATCATGGAGTCATTCAGAATAAAGTTGTCTCATTACTGTGGGTGTTATCATGGAGTCTGTTACGCCCACAGGGCCTAGGGGTGTTTGCGGGGTAACAAAAGCAAGTTGTTTAATGCCAAGAAGTAGTTTTTATTACAATAGATCAAATAGATGTTACAGGATTATGCAAATTAAGGTTGCTCAGTGACTGGGTGAGACAGGGCTGGGCAGGCACCTAAAACATAAATGAAAATACAATACTATCCCTAACCTAAAGTTGAACCCCCAAATCTTCCTAACTGTCTACTTAGCCCAAATACTTCCCTGACTGACTACTCTAACCTAAACCTAGCCAAACATACACAGTGAAGGTGAACCTGCCCCTACCTGAGTGCTAACACGGTGAAAACTACAAGAGAGGAAATACTTAACCATATACCTTACCCTGCTCACCACAGTTAAACGTGGACTCTGCAACAACCTTCACAAATGGAACCAGATAAACAAGAGGACACTAGTAAGCGGCTAACAGCTAGGCTACCTCGTTGGGCACGCTGTCCCTAGACTACCCTGGTAGCTTTGACAGTGTGACAGCGGCGATGCGACCTTCTTCAGTAGGCTATTTATAGCCCAGGGGCGGGGCCGTCGGAACAGACGGACCGAGCGTCGATTGGCTGGAGGAGTTCTGAGTGACAGGAGCCCTTCTCAAGCACATAGCGGCAGCAGGGATCTGTAGACAAATACATACAAGCGCGCGCAGACAACACATAGCAGATCCCAACCCAAATGGCACTAAGGCTTTAATTATGACTCTCATCCGTAACACCCCCACCCTTAAGAAACAAACCCGCCGGTTTGTTTCATGTTTACATGGTTACATCAAAACAAGAAAATCAGTATAATGCATAACAAAGTAAATAAATATTTACAATACCAACCTCTACCCATCACTACATTTACGTTAGCCACCCCACACTCTGGACAGGGCGTCAGCTAATACATTGTCTTTCCCCTTCTTGTGTTTAATCTCCAAAATTTGGAGATGGGCTTTGATAGTCCAGGATTATAATTTAATTATAATCCTGGACTATCAAAGCCCATCTCATGAGTCTTTGATTGTGATTATACATTCTTGACAGAAACACCAGAGGATTGTGGTCAGTAAAAACCACCACAGGTAGGGAACTGCATCCTACATAAACGTCAAAGAATTGGAGAGACCACAGCAAAGCTAAAGCTTCTTTCTCTATAACAGAGTACCGCACCTGGTGTTTATTAAATTTCCGCGAAAAATAACACACAGGGTGATCCACTCCGTCAGAATCCTCCTGAATAAGGACTGCGCCAGCTCCGACCGAGCTCGCATCGACCTCTAATTTAAAAGGACGAGCGAAATTTGGAGCAGCAAGCACAGGGGCATTGCACATGAGCGATTTAACGCTCTCGAATGCATGCTGACAATCAGGAGTCCATACAAAACCAGATTTGGGGCTAAGCAAAGTAGTGAGGGGAAACACGACCGTAGAAAAATTTCTACAAAAACCACGGTAGTAGCCAGCGAGACCAAGGAATCTACGGAGCGCACGACGCGTGCAAGGAACTGGATATTCCTTTATAGCAGCAACCTTGGCCTCAAGTGGGCGGACTTGGCCTTGACCCACTTGTTTTCCGAGATACGTGACTGTAGCTTTTCCAAACTCGCATTTGGCGAGATTCAAAGTCAAAAACGCCCGAGCTAAATGCTGAAAAACTTTCTCTAACGTTTGCATGTGGTCTGCCCAAGTTGAGGAATAAACAATGACATCATCCAAATAGGCATTACAGTTTGGTACACCCGCTAGCACAATGTTAATGAGCCGTTGGAATGTGGCTGGCGCGTTGCGCATACCAAAAGCCATGACAGTGTATTGTAGAAAATAGTCAGGTGTCACAAATGCTGAGATTTCAGATGCACGTTTTGACAATGGCACTTGCCAGTAACCCTTTAACAAATCCAGCTTGCTCACATAGGAAGCGCTACCCAGGTTGTCAATGCAATCTTCCATACGTGGCAATGGATATGAATCAGGCACAGTTACATTGTTCACCTTCCTATAATCGGTGATAAACCTAGGTGAACCATCCGATTTCAACTCGACCAAACACGGGGAGCTCCAGGCACTTGTGCTGTGTTCCGCAAAGCCATGCTTTAACAAATATTCAGCTTCACTTTTCATCATCGCCCGTTTAACCGGGTTGGCACGATAAGCGTGCTGCTTAATGGGTTTGGACTGTGTGACTTCTATGTCATGTTCTACCACTGTGGTCTGAGTGGGGATGTCACCAAACAATGCTGGGAATTCATTAACCAATTTAACAATATCACCACGCTGCTCTGCAGTCAGATGCGTGAGATGAGAAGGCAACTCCCTTACCATCTCAGAATTGGGCAACCGCACACTCTGCTGCAGAGTAGGGCGTAATACCAGCCCATCATCCAACTCAGACCCAGTAGGCGTATCAGTCACAATCAGAGCCGACACACCAGAACACACAGGCTCAGCAGGAACAGCACTGGAGGGATCCCTGGAATGATAACGTTTCATTTGCGCCTCCTCTCAGGAGTGCATATGACATAATCAGTGTCACTAAGTTTTTCCAGAACCTCAAATGGTCCTTCAAAACGGGCCGACAGAGCCGACCCGGGGACAGGCAACAAAACCAAAACCTTCTCCCCAGCTTGAAATGAACGCGCCACCGCCGCACGGTCATACTGACGCTTCATTCGAATTTGGGACTCAGAGAGCGCATCCCTTGCAAAAGAGCAAGCCTGGTGAAAACGCTCTCTGAATTGGCTGACATAGTCCAGTACATTTTTCTCAGAATTTGGAATGGCAGACATGAACCGTTCTTTTAGAACTTTGAGAGGACCCCGCATTGTATGGCCAAACACGAGTTCAGCTGGGCTGAACCCCAGTGACTCCTGCACTGCATCTCGGGCCGCAAACAATACAAACGGAATCCCCTCATCCCAACTACGTCCAGTCTCCAGGCAGTACTTGCGTAATACACATTTAAGAGACTGATGCCAACGCTCTAGCGCCCCCTGGCTCTCAGGATGGTACGCGCTAGAGACCTTGTGTACAATGTTTAATGATTTCAAAACCTGATTAAACAATTTAGACTGGAAATTAGAGCCCTGATCAGTTTGCAGAAAAATAGGCAGACCGAAGGCAGCAAAAAACTTGTGCAAGGCTTTAACCACTGATTTGGCCGTGATGGTGCGCAGAGGAATAGCCTCGGGAAACCGGGTAGCTGCACACATAATAGTAAGCAAAAATTGGTTACCGGAGGACGTTCTGGGCAGCGGACCAACACAGTCCACAATCACCCTCTCGAATGGTTCACCTATTACAGGGATTGGATACAGAGGGGCAGGGGGAACAACCTGATTAGGTTTCCCCACTAGTTGGCACGTGTGGCAACTTTGACAAAACTTTGCAACATCAGTTTTCATTCCAGGCCAAAAGAAATGCTTCAGGAGGAGATTATACGTTTTCGTGACACCGAAATGACCTGCCCATTTACTTTCATGAGCCACTGAGAGCACCTGCTGGCGAAAGACCATAGGTACAACAATTTGGAAAGCAGCGCTCCATTCTGCGCCTGCATGAACAATTGGTGTCCATTTTCGCATTAGCATGTCCTGATCAAGAAAATAGCCAACTTGCTCACCTTTAATGGCGTCTGACGTCATCACCTCCTTGAAACACTTCCTCAGGCTGACATCACCCTTTTGCGCAGCCACAAGGGACCGTTTGGTTATTGGCACTTTGGGAACAACACTCGGGGGACCCTTGGTACATGGTACTTTGTCATTCTTTTTCTCAGTGCTATTTTTAGCATTCTCAGTTTTCTTTCCCACCTTTTCCTCTCTGAAAACGGGGCCAAGAATAGTCTCAGATAAATCAATCACATCTCCCAACCTCTTTGTTTGGGCGCGCGTAATTACGCACGCAGGATACACTCTGGAGCGATCCTCGCCCAACGCATCAAACACAGGCTCAGTGGGGGAATCCATTACTTCAAGTGGAGGAGTCACTTTCCCACCCGCTATATCATTCCCCATAAGAAATGTAATCCCTTTAATGGGCAACTCGGGGCAGATGGCAACAGGGAAACATCCAGTGATCAGCTTTGAACTCACATGGACACGGTGCAGTGCTCTAGGAACATAACCCATTTCTATTCCCCTTAACACAGTACTGTACCCACAGGCAGTTTGATCAGAAAACGGCAACACACCAGCCAGAATAATAGACTGAGAACCCCCTGTGTCACGTAAAATGCGCACTGGCTGCTGATCACTAGTCTCCCCAGTGAGTGACACAAAACCATCAAAGGTAAACGGAGCAAAACATGCGTCAGGGTTCCCACCCACATCAATGGACACAGGCTCTGTTTTAATCAACCCCATACCATGTGCTTGTCCCGTACCTTGAGATTGCTCTTTATTGCGCTTCACTTGATAACAATTGGCAATCACGTGCCCGATTTTATGACAGTAATAACACTCCCGGTCATCTTTACGCACCGCTGCTGACCTGGTGGAAGCGTTATTATTTGGCGCCGTAGCACCAGAACGGGGGGGATGAGTTCTCTCACTCCTAGTCTCTGCTGAGAACACACTCCTGTGAGTGAGGACAAACTCATCTGCCAAAATAGAGGCCTTCGAAAGAGTCTCCGCTTTCTGCTCGTTCAGATACACCACTATGCGCTCGGGCAAACACCGCTTAAACTCTTCAAGCAAAATGAGCTCCCGTAGGGCATCATAACCACCAACCTTACTTGAGGCGCACCACCTATAAAATAAGGTACCCTTCTCACGGGCAAACTCAACAAAAGTTTGGTTGGTCTTTTTGTGATGTCTAAATTTCTGCCTATATGCCTCTGGCACAAGCGCATAAGCGGTTAGAATAGCCGCCTTAACAGAATCATAGTTAAGACTGTCCTGCAGAGGGAGTGCTGCCACCACATCTTGAGCTTTGCCGACAATCTTACATTGTATTAACAAAGGCCAAACTTCTCTGGGCCACTTGAGTGCGGAGGCTATGCGCTCAAACACACTGAAATAGCAGTCAACTTCAAGTTCAGATTCCCGGAAAGTAGGTACCAAGGAAATGTGTTTAGATATATCATATAGATTCAGATTAAAGTTGTCTCATTGTGGGTGTTTTCATGGAGTCATTCAGATTAAAGTTGTCTCATTACTGTGGGTGTTATCATGGAGTCATTCAGATTAAAGTTGTCTAATTACTGTGGGTGTTATCATGGAGTCATTCAGAGTAAAGTTGTCTAATTACTGTGGGTGTTATCATCATGCCTGAGGGAAGTAGGGGTGCTGGGGGTGCGGCCGCACCCCCTCCCCCACGTCCCACCGCACCCCCCACCGCACCCCCTAAAGGGGGGTTGGGGGAAAAATATTGCCGATCGGCAAGTAGAGGCTCTGACATCAGTGGCGTGAAGTAGGAGCTATTGGCTACTTCTATTTCCAGTACAATTTCAAAATAAACATGTGTTGAATGATCGATTGTATAGACAAAAAAAAAAAAGAAAGGCTCTTGTTTTGAAATGTGCTTCTGGGCACTGTTTAGACAGGAAATGGCTTTCAAAGGACTTCCCTTTTAACTTGTCTAAGCGTCTGTCTCTCCGTGCGTAACATATGCGTCATGGACTCGGTGAATTATAACAATACGGGCATAAAAGGAATATACAGAACACCAAGACAACACAACCTAGGCTATGAAGGCATTAAACATCGCCCTCTGCTAGCCCTGGCGTCCTCACTCGTGAGTCGTGGCTAAAGACTTGTAATGATGGATGCTATGTTATGCTGCTGTGCTGCCTGGCTAGGCTAATGTTTGGGCTAGCTAGTGGCTAATGGCTATGGTGTACCAGAAGTTGACCAGCTGTTTCCTAACACTGGGGTCTGGACCGATGCGGCGGACAATATAGCATCTAATAATATACTGCTGGCTGCAATCAGATCAGTGGCATATGGCCACTGTGTGCGCATTTTTTATATGTCTCTGCACTGTCCACAGCCCGTTTGGAGAGGCAAAGGGAAAGTTTAGTGTGCAGTTCCCAATTTTGTTACATTTAGCTAAAAAATAAACCTGGGAAACCCGAATAAAACCTGCAAAAAAGGTTATAAAACACAATTAAAATCCGCAAATAACCGCAATTTTGCGCGCGCGCACGGGGATCGTGTCACGCACGACACGATCGACAGCCCCTCCTGTCTCAAATGAGTTCCCACGGCTATGGTTATCATGGAGTCATTCAGATTAAAGTTGTCTCATTACTGTGAGTGTTATCATGGAGTCATTCAGATTAAAGTTGTCTCATTGTGGGTGTTATCATGGAGTCATTCAGATTAAAGATGTCTCGTTGTGGGTGTTATCATGGAGTCATTCAGATTAAAGTTGTCTCATTGTGGGTGTTATCATGGAGTCATTCAGATTAAAGTTGTCTCATTACTGTGGGTGTTATCATGGAGTCATTCAGATTAAAGTTGTCTCATTGTGGGTGTTATCATGGAGTCATTCAGATTAAAGATGTCTCGTTGTGGGTGTTATCATGGAGTCATTCAGATTAAAGTTGTCTCATTGTGGGTGTTATCATGGAGTCATTCAGATTAAAGTTGTCTCATTGTGGGTGTTATCATGGAGTCATTCAGATTAAAGTTGTCTCATTGTGGGTGTTATCATGGAGTCATTCAGATTAAAGTTGTCTCATTGTGGGTGTTATCATGGAGTCATTCAGATTAAAGTTGTCTCATTGTGGGTGTTATCATGGAGTCATTCAGATTAAAGTTGTCTCATTATGGGTGTTATCATGGAGTCATTCAGATTAAAGTTGTCTCATTGTGGGTGTTATCATGGAGTCATTCAGATTAAAGTTGTCTCATTACTGTGGGTGTTATCATGGAGTCATTCAGATTAAAGTTGTCTCATTACTGTGGGTGTTCTTATGGAGTCATTCAGATTAAAGTTGTCTCATTACTGTGGGTGTTATGGAGTCATTCAGATTAAAGTTGTCTCATTGTGGGTGTTATCATGGAGTCATTCAGATTAAAGTTGTCTCATTACTGTGGGTGTTATCATGGAGTCATTCAGATTAAAGTTGTCTCATTGTGGGTGTTATCATGGAGTCATTCAGATTAAAGTTGTCTCATTGTGGGTGTTATCATGGAGTCATTCAGATTAAAGTTGTCTCATTGTGGGTGTTATCATGGAGTCATTCAGATTAAAGAAGTTGTCTCATTGTGGGTGTTATCATGGAGTCATTCAGATTAAAGTTGTCTCATTGTGGGTGTTATCATGGAGTCATTCCGATTAAAGTTGTCTCATTGTGGGTGTTATCATGGAGTCATTCAGATTAAAGAAGTTGTCTCATTGTGGGTGTTATCATGGAGTCATTCAGATTAAAGTTGTCTAATTACTGTGGGTGTTATCATGGAGTCATTCAGATTAAAGTTGTCTCATTGTGGGTGTTTTCATGGAGTCATTCAGATTAAAGTTGTCTCATTGTGGGTGTTATCATGGAGTCATTCAGATTAAAGTTGTCTCATTGTGGGTGTTATCATGGAGTCATTCAGATTAAAGTTGTCTCATTGTGGGTGTTATCGTGGAGTCATTCAGATTAAAGTTGTCTCATTGTGGGTGTTCTCATGGAGTCATTCAGATTAAAGTTGTCTCATTGTGGGTGTTTTCATGGAGTCTTTCAGATTAAAGTTGTCTCATTGTGGGTGTTATCATGGAGTCATTCAGATTAAAGTTATCTCATTACTGTGGGTGTTATGGAGTCATTCAGATTAAAGTTGTCTCATTGTGGGTGTTATCAGGGAGTCATTCAGATTAAAGTTGTCTCATTACTGTGGGTGTTATCATGGAGTCATTCAGATTAAACTTGTCTCATTGTGGGTGTTTTCATGGAGTCATTCAGATTAAAGTTGTCTCATTACTGTGGGTGTTATCATGGAGTCATTCAGATTAAAGTTGTCTAATTACTGTGGGTGTTATCATGGAGTCATTCAGATTAAAGTTGTCTCATTGTGGGTGTTATCATGGAGTCATTCAGATTAAAGTTGTCTCATTGTGGGTGTTATCATGGAGTCATTCAGATTAAAGTTGTCTCATTACTGTAGGTGTTATCATGGAGTCATTCAGATTAAAGTTGTCTCATTACTGTGGGTGTTATCATGGAGTCATTCAGATTAAAGTTGTCTCATTGTGGGTGTTATCATGGAGTCATTCAGATTAAAGTTGTCTCATTGTGGGTGTTCTCATGGAGTCATTCAGATTAAAGTTGTCTCATTGTGGGTGTTATCATGGAGTCATTCAGATTAAAGTTGTCTCATTGTGGGTGTTATCATGGAGTCATTCAGATTAAAGTTGTCTCATTGATGTGGGTGTTATCATGGAGTCATTCAGATTAAAGTTGTCTCATTACTGTGGGTGTTATCATGGAGTCATTCAGATTAAAGTTGTCTCATTGTGGGTGTTATCATGGAGTCATTCAGATTAAAGTTGTCTCATTGATGTGGGTGTTATCATGGAGTCATTCAGATTAAAGTTGTCTCATTGTGGGTGTTATCATGGAGTCATTCAGATTAAAGTTGTCTCATTACTGTGGGTGTTATCATGGAGTCATTCAGATTAAAGTTGTCTCATTGTGGGTGTTATCATGGAGTCATTCAGATTAAAGTTGTCTCATTGTGGGTGTTATCATGGAGTCATTCAGATTAAAGTTGTCTCATTACTGTGGGTGTTATCATGGAGTCATTCAGATTAAAGTTGTCTCATTGTGGGTGTTATCATGGAGTCATTCAGATTAAAGATGTCTCGTTGTGGGTGTTATCATGGAGTCATTCAGATTAAAGTTGTCTCATTGTGGGTGTTATCATGGAGTCATTCAGATTAAAGTTGTCTCATTGTGGGTGTTATCATGGAGTCATTCAGATTAAAGTTGTCTCATTGTGGGTGTTATCATGGAGTCATTCAGATTAAAGTTGTCTCATTACTGTGGGTGTTATCATGGAGTCATTCAGATTAAAGTTGTCTCATTATGGGTGTTATCATGGAGTCATTCAGATTAAAGTTGTCTCATTGTGGGTGTTATCATGGAGTCATTCAGATTAAAGTTGTCTCATTACTGTGGGTGTTATCATGGAGTCATTCAGATTAAAGTTGTCTCATTACTGTGGGTGTTCTTATGGAGTCATTCAGATTAAAGTTGTCTCATTACTGTGGGTGTTATCATGGAGTCATTCAGATTAAAGTTGTCTCATTGTGGGTGTTATCATGGAGTCATTCAGATTAAAGTTGTCTCATTACTGTGGGTGTTATCATGGAGTCATTCAGATTAAAGTTGTCTCATTGTGGGTGTTATCATGGAGTCATTCAGATTAAAGTTGTCTCATTGTGGGTGTTATCATGGAGTCATTCAGATTAAAGTTGTCTCATTGTGGGTGTTATCATGGAGTCATTCAGATTAAAGAAGTTGTCTCATTGTGGGTGTTATCATGGAGTCATTCAGATTAAAGTTGTCTAATTACTGTGGGTGTTATCATGGAGTCATTCAGATTAAAGTTGTCTCATTGTGGGTGTTTTCATGGAGTCATTCAGATTAAAGTTGTCTCATTGTGGGTGTTATCATGGAGTCATTCAGATTAAAGTTGTCTCATTGTGGGTGTTATCACGGAGTCATTCAGATTAAAGTTGTCTCATTGTGGGTGTTATCGTGGAGTCATTCAGATTAAAGTTGTCTCATTGTGGGTGTTCTCATGGAGTCATTCAGATTAAAGTTGTCTCATTGTGGGTGTTTTCATGGAGTCTTTCAGATTAAAGTTGTCTCATTGTGGGTGTTATCATGGAGTCATTCAGATTAAAGTTGTCTCATTACTGTGGGTGTTATCATGGACTAATTCAGATTAAAGTTGTCTCATTGTGGGTGTTATCATGGAGTCATTCAGATTAAAGTTGTCTCATTACTGTGGGTGTTATCATGGAGTCATTCAGATTAAAGTTGTCTCATTGTGGGTGTTTTCATGGAGTCATTCAGATTAAAGTTGTCTCATTACTGTGGGTGTTATCATGGAGTCATTCAGATTAAAGTTGTCTAATTACTGTGGGTGTTATCATGGAGTCTTTCAGATTAAAGTTGTCTCATTGTGGGTGTTTTCATGGAGTCATTCAGATTAAAGTTGTCTCATTGTGGGTGTTATCATGGAGTCATTCAGATTAAAGTTGTCTCATTACTGTAGGTGTTATCATGGAGTCATTCAGATTAAAGTTGTCTCATTACTGTGGGTGTTATCATGGAGTCATTCAGATTAAAGTTCTCTCATTGTGGGTGTTATCATGGAGTCATTCAGATTAAAGTTGTCTCATTGTGGGTGTTCTCATGGAGTCATTCAGATTAAAGTTGTCTCATTGTGGGTGTTATCATGGAGTCATTCAGATTAAAGTTGTCTCATTGTGGGTGTTATCATGGAGTCATTCAGATTAAAGTTGTCTCATTGTGGGTGTTATCATGGAGTCATTCAGATTAAAGTTGTCTCATTGATGTGGGTGTTATCATGGAGTCATTCAGATTAAAGTTGTCTCATTACTGTGGGTGTTATCATGGAGTCATTCAGATTAAAGTTGTCTCATTGTGGGTGTTATCATGGAGTCATTCAGATTAAAGTTGTCTCATTGATGTGGGTGTTATCATGGAGTCATTCAGATTAAAGTTGTCTCATTGTGGGTGTTATCATGGAGTCATTCAGATTAAAGTTGTCTCATTACTGTGGGTGTTATCATGGAGTCATTCAGATTAAAGTTGTCTCATTGTGGGTGTTATCATGGAGTCATTCAGATTAAAGTTGTCTCATTGTGGGTGTTATCATGGAGTCATTCAGATTAAAGTTGTCTCATTGTGGGTGTTATCATGGAGTCATTCAGATTAATGTAGTCTCATCACTGTGGGTGTTATCATGGAGTCATTCAGATTAAAGTTGTCTCATTGTGGGTGTTATCATGGAGTCATTCAGATTAAAGTTGTCTCATTGTGGGTGTTATCATGGAGTCATTCAGATTAAAGTTGTCTCATTGTGGGTGTTATCATGGAGTCATTCAGATTAAAGTTGTCTCATTACTGTGGGTGTTATCATGGAGTCATTCAGATTAAAGTTGTCTCATTGTGGGTGTTATCATGGAGTCATTCAGATTAAAGTTGTCTCATTACTGTGGGTGTTCTCATGGAGTCATTCAGATTAAAGTTGTCTCATTACTGTGGGTGTTATCATGGAGTCATTCAGATTAAAGTTGTCTCATTACTGTGGGTGTTATCATGGAGTCATTCAGATTAAAGTTGTCTCATTACTGTGGGTGTTATCATGGAGTCATTCAGATTAAAGTTGTCTCATTACTGTGGGTGTTCTCATGGAGTCATTCAGATTAAAGTTGTCTCATTACTGTGGGTGTTATCATGGAGTCATTCAGATTAAAGTAGTCTCATTGTGGGTGTTATCATGGAGTCATTCAGATTAAAGTTGTCTCATTGTGGGTGTTATCATGGAGTCATTCAGATTAAAGTTGTCTCATTACTGTGGTTGTTATCATGGAGTAATTCAGATTAAAGTTGTCTCATTACTGTGGGTGTTCTCATGGAGTCATTCAGATTAAAGTTGTCTCATTGTGGGTGTTATCATGGAGTCATTCAGATTAAAGTTGTCTCATTGTGGGTGTTTTCATGGAGTCATTCAGATTAAAGTTGTCTCATTGTGGGTGTTTTCATGGAGTCATTCAGATTAAAGTTGTCTCATTGTGGGTGTTATCATGGAGTCATTCAGATTAAAGTTGTCTCATTGTGGGTGTTTTCATGGAGTCATTCAGATTAAAGTTGTCTCATTGTGGGTGTTATCATGGAGTCATTCAGATTAAAGTTGTCTCATTGTGGGTGTTATCATGGAGTCATTCAGATTAAAGTTGTCTCATTGTGGGTGTTATCATGGAGTCATTCAGATTAAAGTTGTCTCATTGATGTGGGTGTTATCATGGAGTCATTCAGATTAAAGTTGTCTCATTGTGGGTGTTATCATGGAGTCATTCAGATTAAAGTTGTCTCATTACTGTGGGTGTTCTCATGGAGTCATTCAGATTAAAGTTGTCTCATTACTGTGGGTGTTATCATGGAGTCATTCAGATTAAAGTTGTCTCATTACTGTGGGTGTTATCATGGAGTCATTCAGATTAAAGTTGTCTCATTACTGTGGGTGTTATCATGGAGTCATTCAGATTAAAGTTGTCTCATTACTGTGGGTGTTCTCATGGAGTCATTCAGATTAAAGTTGTCTCATTACTGTGGGTGTTATCATGGAGTCATTCAGATTAAAGTTGTCTCATTGTGGGTGTTATCATGGAGTCATTCAGATTAAAGTTGTCTCATTACTGTGGGTGTTATCATGGAGTAATTCAGATTAAAGTTGTCTCATTACTGTGGGTGTTCTCATGGAGTCATTCAGATTACAGTTGTCTCATTGTGGGTGTTATCATGGAGTCATTCAGATTAAAGTTGTCTCATTGTGGGTGTTATCATGGAGTCATTCAGATTAAAGTTGTCTCATTGTGGGTGTTATCATGGAGTCATTCAGACTAAAGTTCACTGAACACAGATCAAAGAGCAGGGCTTCAGGATAGATGTGGCTGAGTGTCAGTCAGATGAAGGAACTCTCTTACTGTGGACAGAATGACCAGTATACACATTAGCTGTTTGAACAACACAATGCTATTTCAATAAGTAAAGATAAGTTACACAAGGGGGAACTTAATTAAATTAAAGTAAATTAAATCAAACGGTGGCTCCACATTTAATAATGTTGACGTTAAGCCAAACAGCATGAGGTGAATAATAAATACACAAGACACAAGGAGAGTCGTGCTTCCATTTTAAAATAAAGATGCAAATGACTGAAAACTATTTAAAATGATACTGTACAACTTCCACAGCAAACCAACGTGGTTTCATAAAACAAACGTGTGTGTGTGTGTGTGTGTGTGTGTGTGTGTGTGTGTGTGTGTGTGTGTGTGTGTGTGTGTGTGTGTGTGTGTGTGTGTGCGTGCGTGCGTGCGTGCGTGCGTGCGTGCGTGCGTGTGTGCGCGTGTGTGTGGTGTGGAACCTCTCAGCTGGTCAGCTGAGAGGTTCCATGTTCTACAGAGTACAGAGCAGACAGATCTGTGAATATTATCAGCAAATGGGGTGGGCCACAGGGTAGTGGTCCAGGCACCCAGGCTGGTAATCCAGCCCTTGCAAAGTTGTAGGTTCGAGGCCTGATCCTGACGGCCTTTTCTGCGTGTCACCCCCCCCCCCCCCATCTCTCTCCCCGTTTCCTGTCAGCCTACTGTACACCTATCAATAAAGGCAGAAAAAGCAACTATATATGTATATATATATATATATATATATATATACACACACCGGTATATATATATATATATATATATATATATATATATATATATATATATATATATATATATATATATACCGGTATATATATATATATATATATATATATATATATATATATATCTTAAAAAATAAATAATAAATTGTTAGGGTTTAGCTTTAGATTCCTTTCAAGTAATGATGTCGGTTTTTAATGTAAAATTAAGAAAGAATATAGCTGCAAGCAGCGATAAAGTGTCCAAGGCATAAAAAGCAGGAAAGCAAAAAGGCATCAAGGGAAAGCAAAGAAGAATATCAAAGAAAAACTAGAAGCAGTGTTCTTCCCAACAGGACTCCGGCAGGTCAGGTAGGTTTTTTTTTGGCCTAGTGGTGACTCTATAATAGGGCAAAGTGAAAAGGGTGCCACGTGTTCTTGGGCCTTTCACGGCAATCGGACGCTGCATGCGGGATTTGAACCATATTGTTCCAAAAATGTTTTTTGCAAAAATTGACCCGCTGGTGGCGCTATAACAGGCCAATGTGAGAAGGGTGGCATCTGTTCCTTGGCCTAGTGGGAATGTGTGTGCAAAATCTCACACACATAGCAGGCTGCGTTTGAGACATTTTGTTCAAAAAGGAGCAATCCTGCAAACCTTGGAATTCAATGTTAGCCAATTAGATAGAATATGATATCTGACAAATCCGTCATGATTACATCACTGTAGAGATACTGTGTACTGATTTGTGTGATTTTCGGATAAAATCTGAAGCCTTGCTGAGCTATGAAGACCATATGAATCGGCCGAGCCATGAATCTCATAGGGCAGGAGCCTATCTCCTGTTTCTGTAGCATAAGGCAGCTTGATGTACAAGTACACCCCCTGGACATGACGCTAGTATGTCGCAGGGAGTTACCCCCAATCCAACCCTTGATGCTGAGTTTCAAGCAGGGAGGCACTGGGTCACATTTTTTAGAATCTTTGGTATGACACGACCCGGGTTTGAACCCAGATCTCCCAGTCTCAGGGCAGACACTCAAACCACTAGGCCACTGAGCTGGTACATGATATCATTGTGGGGCGGCATAGCTCAGGGGTATAGAAACTGGTATTAGAGCACGAAGGGTATAAATCCCGAAGGGTTCCCAGTTCGAATCCGGGCTCCCCCTGAGTTAATGTCGAAGGGTCCTTGGGCAAGACTCTGAACCCCTAATTGCCTCCGGTGAGTAGGTTGGTGCCTTGCATGGCTTCCTCCGCCACCGGTGTATGAATGTGTGTGTGAATGGGTGAATGTAATGCACAATCTATGTAAAGCGCTTTGGATTAAAAGCGCTATATAAATGCACCATTTACCATTTATTGCAATCCTTGGAAATCACAACATAGGTGTAGACATGACAGTTTGTATTATAATGCTTGTTTCAGGAGTTATGATGCAAAATACATTATTTTAGTACAGGAGATAATAAGAGCAATCGTTCACTTGGTGATACAAGCGTGGAAATTGGTACACATCATCTTTGGAGGCCACTCTTCGAATTAAGAAACCGAGCCACTTGAAAATCAAAGATGGCGGCCCCCGAAATCCAAGATGTCCGTCCGAAAACGTGGTTTTTCCTTTATAACTCCAAATGCATTGATTTTAAGACCCATAAATATATTAAAGTTGAATATAAAGTTGGGCATTGTGGATATTTTGGTACCAAGTAAATGCCTGTATCTATTTCAGTTCTTGAGATAAAGCATATAAAAAAATTAGGTACACCTGAGTCTGTAAAAGTACCTATATGTTGTATCTCAAAAACTGTAATAGATAAAATCAATGCATTTGGAGCTGGAAAGGGAACCACAAGTTGAGCTGGTTCTCTTTTCAGGTCATATCATCCTCCTGTGGATTTTTATCATCATAACATGCTAGGCTTTGTACCTTAGGCACAGTGCCAACATTGGCACAGGGGAGGGTGATCACATTATTCATGCCATGGAGACTTGAGTTAAAAAATAAATGTATTTGTCGAATTCCTAAGTCAATAATTTGATTACAATAAATGTACCCCCATTGACTCCGAATGGGGACCCGCATTTGGGTCCCCATTCGGAATCAATAGATAAAAAGTCATTTTGGGGTGAACTACTCCTTTAAGAGCTGGAAATCATGTTTGTCACTTTAGATTTGAACCACTTTAACCATTGTTTTATATATTTTGCTATTCGAAGATAGTAGACCTACAAGCTCATAGCGCGGCACTCTACTCGGTAGTAAATCTGCTATTTTTTAAATGACCTTTAGAGTGGTTACACTGATTCCCCCCCGCCCCCCCTTGAACCCCCTCAAGGACCCCTGGGGGTCCCCGGACCCCACTCTGAGCACCATTGAGAATATATTCTTTCATGTACCGTAACAGCTTTTCTAGGATGTCAGCAGAGTTGGAAGTGGAAGGTAGAAATGAGCTGAAAGGGAACCACAAGTTGAGCTGCTTCCCTGTTCAGGTCATTTCATCCTCCTGCTCTCTTCAGAGCTCCCCAGGCACCTTGCCTTCTTCTGTGGAGGTTTACCGTCATAACACGCTGGGCTTTGTACCTTATTATTGCGACCGAAGGTCGCAGTTTACCATGAGAAATGTCACAGCTTGTCTCTGTGAAGCTGTGTGTGTACACATTTTTTGTCTATGGGTTGGTTCCCTTGACACATCACTGTGACATCACAGGTGATATCACAGGTGACAGGTGACTATGTAAAAGTCCATATATGGTAGAATCCCTTTTATGCCCATATATGAAGATCCCTGATGATCATCGATATACAGTACATCACTGTCCAGATGGCCAAGGCATGGCCCATATCTGTGTGGCTGGTTCAGATAGGGATCTCCATGTATGGGCATAAAAGAGATGCACTATATACAATACATGGATCTCCATTTATGGGTAACTGGTCCGATATACATCACTGGCCAGATGGCCAAGAATTGGCGCGATGTCACCCTGAGGCGTCTTACTAGTTAGATTAGAATGAGGGGAGGCAACCTTAGGCACGGGTGCCAACATTGGCACAGGGGAGGGTGATCACTGGAGGACCGTTGTTTGACCAGGTTAGCATTCACCAAGTTAGCATTCACCAGTGCCGGCAGGTTAGCATTTCACTAGCTTAGCATTCACCAACGTCGGCACGAGGTGGTCGGACCAACGGGAGGTCGAACCAATGCCACGTTACCAATCACTGGCACACTGGCAGCAGCCGTTCGCAACTGGTAAAAAAATGAACCTAGCCCAACCCTACCCTCCCCTGCCCCTTCTTTGTATATACTGTTTGTTTAGACTTACTGTTTTCTTTTTTCTTTTTCTTTACATATCTACTGCATAGTACTGTGTTCTATTTGTCTGTCATTCAATGTTATATGGGATACTTCAATGGTTTCCAGTGGAAATAAGCTTAGTCTTTTCATGGATCTCCTTTTAGTAGACCTTGTACCAGTGAACTGTACCGTCATGAAACTGTACCTTTTCCTATGCAAACTTCTAATAAAGTCTTCAATCAATCAATCAAGTGTGAGAGAGGATTTGTCTTTTATAACTACATTGAATGAAGCTGTGAGGAAAAGAAACGAAACGAGAAAGAATACCCCTGTACACCTAGCCCACAACACCTCTGCAACAGTTTTTCAGCCACAGAACAGTACATGTCAATGTACCTGACACTGCCATATTTCCACTTGTCTCTCAGGACCCTTTGGGTCAGCATACAGCTCCAGCTCTGGGGAACGGCTCTCCACCTCTGAGCTCTTTTCTAGCTCCATGTCCTCTACAGACAGTTTATTAGCACATTATCTAATAGAACCTCTTCAAAAATAACGAAACCACCGTTCATCCTGGCAGCGGAAACACTCGCAGCACCCACCGCTTTTGCAACAGCTTTGCTGCATTCTTCAACTGAACAAGGGAAGCACAGCGAGATCTTAAAGCCGTGTTTCCTTGTCAAAGTTGTAAACTCATTCATGACGCTAACAGCAGCGTGGCCGCCTCCGCGCCGCACCGCACACACCAGCCAGAGCAGTATAATCAGAGAGTGGTGTCACCGCGGGGTCAGAAACAGCGCTGGTCACGTGGTTCATTGTCACTTTACACCTCATAGACTTCAATGCATTTTGTAAACTTCCGGTTCGCCGTTTGTCACTATACGCCAATAGATGTGTGCGTAGAAGACCTGGCCCCATGAAGTGAACGGGAGTGACGCAACTCTCCATTCTAGGGCTCTGACACCAGCCAGTCAACACAAAGTCAACGGTTAACCCCCGCTCACACCGGGGTTTAAAACACTAAACAATGAATGAAACAAACACCTTTAACAACGTAATCAAAGCATGAGAAAAGATAGAAAAAAAGTTAGATAGAGAAAAGATAGTTACTCAGGCCGATTATCATACGCAGACTTGTGGAGTACAGACTTGCGTCCTTGGGAGTTCAGACATGCAAAGGCAGCCAGCAGGAAAATGAACAGCCAGCCAGCAAAAAAAAAAAAAAAAAAAAACAGCCAGCAAACAAACAGGCAGCAAACTGGCAGGCAGAAAACATGCAACATTTTTGCCTGATTACTGTAGCCCACTGTGTGGTTTCACCCAGGATTTGAACCCAGGTGTCCCACATGGAAGTCTAACTAGGCCAAAGGGATATTCTTATTGGGGGAGACCATCAGGCTGAGGCAGTGAGTCACTCTGCACTCACCCACCTTTTGACCTCCTCCCACAGGCAAACCCGACCCGGGTCACTGCACCAATGTAACACCCGAGTTTGAATCCCAGGCATTACAATGTTTTTTCCTGGTTTGTATTTAATAATTAGTATTGCCTATATATCAGTGAAATACATTATTGGCATTTAGCCTACAAATGTCATATATTTATGACAGCTCAGTCCTATAATAAAACAATCACTATCACTGGACTGGTGGCTCACAACCTCAGCCTGATGACCTAAAACCTCTAACTCTCCCCTGATCCATAAAGATACCCCTTTGGTCTAGTGGTTAAGATGTTGACTTATTTCTTAGGAGACCTGGCAGGGTTCGAATCCTGGGCGTTACATATGGATACATTGAAGGTCAACGATGCACATGCTGGCCTTCTTGGCCCCCACCAAAATGACCAACACCTATTTTAGGCATGTCTTTATAGGAAACATTCCTTGACTACCTCCCTTACAACATGTAGCTCACTGGCATCCTTCAAAACTGCCCTGAAAATTCACCTTTCAGGAGGCCAGAGAAGGAGGTTTGCTTCTCCCATAGCCCCCCCCCCCCCCCCCCCCTTACCTTAGCCGGAGCCCCACCCCCTTGTTTCCCCGATCCTATACAGTATATGTTTTTTATAACTGCGATATTATTGAATGTTTTCTTTGCTTGCTATTTATTATGTCCATGAATTAAATACAGAGGGCTTCCAACGTAAAAAAGACCGTAAAAGATCTTATTTAGGATGTTCCTTTTAGGCAGGGTGTTTAACTTGTAATGTACTACATTTGAATTGATTGACTATACTAGTACTATTCTCCATTTTTGTCTAATAAAATAATCAATCAAAAAAAAGACACCATTGTGTGATGAAGTATAAACCTAATGCTTAAGTTGTTAATTGTTAATTGCACGTCTTGATTATTCAATTCATTGAAAAGATTATCAATAGAATAATCGCTAAAAACATGTATCAAGTTGCAGCCCTACGCCTGATCTGAACCTAACTCTGTAGGTCTTGAATAACTGCTTACTGTCAGGTGTCAGGAATCAGGATACAGTGCACCCTGGCCATAATAAAGTATCGTTAGATTTTCAATAGGAATTCAATTTTAAAAAATCATTTTTCTCTCAATTTTCTAATTTTCTAGCTCCCCATAAAATCAAATATTGGTTCATTTTTCCAATTTTCTAGCTTGCAAAAAAATCAGGAGCCGGAACCCAGTATTTACCACAGTGACAGGATGTATCAAAGCAATAAAGCGTATAAGGAGTCGGTCCGACCACGATGTCAGACCCGTTCCCTTTCACACTACAGAGACTTTGAAGTCGGTTACCCAGGCCACAGACGTGGTATTTCACACAGAACAGCACAGTATTGGCATAGACATGAAGCGGAGCATCAATACATGGAGGGCCATGCCGAGACGACACCCCTCAGCAACCCACTGGCCTCCGACCCCCAAAGACAAGTACAAGATCATTACCCACCCCCAGAATGTGCAACAGATGACGGGGACGGAGATTGGAAGATAGTGGATGAGACCTACTGTGCCGATGAAGCCTCAGCATACCCAGATCGTCAAAGGGAGCAGTCACAACCTACATTAGATGTGCGCGCAGAACTTGCACACATTCAACAGACTCAGGAGGAACTGAGAAACCTAGTGGATGCCACCTGCTCCACACATCAGTACCTCCAACAGCAGACTGTATTACCTCCCACACAAAGGCAACAGCTTGTTGAGGCCAACCTTCACCAGGCACAGTTACACTCCAGACCTGCCTCCACCGACACTTGCACTCACAGCAATGCCTCCTAACGTCAGTCTGCTCCCCTACGGCCAATCAACAGGGGGAGTGTTACGTTGACTCTACTCAGAAGCCAGCAGACAACCTTACCAGTGGCAAGTCATTGTCCGAACTAGCCAGGCTAAACCTAAAGAGCCAGGAGCCGCCATTCTTGTTGAATAAGCCAGAGGAGTGGCCTGAAACCTGGAATACTGCAACATCGGAGGAGGCCTCAGAGCTCCGAAAGACTCTTCCCTCTGGCATGACATCTGTGATCGATTCATCACATGTCATGGATGTAAGTCAAGAGTTGCAAGAGGCAACGGTGCAGTCTCTTCACGGGGCGGCACACTCCAAGGACAAACCAGCAGCTGATTTGAATGCTGAAAAGCTCATGTTGAAAAAATCCCAGCTGAATAGCTACCAGGATGACTTCAAGGACCTGAAGGCAGGCATAGTGCTGCCTAGCAAACGCCTGACCTTGTCACCTAAACCGAGCCTAACAACTGAGCTCATCGGTGTAGGTGGTTGCCTGCGACGCTCTCCAGAGTTTGAACCAGGATCTGCGTATCCTATCATCATTGACCCCAGCCATCCTGTGACGAAATACCCCATTCCGCCTAACCGTCTCTTAATGGGGCGGCCAGACGGCTCCCTAACACAAGAGGGTACCCTGCAGAAGAGAAAACCAAACCTGTGCCATGCCAAATGGATAGAGGATTCGGGCCTTTTATTGGAGCAAATTTATTTGTCTAAATTTGGGGGCAGCTGTACAAAATGCCCTCATTTAATTGACAATTGACTGGCATTCAGCACAGGTGCGCTGATTAGCACAGGTGCCCTGATGAGAGTTCTCTCAGTCCAGAAAAGAAGAGAGCAGAGGAGAGTCAAACACAGCTTAAACACAGCTTGGAATGTGTATTTTCTTTCAGTCTAATAAGCTATTATTTCACTACTTGAAGGATCTTTATGTTGTGTGCGTCAATGATCTAAAGTAAGTCACCTGATTTTGTGTTATTTCTGTTTGCTTAATGTGAATGCATACTACTGATCAGTTCAGTCTAACATAGCAACCATGTGTAACAATCTGCCGTCTCATTGTAGTTTGGAGCTTATGTAGTTGGTGCTGGGTGACATACTGTAGTTTAATTATATTGTATTGGTGGTACATGTATGCTGTATTACTGTATCGAGTGTTATGTGCTTGTGGAGTAGATTGTTTACAGTCATGGGATTAGGATTATACTTTCTGTTTGTAACCTACTATTTTGTGATCTCCTGTCTCCCTCCTACCTTTAGAACCACACGAATACAGACTAATGTATGTGTCTTGCCATACTGTGCTGTTTACCTGTATTGTGCTTCATTGAACAAAGACTGTGCCTACGAGCAATACTCCATTCCTGTCTCCTTGTGAATTATTACAAATTCCCTGTGGCGAATACTCCTATCCTAAACAACCTACCAGATACAGTCCTAACCCTCTCTAACAATTGAAAAAAAAAGACAGTTAATTATAAACGGTGACATTTCATCTCAACCAACAAAGGGCAACATGCAGTACCATAAACTCACATAATACAACAGTCTCAAGACTCACATCAGTGACGCATAACTCAGGGAAATGTTCAGGGTTTGGTGCCTGTGCCTCCAGGCCTAGGCTCTGCTGCTGTTACACTTGCTGTTGCCTCTGCTGCTGCCACACTGAAGTGAGGAACTCAGCCAGGCAGTTTATATAGTCAGCCACTGATTAGGGAGTGAGTGCAGGTGTGGTGGGTGGAGCTGTCAATGATGATGGGCCAGGGGGCGGGGCTGCTGTCCAATATGACTCTTTTGTACAGCCGCCCCAAATACGACAGTATTTACAAACTAAAAAAGGTCATATTGGCAAGTGGGTGGTACCGCTGCCCCATAAGAGGCTGTGATTTAAACAAAAAGGTCACTGGCTATAGGGCCGCCCCATGAATAACAAATGGGTGCTGGGGGAGGCTCAGGTGGTGGCAGACGAGGGGGCCTAGGTGCTGGGGGAGGCTCAGGTGGTGGCAGACGAGGGGGCCCAGGTGCTGGGGGAGGCTCAGGTGGCCTGGCCGTTGGAGGCGGAGACTGAGGAGACATGGCTACTGGAGGCAGGGTTGAGGGTGGAGCCTGGGTCACCGGAGACAGGGCTGAAGGTGGAAAACTGTGCCCTGGAGGCGGAGCTGAAGGCGGGGACTGCAGAGCTGAAGGCAGGGACTGCAGAGCTGGAGGCGGAGACTCTGGAACCCTGGCTGCAGGAGGAGGAGGCGGAGACTCTGGAACCCTGGCTGCAGGAGGAGGAGGCGGAGACTCAGGAGCCCTGACTGGAGGCGGCGGAGACTCAGGAGCCCTGGCTGGAGGCGGCGGAGACTCAGGAGCCTTGTCATTATTTGATTTGGAACCGACAAAGGAAAAACATCTTTAAAAAAGGTATTTTTCATTTTTTTACCACATTACGAATATCAAAAAATGGACCAATTTTTCCAATTTTCTAGCTTGCAAAAAAATCAGGAAAATGCTTCAATTTTTTAAATGTGTGATTCGGCTTTGTCATTATTTGATTTGGAACCGACAAAGGAAAAACATCTTTAAAAAAGGTATTTTTGAATTTTTTACCACATTACGAATATCAAAAAATTTACCAATTTTTCCAATTTTCTAGCTTGCAAAAAAATCAGGAAAATGCTTCAATTTTGTTAAATGTGGTCAGGGGATCTTAGTATAATTGGATAATTCAATTTAAATCCAAAATAGAAAAATCAATTTTTGTGATTTCTGTCCACCCAACAAATTCAAAATAATCACATTTTGCCCCTTTTTCAATTTTTCAATTCAAATTGAATAACACAAATTATACTAAGATCCCATGACCGGGGGATCTTAGTATAATTGGGGTATTCAATTAGAATCAAATAAACAAAATTTGCTATTTTTTCAATTTTCGTTTAGAATTTAAAAATTGTGAAAACGCAAATCAGAAAATCACAAAAACAGCCAGGGTGTCTTAGTATAATTGGGATATTCAATTTGAATAAAAAGAAACAGTAATTGGCTATTTTTCCAATTTTCGTTCAGAATTGAAGAATTGAGAACCCAAATAAGAAAATCACAAAAATGGACAAAAATGTATTTGTGCACAAAAAAATCTGGAAAATAGGCCCATTATTCAATTTTCTAGTCAAGGAAACAAAATCAGCATCATCAATGTCACGTGACCACGTCACAAATCACATGGTCTACAACTTCAAAATAAAAGCTAGTCTAGCTCTAGTCTAACATCCAAGCAATAGGATCAACAGGCATGCAGACAGGCAGGCAGGCAGACAGACAGACAGACAGACAGACAGATAGACACTTAGAACTTTGACATACAGAGTTATAGAATGATGCCAATGACATACACTTTAATAAATATAAGTATTAATAACATTAATGATTATTAGTGCAGTCAGTCTGTACGGAGTAAAATCATCTGTGTTATTTTATCCATTAATAACTCTTGAGAGAGTATGAATTGAATTGGTTCCATTCCATTCTCTCTCTCTCTCTCTCTCTCTCTCTCTCTCTCTCTCTCTCTCTCTCTCTCGGGTTAAATCAACACTCAGGTTTTTTACTGTGTAGTTTCATGGGTGATATAATTCAGTTTATTATTATGTATTACTTTACCCTATGCTCATACATATATTTAGAATCTATTTCTGATGTTATATTTGACTCTGTATTTAACTTAAAATGGGGGAACTACAATAAGCACTAGTTATAAAGACTTCCTGGGGTCTATATCCAGGGACACTGTTGATGTCAGAAAATATTGTTTACAGCCTCTCAGTCTAGATTAATAAAAGCATAGCTTCGTTTTTGAGCGAAGCTCCAACATTTTAACCTGACTTTCGCCAGATGGTGGCAGCATTGCTTATGCCTGCATAACGCTCTGCTTTACCATCTGGTCTCGCTCCGGCAGAACCGATGTAAGGGGCGGGCCATTTTTTCAAATTCTATAGCAGGTGATTGGATATGGCCGTCTCTCTATCACAGTCTGGGAGTGCCAACTCCAACCACTCATATTGGCCTGTCTGCATGACGTTGCACCCAGAATCCGCCTCCTGGGTTTCCACATGGTCTGCAATCAGACTCTATTGGCTCAGAGCCGCTCAGAGCCCGCCCATAGCTGCCGCAGATTGGTCCGGCCCGGGGCTTTACGAGTGTTATCAACTCTGCCGGGAGCGAGCCCAGATGGTAAAGCAGAGCGTTATGCAGGCATAAGCAATGCTGCCACCATCTGGCGAAAGTCAGGTTACCAACATTTGGCATTGGGACGAAACATGGACAAACGCGTCCCGAAGCATGCCCTACATCTGGCCTTCATCTTGTCACATAAGCCCCTTTTCCACTGCAGCTTTAGCACCACACCACAGTACACCACACTACACCACACCACACCGCACCACATAAAAATATCTACATTTTCCATTACACAAAAGTACCCCTTTCGGTAAGAAACAAATTGACCCTTTTAACTGTGATTATAATACAATATAAATTTGTATTACAACTATCATAAATTATAATACACTATAATGGATTATAACTGTGATTATAATACACTATAAAGTATTAATGTATCACTATGATAATTATAATACACTATAATAGATTATAATAGTGGTTATAACACAATAGAATCTATTGTCGTGTATTACAACTATATCCTGGTGGTCTAAATGAAAAGTCAGTGAGTGATCAGTCATTATGAAGTGTTTGGCCCTGTTTGGCCTTGCTCAGACCTACTCTAGATTGGATACCTTTTAGTACCACGTTTAGTATCACTTTCACACCACTCTACCCAGTTTTTTTTTTTTTTTTTTTGCTGATGTGTTTTTGTACTTCCAAAAAATGTACAACATTTATGGGTGTTTTTATCCACCTCCCCCGGGGTCCCAGGAGTTCCCAGGCCAGTGTTCTCTCCATCCTCCATCTAGTCTTTGGCCCCCAGACCACCCTATAGGGAGATGCTCAGGAGGCATCTATCTGTACTACAACTTAGGCATTTTATCTCACTTAAAAGAGCCGTTAAAAGATTGCCTCATTTAGCTAATTTGGTTCAGTGTATATTTATATATTTT
This sequence comes from Nannobrachium achirus, assembly GCF_963921795.1. Taxonomy (NCBI): domain Eukaryota; kingdom Metazoa; phylum Chordata; class Actinopteri; order Myctophiformes; family Myctophidae; genus Nannobrachium; species Nannobrachium achirus. The sequence continues at coordinate 33,899,320 of NC_137822.1, read as the reverse complement.
TAAAATAATTAATTGAAAATGAATTCACAAGGTGGCACCACATTCCTCTGTTGACAGTTGAGAACACAATCTGGTATTTACCCTTTTCATAAAATGTGTGTGTAAATTAAGCTACCTTGACTTATGTTATTCATGCAACACCTCAAAAAACCAAGCAGGCAACAATGAAATCACTCCTCCCCTTGCTCTCTCTCTCTCTCTCTCTCTCTCTCTCTCTCAGGGCAGGCGGGCAGGCGGGCAGGCAGGCAGGCAGGCAGGCAGGCAGGCAGGCAGGCAGGCAGGCAGGCATGCTAACATTGACATACATATATTATACTGCAATTTGGCAAGTTGCGGTTGGTTGTTTAAGTTGGACTGGTTAAACTGACACAATATGTCCATATGGGCATTCCCACATATGGGCTTAATATTGATGGGTATAAAAGGGATTCTATTGTATGGGCATTCACAGATATGGGCTTAATATAAAAGGGATCAGATGTAGAGGTCATCTCCATATACTGTATGGAGATCTAGGTGATGATCCAGTTGTCTCCATGAATGGATATCCAGGATTTGATCTTTCATGAGGTGATGTCACGACAATGTGATGTCACAATGTCAACAGACAGGTCAACTGTATGGGCAAACTCAATATGGGCTAATATTAATGGGCATAAAGGGATACTATTAGTGTGGTTGCCTTAAAAATGCATCATCTGGGAATCAGATGTAGAGGTCAGCTCTATGTATGGAGATCTAGGTGATGATCCAGTCGTCTCCATGTATGGATATCCAGGGTTTGATCTTTGATGAGGTGATGTCACAACAAATGTGATGTCACAATGTCAACAAACAGCAGATATAGACATTGAGGCGTTACTCACGGACAAGATACATACGGTTAAGATCTGTGGATTTTCATTGTAATAAATACTAGTAAGACGCCTCAATTCGCCCCAATTCTTGGTCATCTGACCAGTGATGTATATCGGACCAGTTACCCATAGGCCTTACATGGAGACCCCTACTGTACAGTTTACAGTTTACAGTTTAGGCATTTAGCAGACGCTTTTAATCCAAAGCGACTTACAATAAGCAGATAACATCACAATAATAAACAAGATAATATGTCAGTACATCATCAACAATATAACAAATGCAAATGGATATCTATCTAGAAAAAACACAATATAATCAAAGTTCTGAAAAAACCTAAAAAACAAAAACAAATGCTAACTAGCTTCATGTATTCATTGATTCTTTTTCTGTAGTGCTAAGGGTTTAGGTGGAGTCTGAAAAGGTGAGTCTTCAGTCTGTATATACTGTATATGGAGATATGCTGTAAGAGCCCCAAAAAAGCTTACTCAGTTATCCGTCATGTGAAAGTCCTATGATGTCTATGACATCTGACATCATACCCTTTTATGCCCACATGGAGATCCCTGTCTGTAGAACCAGCCACACATGGGCTGTCTTGGCCATATATGGATTCTGTTAGTGTGGCATGTGGCCGATGTGGCCTCCATATATGGGCATTCCCATTTGAATTTCTGTTAGATATGGGCATAAAAGGGATTCTGTTAGTGTGACATTGGTGAAGCCAGCATGTGATGTCAGAGTGGAAAACCCATTCTGTTCCCCTGACGTTACAGTGACGTCAGAGTATGATGTCAGAGTGACAAACCCATAGAACCACAGTGTCAGGCGTTATAGACAGAGAGAGAGATACATACTGTATATACATACGGACAAGCTGTGACCGTTAACATACTAATCTGCGACCTCGCAATTATTATTATTATTAATAATAATAATAATGATTCTTAGTTATTAAGGGTAATAATGATTCTTAGTGTGGTCAATAGGCACTCTGTGCTGTTTTATACATTTTTAACTCTGAGAGAGTATAAATGGAACCAAATAAACCCTGTATGGGTCGATTTGGTTCTGTTTATGCGCTCTCTCTCGAGTTAAATCAACACTCAGGTTTTTACTATGTAGTTTCATGGGTACTATTATTCAGTTTATTATTATTACCCGCCTTAACATAATTATGCTCATACGTAGGTGTAGAATATATTCTTAGGCCAGTCTTAGGGCTGATTCATACTCCACTTTTAGAGACAAATTTAGTTCTGGGAGTCACAAAATCTTGGTGGCACCGAAAAGCTAAATTGATGACGGTACACGCCCCCCGATCCTCTGAATGACGCCATATCGTAGTTTAGACAGAGTTGAACCGAAATAAATTTGGCTCTAAAGTGGAGTATGCATCGGCCCTTAGGCTTTTATGCTATAGGCTAGGTCAGGTCAAGGTCCCTTTCTGCCAACAATGGCACAGGGGAACCCACTGTCACACTGGCAGAGGAGTGAGAGAGATCACTGCAGATTAGGTTGTCTTATAACCCTTAAATTCAACAAATTCTTTCAATGGACTAAAATCTTGTTTTATTGATGGCCTTCCTGCCCTGGCCTTTGTGCCCTCAAAAAATGGACAAGACCAATGGCCAATTAAGTGGGCTTGGCCCTAAAATTACGAAATTCCAGGCCTGTCCTGCACATAATTCTACATCTATTAAAACTCTGAACTTTGACCGGGTAGGGAGTCGTGGAGATTGTTGGATTATTATTGTCTAATCGTTATAACAATGTCCTGCCAATCAAAATGTGTCAATATATTTGATGGCATCATTAAAATGAATTTTAACATGGCACACTGACAATCTTCTAGACAATAAAAACATAATTTGATAAAGGTTGCTGACCCAAGGCTGCAAGGTTCAGCACTGGAAATGCATGCATGAAATAAAGACATTTGGACAGATCAGTAGGCTACAGTACAGAGCAGTATCTGGACACTACTCATCTCCATAGTATGTCCCTACTGGCTGATAGTGGGTCGACTACTTCATACTGCAGGGAGACATGGTGACATTAACTTGTCACCTTCTCTCTCATGAAGCACATGATGAGGTATAGTGAGGTACTTGATATCTAACCCAGTACCTTCTGAATATGCCTGTGCATTGTATCGTGCTCCTTGTCACTGAGGCTAAGCCAGACCTTGTCTGTTTAATGGCAACATGCTGGATTCTGGAACACTGTCACTGTTCCCCAGCAGACTACCATAAAGATGCTGTAATGCGCATGATGACACTGTGTACTGAACTTGTGTGTGAGTGGACTGACACTTTGTCCTTGACGGGGGGTGGCTGGTGAGCATAATGTACACAAGTGGAGACTACATTTAGTCATAGCGAGGCAGACATCACGATAAAATAAAGTTGTTTCAACTTTTTGTTCTCCCAGAGGTCAAATTTAACCTTGACCTGAACTTTAATGTGTGATTGACCTGATATGAAAAGTAAAAAAAAAGAAAAAAGTGTCCAAATCTGAGTCCATTGCTCTCAGCAGGGAACTGATAGATTGCACACTCCAGGTAGGGAGACCCCAGGTGAAGGAGTTCAGATATCTTGGGGTCCTATTCATGAATGAGAGCGGAAAAAGGAGCTTCGGAGCAGCAGGAGCTGGCGGTCTCGGAATCGCACTGTTGTGAAGAAGAGAGAGTTGAGCTAGATTGCAAAGCTCTCAGTCTACCGAGCAATCTTTTGTTCCTACTCTCACCTATGGTCATGGAGTGTGGGTCATGACTGAAAGTAACTCTTTTTATGCATTTGATGTACTGATGTTTATGTATTGACCTTGCTTATTATAAGTCGCGTCTGCTAAATGCCTAAGTTGTAGTACAGATAGATGCCTCCTGAGCATCTCCCTATAGGGTGGTCTGGGGGCCAAAGACTAGATGGAGGGATTACATGGAGAGAACACTGGCCTGGGAACTCCTGGGGACCCCGGGGGAGGTGGATAAAAACACCCATAAATGTTGTACATTTTTTGGAAGTACAAAAACACATCAGCAAAAAAAAAAAAAAGAAAAAGAAAAAAAAAAGCTGGGTAGAGTGGTGTGAAAGTGGTACTAAACGTGGTACTAAAAGGTATCCAATCTAGAGTAGGTCTGAGCAAGGCCAAACAGGGCCAAACACTTCATAATGACTGATCACTCACTGACTTTTCATTTAGACCACCAGGATATAGTTGTAATACACGACAATAGATTCTATTGTGTTATAACCACTATTATAATCTATTATAGTGTATTATAATTATCATAGTGATACATTAATACTTTATAGTGTATTATAATCACAGTTATAATCCATTATAGTGTATTATAATTTATGATAGTTGTAATACAAATTTATATTGTATTATAATCACAGTTAAAAGGGTCAATTTGTTTCTTACCGAAAGGGGTACTTTTGTGTAATGGAAAATTATTTTTATGTGGTGCGGTGTGGTGTGGTGTGGTGTGGTGTAGTGTGGTGTACTGTGGTGTGGTGCTAAAGCTGCAGTGGAAAAGGGGCTTATGTGACAAGATGAAGGCCAGATGTAAGGCATGCTTCGGGACGCGTTTGTCAATGTTTCGTCCCAATGCCAAATGTTGGAGCTTCGCTCAAAAACAAAGCTATGCTTTTATTAATCTAGACTGAGAGGCTGTAAACAATATGTTCTGACATCAACAGTGTCCCTGGATATAGACCCCAGGAAGTCTTTATAACTAGTGCTTATTGTAGTTCCCCCATTTTAAGTTAAATACAGAGTCAAATATAACATCAGAAATAGATTCTAAATATATGTATGAGCATAGGGTAAAGTAATACATAATAATAAACTGAATTATATCATCCATGAAACTACAAAGTAAAAAACCTGAGTGTTGATTTAACCCGAGAGAGAGAGAGAGAGAGAGAGAGAGAGAGAGAGAGAGAGAGCGAGAGAGAGAGAGAGAGAGAGAGAGAGAGAGAGAGAATGGAATGGAACCAATTCAATTCATACTCTCTCAAGAGTTATTAATGGATAAAATAACACAGATGATTTTACTCCGTACAGACTGACTGCACTAATAATCATTAATGTTATTAATACTTATATTTATTAAAGTGTATGTCATTGGCATCATTCTATAACTCTGTATGTCAATGTTCTAAGTGTCTGTCTGTCTGTCTGTCTGTCTGTCTGTCTGTCTGTCTGTCTGTCTGTCTGTCTGTCTGTCTGTCTGTCTGTCTGTCTGTCTGTCTGTCTGTCTGCCTGCCTGCCTGCCTGCATGCCTGAGCTAGACTAGCTTTTATTTTGAAGTTGTAGACCATGTGATTTGTGACGTGGTCACGTGACATTGATGATGCTGATTTTGTTTCCTTGACTAGAAAATTGAATAATGGGCCTATTTTCCAGATTTTTTTGTGCACAAATACATTTTTGGCCATTTTTGTGATTTTCTTATTTGGGTTTTCTCAATTTTTCTATTCTGAACGAAAATTGGAAAAATAGCCAATTACTGTTTCTTTTTATTCAAATTGAATATCCCAATTATACTAAGACAACCTGGCTGTTTTTGTGATTTTCTGATTTGCGTTTTCACAATTTTTAAATTCTAAACTAAAATTGAAAAAATAGCAAATTTTGTTTATTTGATTCTAATTGAATACCCCAATTATACTAAGATCCCCCGGTCATGGGATCTTAGTATAATTTGTGTTATTCATCTTGAATTGAAAAATTGAAAAAGGGGCAAAATGTGATTATTTTGAATTTGTTGGGAGGACAGAAATCACAAAAATGGATTTTTCTATTTTGGATTTAAATTGAATTATCCAATTATACTAAGATCCCCTGACCAAATGTGTGATTCGTATTTGTCATTATTTGATTTGGAACCGACAAAGGAAAAACATCTTGAAAAAGGTAATTCTTAATGTCTTACCCCATTACAACAATCAAAAAATGGGCCCATTTTTCCAATTTTCTAGCCCACAAAAAAATCAGGAAAATGCTTAAAATTTGCTCAATTTTTTGAATGTGTGATTCATATTTTGGCATTATTTGATTTGGAACCGACAAACAAAAAATAGGCCCATTATTCAATTTTCAAGTCCAGGAAACAAATCGTCATCATGAATGTCACGTGACCACGTGTCAAGTCACATGGTACACAACTTCAAAATAAAAGCTGTATGCTAGTCTAACATCCAAGTAATAGGATCAACATGCAGGCAGGCAGGGGGTCCATGGCTGGTTCCCAAAGTGTGGTTTGGGGACCCCCAGGGTTTCTATGGCTGGTTCACAACAGCCTGGTACACGTACAGCCATGGCTGGTTCCCAAAGTGTGGTTCGGGGACCTCTGGAGGTCCATGACGGATTTCCAAGGGGGTCCATGGCTGGTTCTCAAAGTGTGGTTTGGGGACCTCTGGGGGTCCCTGAGGGGTTTCCAAGGGGGTCCATGGCTGGTTAGCAGGTTACTTTTACACTCTCATACTATCCAAACCTCCACCAGCCGTCAGCCTGTCCTTCCCTCCGTCACGTCACTCGTCACACGTCACACTTTCCCCCTACTCATATCTCCGCCACCGTTGCCCTGATCCATGCCAAAATTTACATACAAACTCATTGCCTGCCAAACTACAACCTCGAAGGACCCCCGGAGCTCCAGGGACCCCCAGGTCCCTGGGGGACCCCTAGGTGTAAAAAATGACCAAATGTGCAAAAAAGACCACCCCAACGGGGCTGCTCTCGGGGAATTCCCGGGGACCACCGACTCCTGGTGCTCCAGAACGGATGCAAAAGTGGTGGTGCCCCCAGTGGAGGACCCCCTCCACTGCAGCTCACATAAAATGCCTAAACTCGGGCTAGGAGCGACCGGGAGAGCTGGTGCCGGTACCTATTCGTCCGCCTCGGCGGCGCGGAGACCCCACCTCTCATTTCTCATATGACCGTCTTCTAGCGCCACCATGAGGCCGCTTCTTGCAAAACACATTTTTGGACACTGCTCCTACAATTTTTGCCCTAAAATCACACAAATCGGTACACAGTATGTCTACACTCATCTCATCAACATGGATCTGTCCCATCTAACGCCACCATCAGGACGATTTTGGTAAAACAAACTTTTGGCCTATTTGTGGAGATAAGCGACCAACGGTCGCTTATCTCCCGATTAGGGAGTCTTACTGGTAGTGTAATAGGTGAAATAGTGTAATAGTGCATTCTTATCAAAACCTCCACCAGTTGTCAGTCTGTCAGTCAGTCTGTCAGTCAGACTTTCAGTCACACTTTTGCCCTTCTCATAGTGGTTTTGGCTGCCAAACCACTACCCCATTTCTCCCTCTTTTAGCGCCACCATGAGGCCGCTTCTTGCAAAACACATTTTTGGACACTGCTCCTACAAATTCTGCCCTAAAATCACGTAAAGCGGTACACATTAGCATGGATCTGTCCGAGATAGCGCCACCATCAGGGCAATTTTGCCCTAAAATCACGCTTTGCGTGATTTTACGGCAAAATCTGTAAAAGCAGAGTCCAAAAATGCGTTTGAAAAAATTGCCCGGATGGTGGCGCTATCTTGGACAGTGTAGACATACTGTGTACCGCGTTGCGTGATTTTAGGGCCAAATTTGTAGGAGCAGTGTCCAAAAATGTGTTTTGCAAGAAGCGGCCTCATGGTGGCGCTAGAAGAGGGAGAAATGGGGGTAGTGGTTTGGCAGCCAAAATCACAATGAGAAGGGAAAAAGTGTGACTGAAAGTCTGACTGACAGACTGACTGACAGACTGACAGCTGGTGGAGGTTTTGATAGTAACTGCGACCTGACGGTTGGTTATCTCCATATCTGGAGATTCAACCTTCAACGTGTAACTATGGCTACCTAACGACTAGCTACATGACGTGAAGGTGAGTGAGGGTCTTTGTAACAGCCACCCCCAGATTTCCCGTGGAACTCTGTACAATATCGAGAAGGCCCGAACGGAAACTCTTAGTCAACTGGCCACCCCATCAAAGAGTAAAGGGACATCAAGGCCTCTCTCTTGTCAATGGGCTGGTGTCGGCCACCCCGTACGGGTTCTAGTCTGAGGTGATAGCCTGCCACCCCGTTAGTAGGCACGGGTCCCGACAAGCCAAGGGGTCGATTGCACCAGCTTCCTCCTGCCGCGAAGGGTGCCAGCATGACTCACACCATCCATAGCAACCATGTTTTTTACCCTAGCAACCAACTGTTTACCCTAGCAACCAGCTTGTTTACCATAGCAACCATGTACACTATTACACTTATTGCTAACCAGCCATGGACCCCCTTGGAAACCCCTCAGGGACCCCCATAGGTCCCCGAACCACACTTTGAGAACCAGCCATGGACCCCCTTGGAAATCCGTCATGGACCTCCAGAGGTCCCCGAACCACACTTTGGGAACCAGCCATGGCTGTACGTGTACCAGGCTGTTGTGAACCAGCCATAGAAACCCTGGGGGTCCCCAAACCACACTTTGGGAACCAGCCATGGACCCCCTTGTAAACCCCTCATGGACCCCCTGCCTGCCTGCATGTTGATCCTATTACTTGGATGTTAGACTAGCCTACAGCTTTTATTTTGAAGTTGTGTACCATGTGACTTGACACGTGGTCACGTGACATTCATGATGACGATTTGTTTCCTGGACTTGAAAATTGAATAATGGGCCTATTTTTGGTTTGTCGGTTCCAAATCAAATAATGCCAAAATATGAATCACACATTCAAAAAATTGAGCAAATTTTAAGCATTTTCCTGATTTTTTTGTGGGCTAGAAAATTGGAAAAATGGGCCCATTTTTTGATTGTTGTAATGGGGTAAGAAATTAAGAATTACCTTTTTCAAGATGTTTTTCCTTTGTCGGTTCCAAATCAAATAATGACAAATACGAATCACACATTTAAAAAATTGAAGCATTTTCCTGATTTTTTTGCAAGCTAGAAAATTGGAAAAATTGGTAAATTTTTTGATATTCGTAATGTGGTAAAAAATTCAAAAATACCTTTTTTAAAGATGTTTTTCCTTTGTCGGTTCCAAATCAAATAATGACAAAGCCGAATCACACATTTAAAAAATTGAAGCATTTTCCTGATTTTTTTGCAAGCTAGAAAATTGGAAAAATTGGTCCATTTTTTGATATTCGTAATGTGGTAAAAAAATGAAAAATACCTTTTTTAAAGATGTTTTTCCTTTGTCGGTTCCAAATCAAATAATGACAAATATGAATCACACATTTAAACAATTGAAGCATTTTCCTGATTTTTTTGCAAGCTAGAAAATTGGAAAAATGAACCAATATTTGATTTTATGGGGAGCTAGAAAATTAGAAAATTGAGAGAAAAAATATTTTTTTAAATTGAATTCCTATTGAAAATCTAACGATACTTTAGTACCCTGACCTTCCGGTTGGTTCTAGTGGAAGTGGCGGAAGTGCTGTGTTTAATGGAAGTTACGTCATGCGTTGTAGTCTTCCGGTGAAATTCTCACGGCGGAAGTTGAACGGTCTCTGCCTGATATTGTGACCAGGCTTTTCTCTTCGCAGATGAGTAAGCCTGGCTACGCGAGGCTATACAGTGTGGCCTAACATTGTTGTTTGTAAGGGCACAGTCACACACACTTTTATTCTACCCATAGGCTATGTGATTTTAGCCTCTTTCAGGAGGGGGAAAGATTTTAGTCATTTAGTCATGTAAACACTGAGTTAAAGGTAACACTGGCTTTTGAGCATGTACTGTAGATTGGAGTCCCAGAGAGGAAAATCATATCAAATGGTCCATAGACTAATAATTAAAACGGTTGATAATCATTGTGTTTGGTTAAACTGTAGAATAAGCTATAGTGCACTAACACAACATAAAAATAATATATAATCATGGAAACAGGGCTTGGTTTAGGAAAGCTTATCATTTTGCATGAAATAATGTATTGAAATATAGCCTAAAAATAAACATTACGTTTACATGGCTATATTAGAGAGTTGGATTAATCAGCGGTGTAAAGTAATTTACTTACTTACATTTACTTAAGTATTTTACTTAAGTACAATTTTAAGGTATTTGTACTTGAGTATTTCCAATTTCCAATACTTGTACTTCTACTCTGCTACATCTCAGAGGAAAATATTGTACTTATACTCCATCACATTGTGAGCTGGTAGATTTTTCAAAATATTTTTAGGTAACACTTGCTAATCATCCTTTTGTCTATAATGCATTATAAACATTCTTATAATGTATTATTATCTTCTTATAACACTATAGGCCTGGGGTGTGGGAAAAACACTACTAATAATATCCATAATACTTTGTATGTGTATAAACAACACATGTGCTTGTAAGGTTCACTGTCCTGCAGAATACACCAACCATTAGTTAATAAAATAAGTACATAAACCATAACTAATAATAAAACCGTAACGCTGATAGTCAGTGCACATTCTTCATTATCTGTCATTTATGCCACATACAGACACAATTTCACTCCCAACTAGAAAATATTGTTCCTTCGAAACAGTTGTGGGCTCGCTTCAAGCCAGAAAAGAATGGCTATAAAAGTACAAAATGTCAAGATCGCAGGCAGTGCTCTCTTTAACGTTACTGACGCAATCGGACACTGCATGCATGATTTGAGGCATTTTGTTCCAAAAATGTGTTATGCAAAAGTTGACCTGCTGGAGGCGCTATAACAGGCCAATGTGAGAAGGGTGGCATCTGTTCCTTGACTTAGTGGAAATGTGCTTGCAAGATTTCATGCACATCGCAGGCTGTGTTCATGATTTGCGTTTTTTTTGGCCACTTTATTGCTGCTTGCAGCTATATTTATTATTATTATTTTTTTTTGTCACTTCATAGGCATGTTAGATAAAGGTCCTTAGATTGTGTGTAGAATGTTTCATGCAAATTGCTAAAATAAATTGCTAGAATAAAAATGGTTTTAAGCGTTTCACAAACTGCTCAAAATGATATAGCGCCCCCCTTTGGCCAATTGGGGTAAGATTGGATTTAGTGATGTTTGGACTAACACTCTACATCTTTGCCAAATGCCATGAACATGTTACTTTGCATGTATGATTTAAATTGATTTAGAGGCAAAAGAATAATTTGCATAAAACTGCAATATTGGGTGAATTATTAAAAAATAATGTTTCACTTTAAAAAAAAATCTGGTTGATCAGTTTCGTGTAAAAAAAAGTTTTGTGCGCGTAACGCAAAAATCCCAGGAGGAGATAGATTTGTACTGTTTTTCATATAATTCAAAATGTTGGGGGATCTAAAGGTCAGAGGTCAAAATTCAGAGCGTAAAAGTTGTTCGGCATGAGGAGACGCATAAGTGTATACAGGTTTCATGGCTGTACCTCAAACAGAGCATGAGCTATACCTGTTCAAAGTTTGCACTTTCGAAGGCTTCCTATACAGACGAGCCCACAATAATGACAATATCTAAAGTGTGCTCGCCTTTCAGGCGAGCCCACAATAACAGACACATACATAAAGTGAAGAACATTTATGTATTTTAATTTGGTAATACAATCAGTTAGACGATGAATTTCTATGTTATAAGTGATTCCACCACCCATCAGTCAGCAGCTCTCTCGGTTGTGCCTCACAGGCCTCAAGGCCTGGATGTCTGCCTTGTCGTTCTAACCTCACATCAGCAGGCTTTCTGCAGTGTTGTGGAAACTAGACTAGTTTCTATTTAGTGTTCAGTGCTCTGATCCCGTCTAGAGCCCGCCTACTGTATCCTGTCATTTGCACGCACGCACACACACACACACACACACACACACACACACACACACACACACACACACACACACACACACACACACACACACACACACACAGGGCCGGTTCCTGGCATAGGCAACATAAGCGGTCGCTTAGGGCCACAACCATAAGGGGGCCACATCACAGGGAGAAGACTGCAACGCGTTTTGAGCTTGTAGATCAGCTATTTTTCACTATATGCATTGTGGAGTGAGTGTGAAGTGGCCCTCTCGACATGTGGCCAAGACCCACAGGTTAATATCGGAATACTGATATATTATTGATTTCAGCTGTTACCCACTTTAATTACTTCAGTCTATAGTAGTAGCATAATGACCAGTGCTATAGTCTTTTTTGTCAATGTATTTGCATTTCATAAGGTTAACATACGAACATATAAATGTATTTGAAATTAAATAATAATGTTACTTTTCAGGATTCCAGTTAAAAAAAAATAGCTAAAAAGAATACAGGATTCCAATTTAAAACAATTTGAAAATAATGGATCACCGCAATGCTTGTAGATCAATTTTTTTTACAATATGCATTGTGGCCCTCTGGAGTGATTGTGAAATATAGTGGCCCTCTCCATCATCTAAGTTGCCCACTCCTACCCTATCCAAATGCTACTTATTATTTTAATGCGCAATAAAATTTAGATCTCACACAAGACAACAGAGCTGAAAATATGCCACATACTGTAGAGTTGAATAGGCCTACAAGTTGCAATTTGAGACCAAAAGAACACAGGATGAAGGTGTGTGATGTTTTGTATGAATCTGATTCAAATCAATTGTTGTTTTTTCTTGTTATAACATTACACTCATGTTTTTGGACAAATTAAACAGTGTCTAGAAATAGATAATGTATTATAATAGTTATATCTTGGTTTTGAAATGTTTTTCATTAGAGCATAGGCCTACATGTTTCTGTTTTAATAGCTTTTAACCAGAGAGAATGATCTAATAATGTTTTACCTCCATTGTAAACTTTATTGTGTGTTATAGGTAGAACTGTCTGATCTGTGCCAAAATGCAGATTTCTATGCATTTCTGGGGTTTTGACCGCCCCTCAAAACCCCAAATATTTTTGGCCGCCCGCCTTGCGGGCGGCCAGGATGTATCCCTAATTTGAATCTCTGGGAGTTGGCAACCCTATGTGTAGTTAGTAGATACATGCTTGAGTGCTAACAACAGACACCACATGTTCTACTAGATAGAAGAAGACATTATTATTTATAACTTTGGTTTTGGCGATTCAAAGACAGTTAATAAGTGCGCGCGTCCGTCAGTGGGGGGCCACCTAAAATAATCTTGCTTAGGGCCACCTGAACCCTAGAACCGGCCCTGCACACACACACACACACACATACAGTACATGAACACACCGTTTCCCTATCCGTTCTACAGACCCCGAGTGGATCAGCTTCCTGCAAAGCAAACTGATCCCATCCTGATGTTGTTCAGTATCACACACTGCCACACCCATCCCAGAGAAACACATTATTTTCCTAAACAAACTGCTTTAAATAGACTTTATATTTGTATTATTTAAGACATTTTAAAATATTTAGTATTACTTAAACTATGCAGTTCTATTGTACAGTAACATGTTTGATTTTCTGGTTCAGTCCTTACCTGTCAATGAGTTCTGTCTGTCAACAGTTGTCTGTAGATTGAGATTTATTTAGTCTGGTTGTTGTTTTGTAGATGAACTGCAGTCACACAGATACAAGTTTCATTTCCTATGCAGAGAGAGAGACCGAGAGAGAGAGAGAGAGAGAGAGAGAGAGAGAGAGAGAGAGAGAGAGAGGGAGAGAGAGGGGGAGAGAGAGAGAGAGAGAGAGAGAGAGAGAGAGAGGTTAACCACATGCTGACACTGATGTTCAAGTTGCGGAGACTACAGCAGGGGCGTCAATTGGGTATGGCCGGGGTACGCAACTGCCATACCCTGGGTCCAGGGGGGGAGAATAAAAGTTACTTTAAAATATAAACCCATGAATGTCTCTTTGTCTATCTGGGCTGGTTATTATGTTGTTAAATTACATTAAAATAACTACAAATGCAACATTTAACAAGGTATTATAATTATATTCTCCACACTTGTATTCTCCCCATCTTGACAAAATGGTATGTATTCCGCAGGTCAGCTCTCAGCTGCAATTCATTATTGTTAATTGTTTACTATATTATGCCAAGTTTAGCCGCACTTGAACAACTGTTCCAGGCTGCCATATCCAGCCCAAGAAACCATAGAAATTTTGGTGGGGGAAAAATAGAATGTACTTCTTAAAATAAATGTATCATGCCTGTTGCTAAGGTATGGCAACATGACTGGTGTATGGCAACATGACACCAGTCATGTTGCCATACCTTACCTTTTTCTGAACTGACACCACTGGACTACAGAACAGGAAAGTTGAGTCATTGAAAGAGGAAGTGTCACATAGAAGGTCATGCAGGGATAAATAAGACATTAAAGGGATAGTTCACCCCCAAATGGCTTTATTTCTATCGACTACCCACTCAACCCTGCAGAAGCTTGAATTTGTGGATTTTCTTTTTATAAATATGTTTTTAGTTTTTGACGATAATGAATGCTGTGGACCATAGGTGTTCAAAGTGGTTCAGAGCCCTTGAAATTAAAACATTTGAGAGAGAGAATTTCTCTCTGAGTGTGTGTGTGTGTGTGTGTGTGTGTGTGTGTGTGTGTGTGTGTGTGTGTGTGTGTGTGTGTGTGTGTGTGTGTGCGCGTGTGTGTGTGCGTGTGTGCGTGCGTGTGTGTGCGTGTGTGCAAGTTTCTCAACATCCTTGGACAGTTTCATTCCGGGATGATGACTCGAGTGGTAGTGGGGAGACACAGATCTGAGCCCTTTGGTGTACAGACTGGAGTAAGGCAGCTCCAGTCAAGTTCAACATCTTCCTAGTTTGTGTAACAACACTGTTGCATAGGATGATGGAGGAACAGGCTGGAGTCACCGTTGACTTCAGGTTGGATGGTAACCTGTTTAACATCTGGAGGTTACAGCAACCACCAAGCTGACCTCTGAAAGAATCATCGAGCTACAGTATGCCGACCACTGTGCCCTGGTAGCCCACACACCAGAGGCCCTGCAAAGCACTCTCTCTGCAGCAGTAACCGCATACAGCAGAATGGGTCTGACCATCAACACCCAGAAAACAGAGATCATCTGTCAGCTTGTCATTCTAGTATCTCATACAAAAGAAGCAAAAATAGCAGATCTACAAGCTCAAAACGCATCGCGCTGCGATGCGTTTTGAGCTTGCAGATCGGCTATTTTTGCTTCTTTTGAATTGGATTCCTAAATTATTTTTTGTTATTTTTTTAATTGGAATCCTGAAATGTAACATTTTGATTTAATTTCAAACACATTCATTTATATACTCATGTTAACTTTATGAACCTAAATACAAATACATTGGACATAAAAAAGAATACATTTTAATACTACTATACTAGTCATTAAGCTACTAATATATGTAACTGCTGCAACCTCTGGCGCTCTCACTCTGCACAGGGAGTGGAGCACATAGAAAGCCAGTGCACACAACACCGTGCAGCAAAGTGTGCAAAGAGGCATGCCCGCAAAGCCACCCCTGCTCCCCTCAGTACCGCTTTTGTATGCCCGGTCTGTGTGTGTGTGTGTGTGTGTGTGTGTGTGTGTGTGTGTGTGTGTGTGTGTGTGTGTGTGTGTGTGTGTGTGTGTGTGTGTGTGTGTGTGTGTGCATGGGTGTGCATGTGGGTGTGTGCGACGACAAGAAAATAGCACTACCCTTTTGAAAAGATCCCCACGACACCACTGGTTGTGATGCACAACTATACAGAGATATAAACTATAGTTTATATATTATAGATTATTACAGTGATACTCAAACTCCGGCCCACAGGCCACTTCCGGATCACGGCACAATTTTGACTGGCCCACCAGCTTAATGTCCTCAAAGTCACGCATCCAACAAGCTTTAAACTGAGCAGATTGGACCTTGCGTTCCAGAGATAACGGCCAAAACATATTGAAAGCGGCCATTGAAATCGCCAATTTTGGTAGTTTTTTTTTTTTTTACCAGTGGCTCTGCTCGACTAATTATTAGCACACCTAAAACTAAATAGGGCCGGTTCCTGGCATAAGCAACATAAGCGGTCGCTTAGGGCCACAACCATAAGGGGGCCACATCACAGGGAGAAGACTGCAACGCGTTTTGAGCTTCTAGATCAGCTATTTTTCACTATATGCATTGTGGAGTGAGTGTGAAGTGGCCTTCTCGACATGTGGCCAAGACCCGCAGGTTAATATCGGAATACTGATATATTATTGATTTCAGCTGTTACCCACTTTAATTACTTCGTCGATAGTAGTAGCATAATGACCAGTGCTATAGTCTTTTTTGTCAATGTATTTGCATTTCATAAGGTTAACATACGAACATATAAATGTATTTGAAATTAAATAATAATGTTACTTTTCAGGATTTCAGTTAAAAAAATAGCTAAAAAGAATACAGGATTCCAAAATTGTGAAAATAATGGATCATCGCAATGCTTGTAGATCTATTTTTTTACAATATGATTGTGAAATATAGTGGCCCTCTCCATCATCTAAGTTGCCCACTCCTACCCAATCCAAATGCTACTTATTATTTTAATGTGCAATAAAATTAAGAACTCACACAAGACACAACAGAATTGAAAATATGCCACATACTGTAGAGTTGAATAGGCCTACCGTACAAGTTGCAATTTGAGACCAAAAGAACACAGGATGAAGGTGTGTGATGTTTTGTATGAATCTGATTCAAATCAATTGTTGTCTTTTCTTGTTATAACATTACACTCATGTTTTTGGAAAAATTAGACAGTGTCTAGAAATAGATATGTATTATAATAGTTATATCTTGGTTTAGAAATGTTTTTTCATTAGAGCATAGGCCTACATGTTTCTGTTTTAATAGCTTTTAACTAACCAGAGAGAATGATCTAATAATGTTTTACCTCCATTGTAAACTTTAATGTGTGTTATAGGTAGAACTGTCTGATCTGTGCCAAAATGCAGATTTCTATGCATTTCTGGGGTTTTGACCGTCCCTCAAAACCCCCATTTTTTCCCGGCTGTATCCCGTATTTGAATCTCTGGGAGTTGGCAACCCTATGCGTGTAGTTAGTAGATACATGCTTGAGTGATAACAACAGACACCACATGTTCTACTAGATAGAAGAAGACGCTATTATTTAAAACTTTGGTTTTGGCGATTCAAAGACAGTTAATAAGTGCGCGCGTCCGTCAGTGGGGGGGGGGCCACCTAAAATAATCTTGCTTAGGGCCACCTGAACCCTAGAACCGGCCCCGAATTTAGGTTAATTGTAGGCCTAATGCAAATGAAATAAAAGAGAGATGTACTGTAGCTCTACTTAAGAACTGTATCTAATCTAAACAGTAGATTGTTAATTTTTATTGTATTTTCCATTAGCCATAACTATCTATTTTCACAAGTTTTAAAAAAAAGCCATTTGTGTTGAATGTGGGCCAAGTCACAAATAACATTGAAGCAATTGAAAGAGAGATGTGCGACAGATATCCACCCAGACAAATAGCAGACAAATGTACATTAGTTTGTTTTAGTGTTTGTTTGGAACATGCTAATTGCACAGAATTATTAAAAAGAGAGAACATTTAGCAAATTACTTTGATTTCAAATTGTCATTGCCAGAATCTAAATGCAATTCCAAGCCATAAAATAATACACATTGCATTTGTCTTAAGTTATGTGGAAATAAAGCAAATACCACACACCACACCAATCAGATTATATGTTTGATAAAAGTAGACAATATGTCAAAAGGATCACATAACATAAGAATTCCATAACACAAATGGATATTATTTTCTACTAAATACTGTCATTGTCATCTCCTTCCATCTTGCTCAAGAAGCTCTTGAAGTTTAACAATATGCTAATTAACATCAGCTTATTAAAGTAAAAAACAATTGTACTTAAGTACGGCACTTGAGTAAATGGACTTGGTTACTTTCCAATATTGTTAACCTGATAACATGTTCTGTATGTATTTTATTTATGTAGATAATACAATATATTTACCCAAGCCTTAGCTGTGGAAAATACAATTATAATATTCATAATAATCTATAATTATAAACAACAAATGTGTCGTAACGGTAGCGCCTACACCTCAAAGCTCAGATGTACAACTACAACTAGTAGTCAGACTCAGTGCACGTTCTTCACTCTGTCATTTACTCTCCACATACAGTACAGTACAAACATGAACCAGCTGGATGTAATCACTGTACACACAGATCACACTGCAAAGTTGACACAGATCTCAGATCAGATCTGACACAGGGACCGCCTCACTGTGATGTGCATTCACATACACAGACTATCGCACGAGAGCTACCTGATTATATATATATATATATATATATATATATATATATATATATATATATATATATATATATATATATATAACATTTCATCCACAATTCCATGCTGTATTGATCTGGTACCATAGGAGAGATAACAGGCAAACAATGATCAAATAAAACATTCTTCTACATTCTATAATTGTGTAGTCTTCTTGTAAAGTAAGTAATGCAGATGTTAAATAATGGGTAATTTTTTCCACAATGGATGTATTTGAGTCTTTTTTACCTCCTTTCAGGCTTTACATTTAAAGTTTACTCCAAGCAAGAATGTATGAGCCCATGAGTAGTGCACTGAATGCCACCTGAGAAAAGGAACCCACTGTGATTTTGCTATTCAGTTCTAATACTACGGGTATACTTGATGGTAAATCCTGTCTGTCTCTCTACACTGCCACGTCACCGCCCTCTCAACAGCCCCCCAAAGTTCCAGTCTAACCCCCAACCTCATTGATCATTGTTGAGCTGTTCAATATAATATTGGTCCATTGAACCTTCAAACAGGTGTACTGCATGTAGCCTACTTCAATATCAAGGGCCACCAAAAGCTACCTGTGCAGCATGGGGTTTAACAAAAAAAAAAAAAGATTATTATATATCATGATTATTGCTGTTATGACTATAGTTGGTATATATTATGTATGTACTCGTCTAGCTGTTGGTGGTCTGATCTCAGAGGGAGGGGAGGATTGGTCATGTTACTGATTGGGAAATGACTTGCAGTTGCAGTGCTGAAATAAAAATGTATTATTTTAGTTAAAAAAAGAGGTCTATTTGGTTTTGTTATGTCCTTAATAAAATAACCTTGAAGCCCCATCTCTAATCTCATATTTTACAGAATGGCAACATGAGACTATTTTATTAGGGCTGGGATGCGATTAAAATGTTTAATCTAATTAATTACAGGCTCTGTGATTAATTAATCGCAATTAATCGCATTTTAATCGCACATCGAAATTTGACCTGAGAAGCATTTTTTTTAAGTAAAACTCATTTTGTTGTACGAGTGAATCAACAAGTGAGTTTTTTAAATCTAAATTTCGCATCTCCTGGGCCAAGCAAAGCGCTCTGATCGGCTACTTCTCCCTTTGCATTTGTTGTCTCTTCTTGGTTGGTGCATCGCTATGATCGGTATGCCTGAAACTGAAGGTTCTGTGGTGCAAAAACTAAGTGCGATTAAAATGCGTTAATTTTTTTAATCACGTTAATTTTCTGTAATTAATTAATCGCAATTAATCAGTTAAAGTCCCAGCCTTATATTTTATATAAAATAAATATAAGCCAAATGAGACAGATTTTTTATATTACATAAATACATTGTTACATTTAATACATAATGTATTAAATAATATAAATATTACTAATAATGGAACTATTACATGTTTATTTACAATATAAATACAGTGTGTATAGCTAATTGCTTTACTTTACCTATATACTTAATGTTATTTCTAGTGCTGTTCGAGTTAACTAAATTAATCGCGATTAACTCACCGTTATGTTAATCGCGATTAATTATTTTAATCGCAATTAATCGCATATTTATATATTATAGCCATTTGGCCTTTGGACACTGTTTCTCAACATTATTATCTCAACTATTATTTGGGGAGGTCTCCAGGTGATTAGCTTAATGTGCAGATCCTTATACCCATCAGCTGCAGTCCGTTTAATGCAATACCATTATGATTTATTTGGGTTTTTAATTGATTTTGAATAAAAGATTAAGATACTTTAGCATAAAGCCAGCATATTTTTCCACTCCCAAGTTAATTGGGCCACGCAAGACTTGAAAGATATCCCTCTAAGTAACATTGTGAACTGATAAAAGCTGATGACTTATTTGCGATTAATCGCGCGATTAACTAGCTAAATCATGTGATTAATCGCGATTAAAATATTTAATCGTTGGACAGCACTAGTTATTTCATATGGAAATCCATGGTTATAATTATTCTAAGTATACAGTAACATAGCTACGTTTCTTAGGTTTATAACAAACCAATCCGTTTCAAAATAGGTTGAAAATTGAGCAAGCTCTGGTCATTTAAATAGTACTTGCACTATAGACATTAATGTTATACTGGGCGATCGGTCCTGTCCCAAGATGGCCGACCTGTAGCGACGTCAGTCCCCATTGGCCAACAGCGTGCGTGAGCTATCTAGCCTTCTTATATATATCTATGGTCCAGACAGTCCTCTATCTTTGAGTGCAGAGGTTCCTGGTTTGATTTCCAGACCTCCCGTAGTTATATGCTGGACTATGTGTGTTGTGGGCCTATAGCCTAAGAACATGTCAAGTGGCCTACTAGGGGAAAACTCTGGTGTCCAAAGGTAGTGTGGTGCAATGGTATGGTCAGCTGTAGCTAGTCCCTCTATAGTCATCCTGTAGGTTTAAATCAGAACGGAGGCCTACAGGCCCAGGGTCAATTCCTGACATTAACCTCTAATACTGGCCCCTAAACCTGTGTCAAGTTACACTTCTGTTTTCAGTTTACCGAAAACATCAAAGAGAACACAATGTTATTACAACAGGCTGTGGCAGAGTGTTTTGAAAGCCCATTTCTGGATCAAAGAACTCACACAGTGAAGCCGAGTGGTGAGATGGATCCTGAGTTCGAACCCATGCATGGCTGTCATACAGCCTATAATCTTTGCTCTTAAATTCTTAACACAGTGTGGTATAGCCTACTGTAAATGAGGAAGGTCTCATCGACCCCTGGCTGTGATGTGGATGTGAGATCAAATCTAGTCTTTGCTTTTAATGACTTGTGAAAGTTAAGATTCCAAACAATTAAAGTGCTGTACCCAGGAGTAGATAGATTATAATATCCCATAGCTCTAGGTTGAGGTCTTGCCTCTGCTATTGCATGTATGTAATGTGAATCAGAATCAGAATTGAAAAGTGCCTGGAGTCAGAGGAGTCATTCACTGACTCCACCTGGCATGGTGGTCAAAGCACATGCATGAAGACAATACAGTTGTAAGTTCAAGTGTGTTTGTTGGTTTGTTTGTTTGTTATCTCTAGCCTACATGAATGTTAAGATTGTGCACAAAGTTGGAGTCTGGACTACATGCAGGAATAATGTGGCTTGATTTTAAAATATTGATGTTGTAGGTTGAAGTCTCCTCGTGTATTTCGGCAATTAACATTGATAGGAATCATTACAAATTCCTTTCAAACATGTCAGTAAATGTGTGAACCCCTCCAAAGTAGTATTTCAAGTTAACATAGGCTAGTTATGTGTGATAAGAACCAATTCCACGACTGATGTCAAGAAATTGGTTGGAGGGTTGAAATGCTCTCTGAATGGGCACAGTGCTCAATGCTGACACCATGTGGTGTATCTTATGAATAGCTGTTCCTCTTCCTCCACCATCATATCTGTCAAATCATTAAAACCAAGTGAGACTGTGATTTTGAACCATTAGTTGTGTGTAAAGAACTAAAGAATGACACCTGTGTTGCTCACAAATCACTGTTTTCTGAAGGGCCACATGTTCTTTAAAGATGGAAGATATATTGGCATTTTTACGTTACATATTAACATAATGGGAATCTGAAAAAATATGAAAACACCCCAAAAATTGCATGTCCAGGAAGAGCAGCTTAGAACTCCACCATATTCCAGTGCACAACAATAAAGACTCGCACACATCTCTGTAAAGTCACGCAGTAATAAAAGCCAGGGGTGTCGCACTAACCTCGCCTACCAAGCCTGGTGTTCGTTCACAATAGGCTGTTTGGTTTCCGCCTAAAGCGCGGAAACCACTAGAAGCGGCGTCGCTTTGATTTGGTTCCCTCCGTTTGTTTCCCCAATCCTTATTAAAATGCTCGAGTAGCCTAGTGTAGTCTTGCCCGTCGCTAAAAGTTGGACTAAAAGATGCATATAGCAAACAAATTTTTCAAAAGCAAAACTACTCCGCATCAAGGAGTTTATTAGGTAGGCCCTAAAAGCGTGTCCTTGAGCGCAGGGGAATATTTTGGGTTAAAACTGAATCCGGTTTGATCTTTCCGGCAAATTGTAGTCCTTTGAGTACTACAACATGACGTTTTGTGGTTTCCGCTCCAGACCGGTTACAAACCCGAAAAGTGAAGTGATCCCAGACTAGTGTCGCACAAGCTCGCAGCGCTTGTAGATCTGCTATTTTTCAATGGCTAAAGTATAAAATAATTAAGGCCCCTCCACCTTGGGCCCTAGTAACTCAGTCCCACTTTTCCCCCCCTTGTGACACCCCTGCACACAGTAATAAAAGCCCCAGGCGAACAGAAATAAGCATGAGAAACAAAACAATGAAAAAGTTATATAGAATCTTTATTTATTTAAAACAACATTCATTCTACAATAATAACAACAATCTAAAAAAAAAGGCACAATCATTCATTCCACATATCTGACGAAGAGGGCGATGAAGAGGCAGCCGACCAGGGAGGTGGCGGAGGCCGAGAGGACCACCACGATGACGCTTCCTGCGATGTTGACCAGAGCGCCCAGGCCTGCTCCCACGATGATCTGGGCCAGCTGGACCATGCAGGTGAGAGCAGCGCAGTCCACCCCGGTGCCCCGGCGCCGCCCACTGCTTCCGTTTAACTTGATCTGCTCCTGAGATTGTGGTCAGGATGGGCGAAGGAATGAAAAGGAGAAAAAGGAAAAGCGAGGAACAAATAGCAGTGGTGTAAGGTTAAAGGCCAACTTTAGTTTTTTACAACAAGGGTTCATATTTTAGATTGTAATTAAAGAATATAAAAGATGAGTGTTAAAATCATTTAATTTACTTCTTTCTATTGTTTTAGAGATTCTTATTTCAGTGGTTGGGGGCATTCGTACAAGTGGCTAAATATGTAATTTTACACAAAATAATAATAATAATAATAATAAAGCTTTATTTGTATAGCACCTTTCATGACATGAAATGCAGCTCAAAGTGCTTTACAGAGCAGAAAATGAAGCACAGTTACTTAACAGAAAAAATAAAATACACATGAATACAATAAAGCAGAACAATAAAAACATAAAACATTGAAGAACAATTTCAGAACAGTGTGGACGTCAATAGCATCAAAGAGATAAAAAAATAATTCAGCTAAAAGCAAGAGTAAAGAAATAGGTCTTGAGCTGTGCTTTAAAGCTATCCACAGAGGCTGCCTGTCTTAGGTGTAGTGGGAGTTTATTCCAAACTGTCGGTCCGTAGAAGCAGAAAGCTGCTTCACCATATTTTTTATATTTCATTTTAGGCACATCGAGTAGGTCAGCACTAGAAGACCTGAGTGGGCGGTTTGGAACGTATCTATGCAGGCAGTCATAGAGGTACGAAGGTGCCAGACCATTTAGGGCTTTATAAACAAGTAAAATAATTTTAAAATCAATCCTAAAAACAACCGGGAGCCAGTGTAGCGACGCTAAGACTGGAGTAATATGTTCTCTCATCTTAGCTTTAGTTAAAACTCTGGCTGCCGCATTTTGAACAAGTTGCAAACTGTCAGTTGTTTTCTTTGGCAGACCAGAGAGAAGTGCGTTGCAGTAATCAAGCCGAGAGAAAACAAAAGCGTGGATCAGCGTTTTTGCATCGTCCAATGTTAGATAGGCTCTAATTCGCGCAATATTTCTAAGGTGAAAGAAGGCAATCTTGGTGACATGATTAATGTGTGTATTAAAATTCAATTCAGCGTCAATGATCACTCCCAGGTTCTTTACAGAAGTGTTACTTTCTTTAGACAGGTTACCAAGTCTACTTATTATTGATTCTCTCTGCGCAGTAGAACCAATTATGAGAACTTCTGTCTTGTCCTCATTTAGTTTGAGAAAGTTCTCACTCATCCAGCATTTTATGCTAGACACACACGTCAGCAATGGGTCTAGAGCACAGGGGTCGTCCGGAGCTACCGAAAGATACAGCTGGGTGTCATCAGCATAGAAATGGAAATTCACACCGTGAGCGGAAATAAGTTCTCCCAGCGGCAGTATATAGAGGGAGAATAATAAAGGACCAAGAATTGAGCCCTGTGGAATACCAGAGCAGATGTTGTGTTTGTTTGACTCAAAGTCAGCTAGATTAACAAAGTAGCTTCTGCCTGTTAGGTAGGAGTAAAACCAGGACAAAGCTGTGCCTGACAGCCCTACCCAGTGTTCAAGACGTTGTATTAGAATTGTATGGTCAATTGTGTCAAAAGCCGCCGTTTGATCCAGCAGTAGAACGGATACATTTTTGTTATCAGCAGACACCCTAAGATCATTAATTACTTTTAAAAGTGCAGTTTCTGTGCTGTGTCCTTTCCTGAAGCCGGATTGGAATTTGTTGTGCACCTTATTGTTCTGCAAAAATACATCCAATTGATGAAAGATAATTTTTTCTAGGACCTTGCCCAGAAAAGGCAAATTGGAAATGGGTCTATAATTACACAGCATGGACGGGTCGAGGTTGTGTTTCTTGAGTAAGGGCTTAACTACGGCCGTTTTCAGTGTTTCTGGAAAGACACCTGATTGTATAGAGTTATTTACTATTTTTAGGATATCTCCAATCACACAGTCTACAACCTCTTTGAGAAATGGTGTGGGTATTGCATCCAGCGAGCAAGAAGACGATGTCATTTGCGATATGGTTTTACGAAGTTCCTCTTCATCAATTTCACAAAATGATACTAGGCTGCCCCTAGATTTATCTACACTTTTACACATGGCACCATTAACCGCATTTGCATTTGTGACAGTATTATTCATAATACCAGCTCGAATGTTCACAATTTTGTTGTCAAAGAAGGATGCAAACTCATTACACTTTGCTTTAGAGGCAAGGAGTGACTGCTTGTAGGACTGGGGGGGGTTTAAGAGGCGTTCAATAGTGGAGAATAAGACCCTAGCATTGTTCTTGTTCTCATTAATAATTCCGGAAAAATAGGCCTGCCTAGCCAGACGCATGGTTTTATTGTACGTGGCTGTTAATGACTTAAAAATCTGTAGATGGATAGTTAGTTTATTTTTTCTCCAAGCTCGCTCTGCTTTGCGGCATTGTTTCTTGAGTGAGCGTATATGATCGTTTATCCAGGGTGTTTCTTTTACTTTATGTTTCTTTTTAGTTTTCATAGGAGCCACTATATCCAGAGCTGACTCTAATTTAAGATTAAAATGTTGAACCATATCATTTACTGAGGGAATATCAGGAAGGGGGGGTGCACATGCAAGATGGCGAGCAAACTCTTCTGCTGCCGATGCCCTGAAAAATCTCTTTTTTATAGTATATTCTCTATTGTATTTTTCTAGATCAGAGACAGTCATATTAAAACACAGTAAATAGTGGTCCGATAAGTCAGGCTTAGCGATGATCCTGTCCATAGAAATACTTAGCCCTTTAGAGATCACCAGGTCTAGGGTGTGGCCCTGATTGTGGGTTGGCCCGGTAACATGCTGAACAAAATCAAGGGAATGTAATAACTGTAAGAAACTCATAGCAGTAACATCTGTAACAATATCCACATGTAAATTTGCATCGCCAGCAATCAAGGTTCTCTCATAGTCAGTGGAACAGATAGATAAAAGTTCTGATATTTCTGTAAGAAATAAGGCTTTGCTACATTTTGGTGGGCGATATATGGTAATCATTAGAACAGAGGATTTACTCTCAAATAAGTTAGCTTGGTATTCAAAGGATGAAAAACTTCCAAAAGACAGGTTCTTGAATTTAAAGATGTCAGAGAAAATGTACGCCAAACCTCCACCTCTTTTTCCTTCGCGCACTGATTGAATAAAATGATAGTTTGGTGGGCAGGCGACGCCAAGTGCAACGGCTCCATCTGTGCCCAGCCAAGTCTCTGTTAAAAAGATTATATCTAGCTTCTCTTCACAGATTAGATCATTTACAGAGGAGGGCTTGTTTAAAAGTGACCTGATGTTAAAGAGGGCCAGATTTATTTTTTGACATTCTACTGTACTATAGTCCCTACAGGGTATGTAAGTTAAATTTGCTAGATTAGCAGAGCCACTGCTTGTCCTGGACACTCTATTTGAAATTACAGTAGAAATATTGTGAGCCTGCTTAGTAAAAGCGCCTAGAGGAGCATCGGGTCCAGATACGGTTGTTGCTGGGTATAATATCGGACCCAACTGATATCAGTGGCTGAATGTATTGTTCAGCTGGGAGGCCATGTATTGGCCCAGTATTGTCCCAGCTCGTTGAGGTCGTGGAGCCATGTTCAGCTGGGAGGCCATGTTTTGGCCCAGTATTGTCCCAGCTCGTTGAGGTCGTGGAGCCATGTATTGTAAATAAGCCCATTCCCAATATACAACGCAACCTTTCATGGTTGGATGTGACTTATGATGGCTAGAAGTATTACTGTAAATAGCAGTAAAGAAACTGCTGGCTTATTGTGTCTAAAAAGACATATTTAGCCACTTGTACGCATGCCCCCATGCGTACGCATGCCCCACATTTTAGCACGGTAAACACGATAAAACAATAGGACGAAGCAAATGAAAACATTTGAACACTCACTTTTTCTTTTCCCTAATTACAAACCAAAATATGAACCCTTGTTGTAAAAAACCAAAGTTGTCCTTTAAGTAAGGGTAAGTAGGCTACATTTACTCATGTAGGCCTACTGTAGGCTACTAAAAGTACTTTTTATTTTATTTTTACTCAATACTTTTAATTCTACTCCAATACATATTAGAAACACTACAGAGACATGTACTTTTTACTCTAATACAACAATTTGAAGATTCTGAATACTTAAAGGTTTTGTACTTTTTACTCGAGTAAATGTTGAATTCCGGACATTTGCTAGTAAGGTTTTACTTGTAAACAGATATTTCTACTTATCTACTTATAGTATTGACACTTCTTCTTAAGTAAAAGAATTTCACCACTGACAAATTGGTGGTTGGAGAGTAAAGGAGCTAGTTGAGATACCACCTTCACCTTGCTTGAATGGTGGGAGGTACAGGCCTTAACCCCTTTTTACTTGGCATACCTATTTAGGGCATGTCATTATATGCGAAAATAAAAAATAAAATATTGTACTTGTTGACTGGCTATTTTCATTTTACGATTAAATAGGGCTTGAACAATGGTTAAATTGGTTAAATGTGCGTGCGTGCGTGCGTGTGTGTGTGTGTGTGTGTGTGCGTGCGTGCACACACCTCTTCCTCTAGCTGGTACTCTGCTATAAGGTTGAATGGGATTGTGTAGAGGGTGCTGGACATGACTCCAAACACAGTGCAGAGGGAGAGAACGGCGATGACGTTTGGGAACAGACCAATGAGACTGGTACCCATGCCGAACACAAAGTATCCCACGAAGTAAAGCCCTTTCAGACCGATGTAGGGCAGCAGCAGGCGCTGGACGTCTGGAAAGACACACAGACAATAATCAACACATGTCCTATAACGATAACTATAACCATATCGTTCACAGTTGTATCCACTTGACTTTATTTATTTTTGATTTATTTTAAAACTATATTTTTATAGTTATAGTGCTCAGTGTGACCAGTGAACACTCACACATGGACAGCAGAGAGAGAACAGAAACAGCTTTTGTCATGATCTGTCTCTGTTTTATTTTGTACTGATGGTATATATTTTATTGTTTCCTGTTTTCTGTGGCGTACTTGGGTTTTACTGCTATACTGATTTATGTACCTCTTATTTTGAATAGTGCTTCCTGTTGACCTTGTAGCTGTTGTCTAGCTGTCTTGTCTCACCCACCCAGTGATTATTGTTCATTTGAGTCGCTTGAGTCCTGTTTGCCCCAGCCAATCCCTGTGTTGATTGTCTTTGAGTTTCACCTGTGTCCATGTAGTTCTCTAGCTGTGTATATATGCCTGTTTGTATCTTTTTGAATGTTTGTCCGACAGGTCCTCTGTTACTTGTATTCTACCTGTGTGGACTGGAGAATAAAGACTATGTTTGCGTACTTTGAGTGGTCAGTCAAAAACCTTGACCGCTTTTTATCTAGAAGAGGGTCTGTCAATCGATTTCTTTCCTTAATTTAAATTTCTTAAAATATTTTTCAGTGGAAGACAATGGGGCTCTGATGACTGCAATAGATGACTGATTACAGTCTGGCCACTTGAGGTCAGCGATTCGATCAACATGGGAGCCAAGCCATTCCCATGTGGATCCTGAGATCCTCATGGTTTCTTCTTTTTCTCCCCCCACAACCATAGTAAAGCACATACTGTACACCAGGGTTCCCCAATTAGTTTTCCCCAAGGGCCGAATCATGTCTAGGGTACCATAAGCCGAGGGCCACAACATTGCAGGGGGCGACGGTGGTGTTCCCACTACTCCAGCGACAGTTCAGATATCATCGTTGTCGGGTGAAAATCTTGTATATCCAAAACCGTTTGTTTTGCATTTATCATTTTAAAAATGATTTAAACTAGTGAAAACAGCCAATCTACAAGCACGCGAGGCGTTGTGTGCTTGTAGATCTGCTGTTTTCACTACTTTTGTGCGACAGCCTTGTATGATGAAGCAGGGCTTTACTTTGCGAAAGAACATACAAATTTGGAGGTACAAGGTTTCCACCCAACAACGACGATATACTAGTGTTGTTGCTGCTCTTATACCACCATTATTACTGGGGTTGGTGGGGGCCAGAAAGTAGCCCCCCGCCTATTGGGGAACCCTGCTGTACACAGAGAGAAGTGGAACTCAGACTTACAGGAGAAGAGAGCTGAAGAGACAGCATTAATACACAGCCCCCAGCATCCCACCTCCACTCCCCGCTCATAGGTGATGTAGGCAGTGGAGTTATGCTCTGCATACGGGTTCCCCTTGTATACAATCTGCAGCAAAGAGGAAAGCAGATGAAATGGGGACATTTTTTTAATCCAAATAGAGGACACAGCACCTGACATGAACACACATGTCACTTTAAAGCAAGAGTTAGGGAGTGAAAACCAAAACAGTCATAGAGAAGAATGTATTAAAAGATCAGCAGTTAAGTTAAGTACATTTAAAAAAAAGTTGGAAGAAGGATAGCAGATGACAGTACTACACACACGATATCCATAAGGAAAGTACTAAACACAGGTGGGGAATTTGGAAATTTGAAAAATTAAACAAATAAATCTGGAGAAAAAGGTGGGGATAATTGGCTGCTTGTAAGTAAATATGCAGACACACGAGCACACGCGCACACACACACACACACACACACACACACACACACACACACACACACACACACACACACACACACACACACACACACACACACACACACACACACGCTGTCTCTGTCTCACACTCTCCCATAGACAGCCTACACATACCTGACCCATGAAGTCAGTGAAGAAGAGCATGTTGGCGAGGAAAGCTGTCCATCCCAGCAGGTGGCTGATACACAGGCAGCGGTAATGACCTGGCATGTTGATCATAGCTCTGGCAAGGGATCTCAACGTCATTCTCTTCTGAACCTGTACACACAGACACGCACACGCACACACACACACACGCACGCACGCACGCACGCACGCACGCACGCACGCACGCACGCACGCACGCACACACACACACACACACACACACACACACACACACACACACACACACACACACACAATGGCAAGTGTCTTCATTACTAAATATATCCATATGATTAATTAATTTAGCTAATTATTAGTTAGGTTCAGTGAACCAATATACACTGTATATACAGTATAGGGCTGTCACGATATGACATTTTACATGATGATTAATTGTCACTCAAATAATTGGCGATTAACGATTTAATTGTGTTTTTGTCATTGACAATTAAATTTCTGTTTGGCTTTTAGGCTTTGAAGTTTCACATGGCAGATATGACACAAAACCTAAATACACGAAGAAATTACTGACATATTTGACAACTTACTACTTAAAAAATAACATTGATAGTGGAAATAGCCGATCTACAAGCTCACAACGCGTCGCATCTGTGAGCTTGTAGATCTGCTATTTCCACTATTTCTGACATTTTTCAACATTCACGATTATGACGATTATGACAAAATAATTGCGATAATGTCAAGTAATCACGAGTAGACGATTATGTAATAATTGTGACAGCCCTAATACAGTATACTGTATATTATAGACTGTGAATACAATTGTAGATATTGTATCTTCATACACAGGCACACAGGATGAATACAGACTTAGGTGAGCTTAAATAACCCACCCAATTGGTCAGCTGATTGCCACAGGATCTTGCATAACACTGTATACACCAACATAGTTATGCACATGTGAAATGTGCTCAGTTATTTGCATCATGAAGGCTGTAGCATTAAAACTCAATCATGCCAAATAACTGACCGGTGCGCCACCGAGCCACAAATATGGAACACATTATTTTAGGTTGTGGCTCCTGCACCGTTACCTTTACCCAAATGTCCACAAGCCCTGAATGCTACTTCTTAATTTAAAATCACACCCGTGTGAACTGAGCGGTGGTGTGTGTGTGTGTGTGTGTGTGTGTGTGTGTGTGTGTGTGTGTGTGTGTGTGTGTGTGTGTGTCTGGCCTGGCCTGAACAACAGCGCCCCTCCCTTAACATGTGTGGTCACAAAAGGTACTGTAGGCTACATACAGACACGCACACACACACACACACGGACGCATACACACACGGCCACGTATAGGAGACGGTGTAACCACCGCTCAAAAATGTGTTGGGGGGTAGAGTGGTGTCAAAGTTGTACAAAAAAGTATCCACTCTAGTCTTACTGCGCGCATTGATTGATTGATTGAAGACTTTATTAGAGGTTTGCATAGGAGAAGGTACAGTTTCATGACGGTACAGTTCACTGGTACAAGGTCTACTAAAAGGAGATCCTAGAAAAGACAAAGCTTATTTCCTTAGGAAACCATTGAAGTATCTCATAACATTGAATGACAGACGGATAGAACACAGTACTATGCAGTAGATAACACTCATGTTTACATGAGTGCATGTGTATGCAGATGTGTGCAACTGTGCATGTGTATGCATGTTTATGGGGAGTGGAGTTATGAATTCAACAGTGCTTTCACAGCTGTTTTGAAAAAACCTAAAGCGCACTGTTGGTTTCACAGAAAGCTGTTGTGTATATAAGCAGAATATATGCTCTTTATTATAGGACAACACCTCTCTTATGTTACTGTCCTTATTGTATCCTTTCATATCATCAACTGTCAAAAGAGTCACATGCAGATTATTCATCTGGACAACATTTAGAATGTCATTAAATGTATTTATCAAATTGTCAACAATCACATGGGCAATATCACATTTAAGCCTTTCTTTGTCAAGTGAATGTAGCACTGGCCCTTTAAGGGAAGTGATTATAAGGGGGTGGCCAGGTTCGAGGCCTTCTGTTTGTCCAGAAACCTGAGCCAGAGTGTTTGGTGGGGACTTGGAGGCACGAGTAGTGCTGCCTAGCATTTGGTAAGAAATAAGTTAATGTTGAGGCTTTGATAATTCTTGGGGATATTTTTTAGTTTTTAGTTAGTGTATACTTTATATTCTATTTTCAGAGTCGGCAAGTTGATGTTTGAGGGTGAGCTGAACATTGCCTGAGTCAACAATTGGTAGGGGAATGGGTTTTAAGAGGGTTTTTTGATATCGGGACAATGTTGGTAAATTATTGGCCTAATTATTCTCTGTACTTCACAGAGCCTTCAGGTTCTAAACAGAGCCACAGCCACTTCTGTGGCCGTGGGTGTGAGAGCCTTATATTGATGGGGTATGTTTTAAAATGTTGTATTTTGTATAATATATATATATTTTGTATAATATAATGAATTTCTTTGGGTAACCAGATTTTATATGATTTATTTTTAGGAGAACACCAACCTTTCACTGTTTTGTGAGATGCTGTCTGGTTCACCCTGAGTGCCAGCAGCCTCATGCAGACAGACAGACAGAGCAGTAAAAGCAGCGCAGCATCCCTTCATTTTGGAACAGATTGTTGGTTGTCTTGCAAAAATCGTGTAGACGGCCAAAATAATCTCAGTCCACCGCAACAATCCTCTCCACAGTGACTGTTTGCCTCAGAGTGTATTTACTTTATTTGTTTTGGGAGTTTTGCATATTTATATGATTTGAATTGTTTGCTGTGTATTTAGTTTAGAGGCCCTAATAGGCTCTTAAGCCTCTCCCCTCATAGCACTCATTTGCCCTTGGGCTTATGAATATTGCATATTATTAACCCCTCTTCCCTTCTGTATTTTAACATAACTATTTTGCTACTTGTTCAAAAAAACTTGACACTTTGATACATCAGCCTCTGGTGCTGTTCATTCTGAACCCGTACCAAAATGATGTTCTCTGTGAAAATGAAGTTCATTTTCCCATATGTTTGTTTGATTGGCTCCGTTCACAGCAGGTTTGAACTGGAAACGCACCCAGTATGACATCTGCTGCTAAGCCAATCAAACAAAGCTGTGTGGGGAAATGAGCTGGAACAGAAAAGTATCATGTTGTCTTCTGAAAACCTGCAGTTTTGCACAGAGCTGATTATGACGTGGAATGAAGTCATACTACTAAATGGAATTGTGCTGCCAATTTTAAAGCATCAATGGCTGGTGGTATATCCCATTTGGACCTGGAATCCCATTTTGTAACTATACCTTTCAATCTGGGAACCCCTTTTGGGGTTCTTGTTGCTATATGTACATTATATATTAGCAACATTCAAGTTTTTAAGACAACTTGGTCAGGATGTAGAAGGAGTTTTTTAGAATTCCATAAATCCCATAAATAGTGGAATGTTCTACACAAGCACTGTGGGTCTCAGATAGATGGCAGCATGGTTTTATGCACAGAGTTGTTCTCAGTTACCGTACTGTAAATACCCCCTGGTCTGTTTAATTCTCTTATTACTTCAACCCACTTTTACCTTACATTGTTTATACCACTGTCAGCATGTGAGCATACTGAGAACTGAGGAGAAGTGGTAGAAAAAGTACTCAAACGTTTTGCTTGAGTAAAAGTATCAATAATGCTACAAGTAAAAGTCTGGAATTCAAAATGTACTTGAGTAAAAGTATGCAAGCATTGGCATCAGAATATTCTTGAAGTACCAAAAGTAAAGTACAAAATGTTTGAAAATAGCAGATCTACAAGCTCACAACGCGTCGTGACACAATGCGCTGTGAGCTTGTAGACCGGTAATTTTCAAATGGCCTAGGTATAATTGTATAAAATAGGGCTAAAGTAGATTAATGTATGTTTTATAAAATAATCATTTATATCTGCATTGTATAGTAGCTAAAGTTCTCAAATAATTGTAGTGGTGTAAAAGTACAATATTTGCCTCTGAGAGGTAGTGGAGTAGAAGTATAAAGTACTGAAAACTGGAAATACTCAAGTAATGTACAAATAGAGGGTATGCACGTGACATCACAATACCCGGAAGTTATGTGGGAATTATACTGAGTGGCAAAGAACTACTTTCTACAGGCAAACAGAAAGGTCCTGCATTAAATACTGTTAAATGACGTTAAACTCACTTTGCCACTCGATTTGCCATTCACTTTATACATGCGCATACCCTATACTGAAGCAACGCGCAGTGAGCTTGTAGATCTGCTATTTTCACTAGTTTGGGTCCCATGGGAAAAGGTCTGATTTATTTTTTGGGTCTTGAGCTAGAATGTTTGGGAACCACTACACCACTGGAAGAAACAACCTCCATCACATACCTCATCACCACAGACCGGCTGCTTTGTTTTGCTGGACGTCACAGCGTTGGCCTCGCCCAGGGCAGAGAAGGACCTGGGCCTGAGCTCCGACACTATGGCTGGGACCGCTGGAGGGATTGGAGCTTCTTTGGTCAGTGACCCATAGCCATTGCTATGAGGCCCCAGCAAGCGCAACGCACTCGGGGGCGAGAGTTCCGTGTGCGCCGTGATCTTGCCGAGCGGTACCTCCGGTATGCTGACGAGATGCACCGCAAGGAAGAAGCCCCAGGTCAAGGCTGAGAAGAAGAAGATGACCTGGTACTCTGAGCCCAGCAGCAGGCCGAGCGACGAGTGGCCCCAGTCCATGGCTCCCACCAGATAACCACACGCTCCGCCCAGGCCTGAAACAAGGATACAGACAGGGGCGTCACACCAAATTCAGGGCCCTGGGTACAAGGATTCACTGCGGGCCCCCCATGAATGTTAACTATTGAAAAATAGCAGATATACAAGCTCACAGCGCGGCACCGAGTGCAGCGCTGCAAGCTTGTAGATCTGCTATTTTTGAAAAAATCCTGATAATGTGTGCCAAGAAACCTATGTTTCTATGTCAGTGATGCTCAAACTTTTTCATGTGAAGGACCCCCCCCATCTCAAAATATTTAGTTCCAGGGACCCCCCAGAAGCAAAATTTGAGTTACAAATGTTCACTTAAAAAATACATATAGTCAAAGATTTGCGCACATTTTCATGACTTTTCAAAAATAGCAGATCTACAAGCTTGCAGCGCGGCACTCCCCCAGAATAATCATATTTGAACTGGGGACTCCCCACCCTGCACAAGCACTTGGAATTGTAGGAGTTGGCGTAACATTTTAGTTTGACTATCTATTCCATTGTGAAAATAGCCGATCTACATGCTCACAATGCCTCACAACGCGAGGCAGTGTGAGCATGTAGATCTGCTATTTTTAAAATGTTTGCTTCTAATATTTGACAATTTGACCAATGTTTGACCAGAGCAGAGGTATTAAAAAGGTCTTTAAAAGTCCTTAAAAGTGGTTCTCAAAACCTTTTCGGGTCAAGGACCCCCGAATTAGTATTCTTCCAGGCAATTCTGAAAACATGTGCCAGGGATCCTCCATAAAATCTGTGTTTTCAAGATTGTTTGAAAATAGTCAACCTACAAAATAGATGAGCTGTTTTCAAGTAGGCCTACAATTTACAAGTTGGTCATTTAGCAGTCTAACAAGTGCAAGATCCTTCAACAAACGACAGTCATCAGAGTGTAAAGAGAATATACTTTATAGTGCTTCAAAGAAACTACAGTTCTAGCTAAAGATCAAACCTAATATCTCTAAACAACATAGGGAACATACACTTAATATTTTACTCTGCCTCTTAATCTATATATATACAGTATATTTTACCAGATACTAGTTTGTATTTTGCAATTGTCATGGACATGGTTAACAATATGACAGTTGTTTGGGGAAATGGTGCATTGAGGAAATTTGACATCCAAATAAGATTGGATAGAAATGTGTTTTTGTAGTTTTTCTTAATCATGTGCTAAAGTTGGCGGTGACTTCTGAGACAGCTTACACTAAGCTGAGGCCAGTGCCATGTGACAGAAATAATTCGTCACTACTCTAAGAAGTTATATTCTCTGTATTTTAAATGTGGAAATAATTGTATAAACTAACTTGCTCTTTATGACTTGTGAAATAAACTATTTGTTTTGCCAGTTAATGAGCTGCTGCGCTTTCACCTTTAAGTAGCCTACTGCATTCATGTGGAGGAATACACTATTTTGTGAGTGATATGAGCTGTTTTATTGCCACAGACATGTCAATCGACAGTGTTCACAAAGGACAAACCTGTACAGCACAGCACATTTAAAATCAGAGGATCTGAGGAAAATTGATTTACTTTACAGTGCTTATCTATTTGTGCCAATGGATTTGATGTGCCTACACATTCTTGACTTAACCGTTAAGCCCCTTTTTAAAAATAGCCTGTAAATATGCCATTTTTGGCTGTTTTTGTTTTGAATATATACAGTAGGGAAGCCCTCTTTTGAAACGAGGGCTGCCTGCATTTGTCTTCATGTGCTGCTGAGTGTTTTGTACTGTCCTGTGTATCAAAATCAAAATGTCATGTTTATTTTTGCTCCGTTTCAATTTATTTTCATGTGCTTTATGAATGGAATCACACGTTTCTATGTTCAAAATAAAGTATTCCATGTTTCCACATTTTGATCTTCAACCTAATTTTTGTTTATAATAGCCTACAG
The DNA here is from genome assembly GCF_963921795.1 of Nannobrachium achirus. NCBI lineage: Eukaryota > Metazoa > Chordata > Actinopteri > Myctophiformes > Myctophidae > Nannobrachium > Nannobrachium achirus. The sequence goes on along the minus strand of NC_137822.1, from coordinate 33,863,270 downwards.
CAGGGGTAGGAAACCTTAGGCATGGGTGCCAACATTGACACAGGGGAGGGTGATCACTGGCACACTGGCAGAAGTGTGTGTGAGAGAGAGTCAATTAAATTAAGTCAACTAATGTGCAGCAAATTACATCCTTCACATAATTCTACATTCATTACGAAACTGAACTTTGACATGAGGAGGGAATCGGGGAGATGGGTGAGTTATTGCTTGCTCTGAGTCTCTTGATCATTATACACTTCACTGAGTGGACCCTTTCTCTCTTCTCCCCGCTTCCCTCTGAAGCATGGAAACATGTTGACAGTTCAGTCTGATATCAAAGCTACAATACGTTGTTTTAGCCTGGTGTTTGGTAGGGCACCAGCAACACTTATTAGTCTCACGTTTCAAAGTCAAAATATGGCACTCTCTCGCAGCAAAGACAGAAACGTAAATTAATAGTCATTAATCCAGCACACGTCACATGGCACAGACTTCCGAGTCAAATCCCCCAATTACCATCATTGTGAAACCTACACTATTGTTCAGGCACGTGCACACATAGACATCCAAGGGGGCTTGAGCCCCTGCCCTTTTATCCTTCTGTAAAAAGTGCCCTCTCCAGACCATGAATGCAGTTTTTACTATGGTGAAAGAAACACAAATTGCCATGTCCAAACTCTCAGTATTCACTTGATTATGTTTATAGTTCAGTGTGGTATCAAGTACCGAAAATAGCCGACCTCCAAGCTCACGTACTGCGACGCGTTGTGAGCTTGGAGGTCTGCTATTTTCGATATTTCCACCAAAAGGCCCTTTTAACATTCTCTGCACGTCCCTGCTATAGTTCCACTCTAAGGTCAATACACTGAGGTAATGACACCATATTTCACTTTAAAAAAAAAGGTCATTTTATCGTCTAATCAGGCTTTTATGAACACCCTGAACATATTTTAATTTGCTTGATTCAATATTTAGATATTTGATGTAAATGTTATCAGGCCCTCCTCCTCCAGGGCTTCTCCCCATACACACCTATTGTAACTTAACCATGATAGATTAATTCAAAACACACATTATTTTTTCTGGTGACTCATAATACCCTCCTAATACGTGAGCAGGCCGTGTTTTTAATAACTTTTTTCATTTATTTTAATAATTTCTTATATATTCTTCTATTCGTATATATATTATTTTTTTCATTTTCCCAAAGAATGAAAAAGGTTATTGAAAAAATCACGGCCTGCTCACGTATTAGGAGGGTAGTATGAGTCAACAGGGAAAAAAATGAATGTTTTTAATGAATCTATCATGTTTAAAATGGAGTTTGAAGTTACAATGGGTGTGTATGGGGAGATTAGATAACATTAGATAACATTTACATCAAATATCTAAATATTGAATCAAGCAAATTAAAATCTGTCCAGGGTGTTCATAAAAGCCTGATTAGAGGATATATTATTATTATTTTTTTAAAGTGAAATATCCCTTTATTCCACATGTGAGTGCTTTAGTTTCCACCACTGCTCACCAGCCTCACATACCAGCGGTAGCGCTGGCATCATGTGAATGGCCTCTCCGCTCTCAGCCCAGACCCATGACTGCAGCACATGATCTGCTCTGGGCTGGATTACTGCCTGGCTGGCTGGGTGACATGTTCACCACACCCTGGGCCTGCTGTCAGCTGCTGAGCATACAGCATGCTTTCACTGAATACTACAACAGTCTACACACTCCACTGGTTCACAACCTGTGGGTCGGGACCCCCTAAAAAATTAAATTTTCCCGGTTTCAATGGGTTGTGTTCCCTGAATGTGCCATTTTTGTCTTTCATATGAGCCCCAACACTACTAGAAAAACTGGTATGTGGCTACAGTATCTTCCTCTTGAGAAGAAGGAGATTAGCTTAATGTGCAACATTGTTTTCTCACTCAACAGTAAACAAACCAACATAAAGTTTAAGTGTATAGAGGGTATATGCACGTTTCTAAAGTAACAATTTAAGGACTACCTCTAAAATGACGAATTAAACATTGGCCAAAGAAATCGTGAAAGTAGACAATCTACATGCTCACAACGCCTGTGAGCATGTAGATCTGCTATTTTCACAATAGAACTGTGTTATACAAAATGTAATGCCTCAACTCTTAGTGCTCATCAGATTGTGGGGGTGCCCAGTTAAAATAGGATTATTTTGGGGGTCGTGGCCTGAAAAGGTTGAGAACCACTGGTCTACACCGCTCGTTCCAAAACACTGCGAAACATTTGTGGGTCACAGAAACAGGAGTCCCCTAATTTTTGGTTTCCTACATAAAAAAAAGCTAAGATTTTCATGAATAAAAGAAAAATGCAATGATTTTTCGAAAGTAATTTCATTAATAAATAAAAGAAATAAATTAGAAAATAAATATTTAAGAAGTGGTGAAAATAGCTGATCTACAAGCTTGCGACGCTTGAGATTGTAGATCTGCTGTTTCACTAGTTTGGGTCAAGGGAAAACGTCAACAACCTGAAAAGTTTGGGATAGACTGGTTGGTCTACATACACACACTGACACATGTAGTCAGTTCTCGCAGTGCATTAAAAAAGAAGAGGTTTCTTGTTGGCATTTTGTCCTATATTATTTGAACCACATTACAAAGTCACAGATGCAAATAAATATAGTGTTTACATGAAGCAGGTGCAGTCAGTACACTGTGCCCTCAAGAAGCACCCTAAACGCCACTATATCCCGACCAATCCAACCAGTTTCAGAGAGACCTGAAGTTTGTTCTATTTGTGTGGAGCATAATAGAGCTTCACTGATTCAATTACTGACTCTTTGTCCAGGCATACTGTAACTTAAAGGTGTAAGGTTGTGTTCTTTTGTTAATCTAAGTGTTAAATAGCCGGAGAGACCCCTTTACTGAACAAACACTTTAGCGGAATTTATTGTAATATAGAGCTTAAAGGGATATTCCACTTTCAACAGGTGGTAGGGCCTCTCTCCACATACAAACCCATTGTAACTTCAAACTCCATTTTAACCATGATAGATTCATTAAAAACACCCATTATTTTTTCTGGTGACTCATACTACCCTCCTAATACCGATACGTGAGCAGGCCGTGTTTTTTTGATAACCTTTTTCATTTATTTTTTATAATTATTTGGAAAAATGGAAAAAATGAAATACAAAAAAATCATTATTACAAATAAATGAAAAATGTTATCGAAAAAACACGGCCTGCTCACATATTAGGAGGGTAGTACGAGTCACCAGAAAAGATAATGGGTGTTTTTAATGAATCTATCATGGTTAAAATGAAGTTTGAAGTTACAATGGGTGTGTATGGGGAGAGGCCCTGTGCCTGGAGGGCCTGGTAACATTTACATCAAATATCTAAATATTCAATCAAGCTAATTAAAAACTGTTCAGGGTGTTCATAAAAGCCTGATTAGATGATAAAATTACCAAAAGTTTTTTTGAAAGTGAAATACCCCTTTAAACCTTCTTATGATGAGCAAATATTGAGATTCTAAATAAGTAAAACCAGCAGGAGGCTTATCAAAAGGTTCTTTGTGTCTTTCTGGAAGAAGATAAAAAGATGGCATGTTCAACCAGTAAATCGTTAAGATCATTATCAGAAATCCACTGATCTTCCTTTGCCTTATTTAAAAGGTCATTGGGAACAGAGTCAAAATTGTGCCACGGGCCAGAAGTGGCCCGTGGGCCTGAGTTTGAGTATCACTGATGTAGACCATGTAGCTCTGCTATTGGAAGGTTCATAGAGAGCGATACGCCATTTATTAGTCAAATTGGATTTAAGCCTGTAGTTGGAATTTCAATATTGCACACTAATATTGATCACGAGGAAGGTTTATGTGCGTTGAAATATTTCCTGTCTGATATGCCTCCTACTGATTTAATTTTAGCCTATAACTTATAGATTGGATTATTCCATCTATAATGATGAAATTGGCAAACAATGTATTGGCATTCCTATGGGCTCTTGACTGAAAAACTGTCTCAGAACACTTCTGCCTCATGCAGATTAGAGACTATAGGCCTAAACACAATTTGACTTATGAAGAGTGTACAATGCTCTCGATGAACTTTCTAAAAATGACATTATTGATCTCCCTGATCTGCTGTGACAGTGATTCTCTCAAAAACCAATACATTTTATAAGCTAGACGTCAATTGGACTCCAAATATTACATTAAAGGAGTAGTTCACCCCCAAAAATACTTTTTTTTCTTAAGTTCAATAATATTTTTTTTTTTTATTTGTCACATTCCTAAGACAAAAAATGTATTCTAGTACATTTACCCCCATTGATATTAGAAAAATCAAACCTCGGTTCGAAGTGGAGCGGTGAATCTGAGCAGCTATACCCTGTGTGTGTTGCTAAATGCCTAAACTGTAAACTGTAAACTGTGCCTGTGAGTGAGTGGTGAGTGTGCCTGGCCTGCACAAAACAGCGCCCCTCCTTTAACTAGTGTGTTGTGTGTGGCCACTCAAGGTATTGCCAGGCTACGGACACGGCCAGCCAGCCAGCCAGCCAGCCACCCACCCACGGACATACCCACGGACATACCTGTCTATTGGGAGCGCTTTCACCGCTCCAAAAACTGGTACGTAGCTACAGTATCTTCCTCTTGAGAAGCGCTATCTTCCACTTGAGAAGAGGGAGATGGCTTTAGTTTCGAAGACCCAAAGGCACCTATAAATGCCCCCATCGATCAATCGTCCGTCTCATAGATCACTCACAACACACAGCTTGTTTAAATGATGTTCAAATCTGATTTTGTTATAATATACAAGAATTCTCAAAAATAGCCTAGGACTAATTCATTGTACAATGGTGTCATGCAGGCGAAAATAGCTGATTAAGTTTGAATAGTATAATTCAGACTTAAGTGGTTAATGACGTTATCTTTTTTTGCGACCTAATCTCACTTCTGGAATGATTGGTAAACTGGAATTTGAGTAATTTTTTCCCCAAACTGAATCACATTTCACTCCGTTGGCATGTGTTTACCTTACCAATGCAAACACAGACACTTCTGTGTCTGTGCAGTTGTGAGGCCTGCATGCTGAATTAACACTAAAATGAGAGAGCAAGTGAAGGTCTAACATAAGTTGAATAATAGAGTTTATTATGGCTAAGAAAAGAGGACTGATTAAACTACTGATTAATGACCTCATTCCAAGACTCTGTCCCCATTTTGTCTCTTATAAAAGCTTGACAATTGAATCGCTTTCAACATTGTATCCCTGTTTTAGGGATGCAGGCTATGTCATTATAGGAAAAAATCTATCTATCTACACTACAGTATCTAATCTATCTACGGTAATATCTATTCAGACATGTTAGTGGATGCATGTTTAAACAATGGTAAGTAATTTAGTCAGTCAGTCAGTCAGTCAGTCAGTCAGTCATTAATTCATTAAGTTATATTGATTAGGCTGGCCCCTCACGGTCTGTCATCATTTAATGTGTGTGTATTCCATACCTGTGAGTAGAGCGTGGTAGTGCAGGCCTCTCTCCTTGTCCTGATGTGAACACACATCAAACAGGTAGGCTTTAACGGGCCCGTCAATAAAGTCTGCTGCAAAGTCAAACAGCACCACTCCCAGCATCACCACCACGATGGCCCAGGTACTCTTCAGTTCCTTGTTGGTGATTATTGCTGTAAGACCACATGATACACAAGGTTTGTCCTGACAGAAAGCAATAAAACACTGTTGGCAGATGTCACCTATATAATATGAGATAACACATGGACATGAACATTTCATGATAACTTTGTTGTACAAAGGTTTTTGATGCGTTAATACTTTTACACGGTCATAATTGGCCTTCCAGACATGATCAGTTTGTCAATTCAGGAAGAGAACAAGAGTTAATAGGCCTACACAATATTGTACCTTTGAAAAATCATAATCCACTATTATTTAACACTCATTTACTGTTTTTTTTTTTTTTTTTTTCAAAAGCCCACACCACCAAAAATGTGTTTTCACGTCTTTTCTTCTTCTTCAGTGTTTATGCTAGTTGGCGCTCTTTGTCAAGTAGCCATATCAAAAACACCAGGAGATCACGTGATCGCAAGATTTCCTCCACAGTTCACTTCCTGTTTATTCCATTTGGGGAAAAGCCTGTATCTCGGCTTCATGTTCTCCTCATTTATATAGCAATACAGATAGCAATATAGCATTTCTTTTGACAAACATGCTCTACCCAATGCCTGAGTAGATGCTAGAATGACACCTGAAGTGGTTTAAAGTGAAACACCCCTTTAAGTGTTGTGTGTTATGCAAAGGTCTTCCCCAAATATATGACTGTGAGCAGGCTGGTTATATTTCATGGCAATAGTTCACATCGGTAAAGAAATATTCTGAAATGATTTTGTTCCCACGCAAAATGAAAACAGTGCAAGACCACAGCCTGTGCTCTTCTGTACAACTTGTACACTGAACAAATAAATGTCCACAGAATCGTGCAGTGATCAGAACAGCGTGCAATGGAATTGTCTTTCACAACAGTGTTTCAACATGAAGGTGAGGGTAAAAGGAAATACTGAGAAATAATATTTAAAAGCGTGAAAAGAGTGATTTTAATTCAATGTTTTAATTTAGGGTAATGGTTAAATAGTCACCAAAACGATTTGTCTTGCAGGGGAGATGAAATGGCATCTGGAAGCTTTTGGTTTTTATCGTGATTTTAAAATATTTTGAAAATGGTTACTCCCTCCCCCCCTCCCCCAGTTTGAGTATGGTGGTTTCCTGCAGCACTCGTAATAATTACAATAAATGAGTAGCTAATCAGCTTATCCATAGAAGGAGGGATTAGTGTACGTACAGTGTATACAGTACTACACTATTATAGTAAATTCCAGAGCCCTTGTAAAATGCTGAGCAACTACAATCACAACATTCATTTCAGAAAACGTACATTTCCAGTGGTCAGCATTTTTTTCCTGAATATCTTATGGCTTAAATGGGAGATTTGAAGGTTCTCACAGTTTGAGCAGAACATTGTATTTTCAGCTTACGGAAGCCTTAAGGTGCTTAACACACCAGGGGGGGGGGCATTTCTTTCATGCCATTCCCCATAAAAAGTATATTTGTTTGTATATAATTGTTGTTTGTATCATGAATATCAAGAGACACCATTTTTATTCAATATGAGGTTGATTTTCACTAAAGCCATCGACCTATATGAATGAGGAAACAGCCATTCATCTCGCCCCTTTCGGTTGGTATCAATAACCATCATGCATTTCATCACAGAGTACTACTGTATCACATCTTTCAACCTTTTGTTTCAACAAACATGTTTAGAGATACTATGAGATTATGAAGGTTCATTACTGGGCAGGGATGCAGTATTCTGCATCACTGGCACTGGTTCTCCATGTGAGGTCCAGGGATACACTGCATGGGGTCCTTGGGGAGTTCACAGTTCAATGATAGTCCCAGACATAAAAATCACACCAGGTGCGAAGTGAGCGTGGTATCCAACATGACACACGTGCATATGTCCTCGTATGGGCCGTTCTGTCCATGACATCAGCTGTGGTGATGTCGGTCCTTGAAATGAAAACACCTGCTGTTGATATAGCATTTGAATTGATGTATTCAAATCCTCACAGAGAATCAGTCCTCCATATTTTTCACAGATAATCTGACTAGGATACAGTAAGTGATTATACAATGAGTCAACCTACAAAACCAAATAATATCCACTGCAACTACCCCCTCCAACTTGTTGCTGTAAATATGTCATTTGCGTATTTAAAATCAAGTGCAGATATGCTCTCCCACCGCTTATGTGGACACAACAGCTTTTCAATGTTAATACCTTGCGTGAGCATGGCAAGAACGGTCATTCACAGTAGTCAAAGGGTTACTGTTTTGTTTACTGAGATTCTCAACAATTATTAAAATAAGTATTTTGTGTTAATTTAACCACTTTCACGTCCCTATTTTGGGCATGTCATTATTATATGTTATTTTCCAAAGGTTTCACAAATAGTTCAGTAGTTAAAGCTCAAGCGCTATTCGTCGTACAACAAGGTAAATAGGGACTTAAGTGTTTAATACCACTTCATTAGTGATAATCAGTTCATGTCTCCACCTCTTCCCACAACATAATAGTACCAACTCCCTCTCTTACTCTGTTCATCCCTTCATTCCTCCTTCTCTTCCCAAAGTGAAAATAAATTGTCAGCTTGTAGATCTGCCATTTTTTAATAGACAAAGTACAAAACAGCCAGGGTATATAAAAATGGCAATACTCAATTGAACGTAAATGTACATTGGAATTGTACTTATAAGTTGAGTAAATTTGCTTACTTTTGTAACTTTTTTTGGGGTCAAAATAACATTTTTCCCACTGACATGACACAAAATGTGTCAATAATATTACCAGAAACACTTAAAGAGCTAGCCCTGAATGACCATAACAGGTCTGAAACTATGAGAGTGTTCAAATGGAACAAAATGGGTCCATTTGGTTCTATTTGAACACTCTCAGAGTTATGGGGGTACTTGGAAATAAAACATTTGAGAACCACTCGACTACTACGACTAGGCTACTACTCGACTACTCGACTGTGCCATAGTGTAGTAGTAAGTGTCATACATTGTGACAAAAACCTGGAGACATGACATTCAGTAACTAATTGGGTCTTTATGATAAAAAATAAGAACATTATAATGGTGTGTAAAAAAGAAAATCTAAAATTTGCCACAGACAAGAAAGACCAAGTCTTTAGGCTACCACATTTTGTCCGTGTACGGACATATTGATGACCCCTGCACCACACTGGTCCCATGTCCGTTCGAGGAGTCTCACCTGAGATGAACGCGTCTCCGTTGAGGAACAGGGTCAGTCCGACCAGCATGAGGACGCCCAGGGCCAGGATGTAGGGCCTCCGCCGGCCCCACGGCGAGCGGCAGTAGTCGCTGGCCGAGCCGATGATGGGCTGCAGCAGGAAGCCCAGGATGGGACTGATGAGCCACACCAGGCTGTAGAGGCTGCGGGGCAGGCCCACGCTCAGCAGCACCGGCGTCACGAAGGCCGCCTCGACGGCGTAGCAGAACTCCCGGCCGAACATGACCAGGCCGTGGAGGACGAGGCGTCCCCGCGAGCGCCTGGGGAGCTCCACCTCCCCGAACACCAGGCTCTCGCCGTCGTCCAGGTAGCCCTCCTTGTTGGAGCCCCCGTGTGTCCCCCCGGCGGGCTCCGGGAGCCGGCAGGGCGGGGGCCTCGAAGACTGGTCCTCTGATAAAACGGTCATGGCTTGGACTGACAGAGATAGAGGGTTAGAGGGAGAAAGAGGGAGAAAGAGAGAGAGAATTGAGTTGAATAGTGTGTCTCTCTCTCTCAGTTGACCTGGGGCAGGATCGTAGGCTCAGTGCCAAGTAAGTCCACTCATGCTCAGCTCGGGATAATCCTCTGATCTACTGCATAGCTGAGCAATGAGACCAGAACGCACCGACACACACACATCACTGGGTCTACCTCGGCGTCTGACTGCACGGCGGAGCAGGGCGAGATGAAGAAAAGAGTCTGAGGGGAGGATAAGAGAGAAGGGGGTGTGTGCGACTGACTGAGACATGAATGAACATTCCTTGTGTTTTTCCTCCTCCTCCAGTCTGTGAGGTCCTGAAGAAACCTCCCCGCAGAGGTTCCTGGAAGTACCGTACCGTGGAAGTGACACACGAGCATGTGCGTATGTGTGTCTGGACGTACAGTATATGTTTTCCTTTTCTCGTGTGCTTCGTCAAATGAAACACACACCATGTTCACGCTGTACGCCGGTGCAGTATGACATGTCACAACAAACCCTTTGTACCCAAGGCCCACCAAAGGTCATCATAGGTCATCGTCTCAAGGCACAGCTGTATTCATATCTGTGCGAAATAGCCTCTATAACACATGTTGTCACTCTTGTCAGTCTGTAAATGTTTATTTTTATTTACTAATGCAATAACATAAAATAAAAACACATACAGTAGACCCTATTTCCTACCTTGTGGATCAGCTATACTCCATAACATTAAAGAACATACAAGATAAACAAGGCAATATTGCCTATAATGACACATGGATGCCAGCTTGTGAGTGATACACGTGCACACAAAGTACTGATAGTAAATTAAAAACATAACTGTTCGTTTAGTTGTACAGTATATGCCTATTGCATTAATAACTTAATCCCAAGGCACACATGCCTCGAGGCACACCGGTGTGCCTGGCACACCGTTTGGAAACCGCTTCTATAGACAAAGCTATGGACGAAGATACCGTGTACAAAGTGAAAGTTCTGATGCTCGATCATTACCTTCCTTAATGAAGGGGCACAAATCAGCAGACCATCATGTGGTAGATAGAACAGCTCGCATGTTTCTGCCTCTGGGTCTGCTCTGTCTGTGAGGAGGAGAACAAAGCATCTGAAAACATTGCACATCAGTTGCACAGTTACAACAATTATTGTTGCCTTCCAAGAAACATGGAATGAATCAGACAGGCATTCACTATAGTCATTTACCTACTAGACCAGTGTTTCTCAAACTTTTACATGTCAAGGTCTCCCCATAACTCTGACAGTATACAAATGGAACTCTCTCAGTCTGAAGCCAATTAAGACAAGACAGAATCAGCATATTGCAACTGGGAATCACAAGAGAATCATCAATCAAATATTTTCAAATGGGGGTCCCCGTAATGTGGGGGTCCTTTACATGAAAAGGTTTGAGAAGCAGTGTAGTGGAGGCTTTATACTTATAATCACTACAGCAGGGACGTGCAGAGAATGTTAGAGGCAGGGGCTGACATTTCTAAAAGGGCCTTTTGGCAAAAATATCGAAAATAGCAGACCTCCAAGCTCACAGAAGGAGGAGAGGTCGGCTATTTTCAGTGCTTGATACCTCACTGAACTAAGCATAATCAAGTGCATACTGGAGATGTGGTGTAATGGCATGGACTTCTACACAGAAAGGACAATTCTTTCAACATAAGATGCTGCATTCACGTTCAGGAGACAAGGCAATTCTCTTGAATGCCGCCTTCAGGTATGGCATGGAAAGAGGGCATTTGCGTTTATTTCACCATAGTTAAAAACTGCATTCATGGTCTAGAGAGGGCACTTTTTACAGACAGATAAAAGGGCAGGGGCTCAAGCGCTTCATCTAACCTTAGAGCTCACATAAGAGCTCTATTGTGGTGTGCTGTGACTTCACTTTAAACTGATCAAGTGAAAGAGCATGTGACTCCTAGTGGGAGGGGGGGGGGGGGGGGGCTCAGGAGCAACAACAGAGGAAGAAAAGGTCAGCTTTCATGTTTACTGTACACCAGTGATTCTCAACCTATTGCATTTCAAGGATCCCCATTTGATAGCCTACAATTAGGCCAGGGCTCCATGCAGGGGCGTCACAAGGGGTAGGAAAGTGGGACTTAGTGGGAGTTACTAGGGCCCAAGGTGGAGGGGCCCTAGTAACTTTAGCTATTGAAAAATAGCACATATACAAGCTCACAGCGCTGCACCGAGTGCCGCACTGCGAGCTTGTAGATCTGCTATTTTTGAAAAGTCGTTAAAATGTGCGCAAATCTTTGAATATATGTATTAACCCTTGAACATTTGTAACTCAAATTCTGCTTCTGGGGGGGTCCCTGGAACTAAATATTTTGAGATGGGGGAGGTCCTTCACATGAAAAAGTTTGAGCACCACTGACATGGAAACATAGGTTTCTTGGCACACATTTTCACAATAAAAAAAAAAATAGCAGATCTACAAGCTCGCAGCGCGGCACTCGGTGCCGCGCTGTGAGCTTGTATATCTGCTATTTTTCAATAGTTAACATTCATGGGGGGCCCGCAGTGAATCCTTGTACCCAGGGGCCCAGAATTTGGTGTGATGCCCCTGGCTCCATGACACTGTTTGATAGTCTTGTCTCTGGGACCCCAATCTACACTGTAAAATCCTCAGTGCTAATTTAAAGGAGCACTTCAACCATGCTCAGCCTTTATCTTCATGTAGTTGATTTTCCTCATAATTGATGCTCATTGCTCACTCTGCGTCTCATTGGAGGGATATGGACATTTCAGAAACATGCGTACCACTGACATCATCGATGGGGATTCCTAGCTATAATAAAGTAGAAACGACAGCCTTCCTCTTTAAAGTGTAGTGAAATGGAAAATATATCTTATAGAGCATATCTGTGATCATCATATGGGCATACCTAACAGATACAATAGATGCCAAAACAAATGGAAAATATATATATTTTTATTTTTAATATCAAAAGGCCATAAAAAGCCAATCTTAATTACTTCCTGTGAATGAAAACGTGCTTCTTCTTTCCAGAGTTTGTGTGTGTGTGTGTGTGTGTGTGTGTGTGTGTGTGTGTGTGTGTGTGTGTGTGTGTGTGTGTGTGTGTGTGTGTGTGTGTGTGTGTGTGTGTGTGTGTGTGTGTGTGTGTGTGTGTGTGTGTTCATGCGCCTGTAAAAAAAAACAAGAAAAAAAAAAACAGCTTTGAAACCTTGTTTGAAACACAAGTCAATGCATCAATCCACTTGTTGAGGTTCGGTGCAGAGCATTACCCAGGTTATTGTGTGGATGAAATACCCTAAATTGTCTCTCCTTCTCCGGATTATTGATTCTGTGCATTAGTCCCTCTCTCTCCCTCCCTCCTCCACCCTCTCTCTCTCACTGATCGAACTCATGGTCTTCACGATGCGTCGGTCAGCTAGTTTAGGTTTGGCGCTCAGTATTGCCTGTGTTATTGCGTGTGTGAAATAAGTGTCTGCAACTGTTTTTAAACTTGTTTTGTAAATGTTTTGTGAATATTGATTGTACTGTGATGTATCTCGATGACACTGCAAATGAGGGCAACCTCAATGTCTTTCGAGAATAAATAAAGGTTTGAATGAATGAATGAATGAATGAATGAAAAATGAATGAATGAAAGGTTCCCTCTCCCCCTCTCCCCTCCTTCCTTCCTTCTCCATCTCTTTCTTGCTGATCGAGCTCTAGTCTGGTCTGACATCATCACGGCACGCACAACACAAACCGATTTGCGCTGATGTCAGGCATGTCCATATATGTGCTGAGGCATAATCCAGGGCCTCTGACGACCATATCCTTGTAGGATATCCGGAAAATGTATCACACTGTATGACAGGAAAACATATACTTCTAGTTGTGTTCTTATTTTGTATTACATTTTCCACGATGGCAGCGGGAACATATTTGGAGCATTATTTGCACAGCATAGAGAATATGCCATTCGAACTGCAGCAAAACCTAACTCTGATCAGGGACCTGGATCAACACACTGAGGATTTGAAGAGCCAGATAGACACCCTGGCTAAAGAGTACACGTCCAACGCTTGGACTCTGTCCTCCTAGCAGAAACTCTCCATACTCGGGCAGATTCAGCAGTCCTACGGCAAATGCAAGGAGTTTGGGGATGATAAAGTACAACTGGCCACACAGACCTATGAAATGGTGGACAAGCACATCAGGCGCCTGGACACCGACCTGGCTCGGTTTGAGGCTGAACTGAAGGAGAGGCAGAATGAGAGCCTCACCGACTATGATTCCTCGTCCAGTAAGGGAATGAAAAGTGACTTCAGGCAGAAGAAGAAGGTGGCCAAAGCCAAGTTTAAAGTGAAGGGTTCAGATGGTGGCGGCCCGAAGAGCAAACTGAAGAAAGTCAAACTCCTTCAACCAGGGGAGATCAACGCCACCGCCGACTCGAATGTTCTGGAAATGTCGGTGGACCCCAACGAGCCAACCTATTGTCTGTGTCACCAGGTCTCCTATGGTAAGATGATAGGCTGTGACAACACCGATTGTTCCATTGAATGGTTCCATTTCGCCTGCGTGGGTCTGGCAACCACACCGAGAGGCAAATGGTATTGTCCACATGCTCTCCAGACAGAAAGAGGAAAAGGCCACCTGGATACCTGAAACAAAATGAATGGTCACCAATAAAAAAATAGTCTATTTTACACATGTTTCAACTATTTAGAAGCCGACAGTACAAAGGCAGGGCCTTTTGCCAATGAGGGAGCAGCATTCTCGTCACAACCAACAAGTGCGACCTGATATATAAATAACCCCCACTCTAGATGTGAGGTCACCGAGATGTCACCACCAGCCCACAAGTGTTGTGTGCTACTACCCACATACCCAGCACCAATCGCAGTACCTGCTCGCTCTGCTGGCACACAAGTAGGCTATCCACAAGTTTCCCCGGGGGTTTACTGGAGACTATCAGGACCAAACTTCCGGGTTTAACAGCAGACATACAAGCTCACGTCGCGTCGCAGATGCAACCCGTTGTGAGCTTGTAAATCGGTGGCGGAACCTAGATGCAGACATTTGCGCAATGCACTATGGGGCGTTGGAAACTCATCCAATGGGAAAGCCCTTGGAAAGACACAGGCCGAGCCCCGACCCATCGGCTTTGCGGATTGGTCAAACCTTGTGGGATGTTTGTGCCAAACAAACACATATAAGTGGCAACGATTATTTCGAACGCACATCAAACCTTCAGATGAATTGAAAACTCACCTTTCAGGAGGCCACAAAGGAGGTAGTTATCACTTCTCCCATAGACAGGCGAGAAGTGAGCAACCCCCCCTACCTTAGCCCCACCCCTTTGTTTTTATAACTGCAATATTATTGAATGTTTTTTTTGCTTTTAGCTTGCTATTTATTATGTCCATGAATTAAATACAGAGGGCTTTAAATGTAAAAAAAGGTCCGTAAAAGGTTTTACTTGAGATGTTCTTTTTAGGCAGAGTGTTTAACTGTACTTGTACCGTTCTCCATTTTTGTCTAATAAAATGATCAATCAATCAATCAAACCGTCTATGTTTATATCAGGTCGCACTTATTGATGTTGACGTCACCAGGAATGCTGGTCCCTCATTGGCTTTTACTCTTACTTTGTTCACAAAGTAACAATACTCTTACTTTGAGTAGGATTTTTCAGTACTCTTTCCACCTCTAAGCATGGCCTGAGTGGTCAGGCCATCTGGTGGACAACTCATTGGGTGAAGTCTGGAGATGATGGTTTGTCATCAGAATATGTAACTGATTGAAGCTCTTATGTGGTGTGGACATGCTGGTGCCTCCTCAGGTTACCTAACTGACTGAAACCCTTGTCACACTGTTTACACACAAAGGGTTTTTCTCCAGTATGGACACGCTGGTGCTTCTTTAGAGTTCCTAACTGACTGAAACTCTTGTCACACCGTTTACACACAAAGGGTTTTTCTCCAGTATGTACACGCTGGTGTGTCTTCAGATCACTCAACCGACTGAAACCCTTGTCACACTGTCTACACACAAAGGGTTTTTCTCCACTGTGGACACGCTGGTGTGTCTTCAGAGTCCCTAACACACTGAAACTCTTGTCACACTGTTTACACACAAAGGGTTTTTCACCAGTGTGGACATGCTGGTGTGTCTTGAGGTGACCTAATTCACTGAAACCCTTGTCACACTGTTTACACACAAAGGGTTTTTCTCCAGTGTGGACACGCTGGTGCCTCTTCAAATCACTCAAATGACTGAAACCCTTGTCACACTGTTTACACACAAAGGGTTTTTCTCCACTGTGGACACGCTGGTGTTTCTTCAGATTACATAACTCACTGAAACTCTTGTCACACTGTTTACACACAAAGGGCTTTTCTCCAGTATGGACACACTGGTGTGTCTTGAGGTGACCTAAATCACTGAAACCCTTGTCACATTGTTTACAGACGAAGGGTTTCTCTCCACTATGGACACGCTGGTGCCTCTTCAGGTTACCTAACAGACTGAAACCCTTGTCACAGTGTTTGCACTGGAAAGGTTCTTCTTTGTTGCGGACATGGTGGACATGCTGTGTTGATACCTCAATGAAACTCTTATCACATAAGAGGTTTTCTTCCCTGTGTAAGTCATCAAATGTTTCTTTACTTCTCCTGGCTGCGTTGAAGTCCTCGCAAGATCTTGGTTTGTCTGTGTCTCCTTGTTTCTGGCCGGCTACACAGCTGGTGATCGTCGGACATGAAGATGAGGGCAGCTGATCCATTACTCATCACTTGATGGTAGAGGTTGTTGTGACTCCTCTCCACGTTTTCATGGAGGGTGACCAGAGACGTGAAGGCGCATGGACAGGACACCTGTGTCTTGGAAGATTGATTCGTGGACACACCCGGACACCCCTTCTGCTACTTGGACTGTAAATTGGAAGGCGTTTCTTTGTCTTTTGCGGGTTGGAAAGACTAATATATTCTCTGTCAATCTCTTTGTCTATGTCTCTGGCTCTCACAGTAGTCTATCCAAGGGTTTCTCACAGTCGTACTCAGACTAAATGTGACGTTTAGAAACTGCATCACATCTTATTCAGGTCGACCAGAGCTCTGGTCTGACGTCACACAACACAAACCATTGACATCATTCTTAAAGTGATCCCTGACTAATAAGACAAATATGTCTTAAAACATTATAATTGTTCTCTATAACTACAATGTAAAATTAAAAACACCTTGAATATTTTATTTCTTCTAGAAATAGCTAATCTTTCACTCAGTAGGGGAAATGCCTGTCGCAAGTTGATGATGTCATAAATGTCATGTGTCATTTTTATGGCATGCATGTACAAAAAAACAAAACACAAACACATTTGAAATATTGATTTGATGCTCATATTAACCATAGGAAGTATTAAGTTATTTATTTTCACATGCATGCCATTAATTCCATAGGGATAGATCACACTTGACATTTATGACATCATCAACTTGCGACGGGCATTTCCCCTATTGAGTGAAAGATTAGCTATTTCTAGAAGAAATAAAATAATTGAGGTGTTTTTAATTTTACATTGTAGTTATAGAGGACAATTATAATGTATTAAGGCATATTTGTCGTATTAGTCAGGGATCACTTTAATAACACCGATTTGCACATCTGACAGTTGCAATTCATCCATCTGTTAGTTGAATCATTGAATCAAGTTGATGACCAAACCCGGGAGGGAAAGGCTCAAGCTTATCAGACATGTGCCCGTTTATGCCAATCTATGCCCATCTGGCTTAATGCTACGGGTCGGGCATAGACGGACCCTCTCGTGGTCCTTACTGTATATTATGCCTCAATGTTATGACGTCACCCTTTGCCCCTCTCTGATTGGCTACGGGCCCATGGCATAAACCAACACATTCTCACCCCCAAGTGATGGATATATTTTGGTAGTTAATATCTATCGTTTGAATTCAATAGATATAGTATATTGTGCCATGCCACCTCTACCCGGAAGTACGTGCCATGTTTCCAAGCTGCAATTGGGATGGTATGCTCACTGTTTGTCTTCCTTTTTTTTATGATTTTTATTCAGCATTCATCATAAACAGTATAGTAGGGCAATGTGATAGATACAGTATTATGCTTCTTTTCATTTTTTTTTTCAAATAAATCCAGTTGCCCATTACAGAGCCTTTCTACCTACGTTTGATTAGACGATATCTTATTTTGAAATCCACCGTTTTGAGAGGAAGTGCTTCTGCTTGTTGTCATGGCTACTTGGTACAGCCTAGGCTGCAGCTGGGATGTAAACAGAACTCACGTGTGGATTATACAAACAATGTACACCCTTTGAAAGTTTGTTAAACTTAAAAACTCCGCTGCAGATTAGGTAAGGAGCTGGTTAATTACCTTGATGTTGCTTCGGTCTCTTTCTCTCTGTGATACAGTTGTACTACTACGATAAATCATTGCTGAAAGAATGATTGCGGCGGGCTGGGCTGGGCTGTGATTATTGTCTATTTGAAACTGGCGAATATAAGCTGGCGAATATAAGGAAATATCTTCAGAATAAGAGTACCCCTCAGCCAATTGAATTTTTTTGAAAAACGATTAATTTTCCCATGATATGCACATTCAAAACATCTAGATTAAGCATTTAAACGAACATACACAATGCTAATTATGTTTTTGGGTAAAAATAAAACGTTTTAATAACATAAAAAATCAAACCTCGGTTCGAAGTGGAGCGGTGAATTTGAGCAGTTCCAGGTAAATATATAAAATATATAAATATATTCACCTATTTATATATTGACATGTGTCAATTCTTGATTGCCCGTGGCTCGCTACGGTGGCTGCATGCTGAATAGATGGAACAGAGATATTTTGGATAGACTGTTCAAAGTCCCTGACTTTTTTCACCTATTTTATATATTGACATGTGTCAATTCTTGATTGCCCGTGGCTCGCTACGGTGGCTGCATGCTTCGTGAGCCTCCACTCTAACGGCTATCACGGGCAGACGCAGACAGCAGAGGGGGTCGACTCGAGATACGCCAACATACCATGCTTGTTAGTTGTTATTAACGGACTACACACACACACACAACAGCTGATCTTCACGCAGACAACACCTCGATGTGCGTCTTGCGCGAGGCGTTGTGAGCTTGCAGCTCTCTCTCTCTCTCTCTCTCTCTCTCTGAAATACGATTCTCTCTCTCTCTCTCTCTCCCTCCTCTCCCCCCGTCTCCCTCTCGCTGCCGTTAACCTTTGTTTTTATCGCGACGTGGTGTGTGTGTGTGTGTGTGTGTGTGCGTGTGTGCGTGCGTGCGTGCGTGGCGCGCGCGCGCATGCGTAGATCCTGTTCGAACTGAACGAAACAAAAAAATCAAACCTCGGTTCGAAGTGGAGCGGTGAATTTGAGCAGTTCCAGGTAAATATATAAAATATATAAATATATTCACCTATTTATATATTGACATGTGTCAATTCTTGATTGCCCGTGGCTCGCTACGGTGGCTGCATGCTGAATAGATGGAACAGAGATATTTTGGATAGACTGTTCAAAGTCCCTGACATTTTTCACCTATTTTATATATTGTCATGTGTCAATTCTTGATTGCCCGTGGCTCGCTACGGTGGCTGCATGCTTCGTGAGCCTCCACTCTAACGGCTATCACGGGCAGACGCAGACAGCAGAGGGGGTCGACTCGAGATACGCCAACATACCATGCTTGTTAGTTGTTATTAACGGACTACACACACACACACAACAGCTGATCTTCACGCAGACAACACCTCGATGTGCGTCTTGCGCGAGGCGTTGTGAGCTTGCAGCTCTCTCTCTCTCTCTCTCTCTCTCTCTCTCTCTCTCTGAAATACGATTCTCTCTCTCTCTCTCTCTCCCTCCTCTCCCCCCGGCCCCCATCTCCCTCTCGCTGCCGTTAACCTTTGTTTTTATCGCGACGTGGTGTGTGTGTGTGTGTGTGTGTGTGTGTGTGTGTGTGTGTGTGTGTGTGTGTGTGTGTGTGTGTGTGTGTGTGTGTGTGTGTGTGTGTGTGTGTGTGTGTGTGTGTGTGTGTGTGTGTGTGTGTGTGCGTGCGTGCGTGCGTGCGTGCGTGCGTGCGTGCGTGCGTGCGTGCGTGCGTGCGTGCGTGCGTGCGTGCGTGCGTGCGTGCGTGCGTGCGTGCGTGCGTGCGTGCGTGCGTGGCGCGCGCGCGCATGCGTAGATCCTGTTCGAACTGAACGAAACAAAAAAATCCCATCATTCTCCATGCATCAGGGCGGAGGGGAACTCAATTCGATAGGTACCGAAATGTTGTGTAACTGCTGTGCGCACATGCGCAGATCCTGTTCAAACTCAACGGGACACTTCTCACTTGTGAGACTGGACACACATTTCTGCCTATCTATAGGTACCGAAATGTTGTGTAACTGCTGTGCGCACATGCGCAGATCCTGTTCAAACTCAACGGGACAGTTCTCACTTGTGAGACTGGACACATATTTCTGCCTATAGCGGAGCTGCTGTGTTTCACACACCGCTCCAAAAATCCCATCATTCTCCATGCATCAGGGCGGAGGGGAACTCAATTCGATAGGTACCGAAATGTTGTGTAACTGCTGTGCGCACATGCGCAGATCCTGTTCAAACTCAACGGGACACTTCTCACTTGTGAGACTGGACACACATTTCTGCCTATCTATAGGTACCGAAATGTTGTGTAACTGCTGTGCGCACATGCGCAGATCCTGTTCAAACTCAACGGGACAGTTCTCACTTGTGAGACTGGACACATATTTCTGCCTATAGCGGAGCTGCTGTGTTTCACACACCGCTCCAAAAATTATAAATCGATAAATGCTGTTCACTGGAGTGCATAGCCTTTACAAATTGGACTCTGGACAGGAGACGGCTCTTTGTGTCGGCACATTGGACACACACACACACACGTTCGGGGAGACCTTCTCTACCACACCGCACTCTCCGCTAAGCCAGAGAGGTGTAAAATAAAAATTGGCAGGCCGTCCAGTGCAGCCAGACGCACAAATAGTGCAGTTTTCAGCCTCTAGTGGGCGCTGGACGGGAAACGGCACTTGGTGTCGGCACTTTGGACACACGCACACTTTCGGGGAGACCTCCTCTACCACACTGCACTCTCCGCTAAGCCAGAGAGGTGTAAAATAAAAATTGGCAGGCCGTCCAGTGCAGCATAAAGTGCAGCCAGACGCACAAATAGTGCAGTTTTCAGCCTCTAGTGGGCGCTGGACGGGAAACGGCTCTTTGTGTCGTCACTTTGGACACACGCACACGTTCGGGGAGACCTCTTTTACCACACTGCACTCTACGTTAAGCCAGAGAGGTGTAAAATAAAAATTGGCAGGCTGTCCAGTGCAGCCTAAAGTTCAGCCAGACACACAAATAGTGCAGTTTTCAGCCTCTAGTGGGCGCTGGACGGGAAACGGCTCTTTAACAAAGAAACAAGCCTATATCCATATCAATAGACCTGTATAGTAGGTGTTGAACGACCTTCGCGGGACGTCTCTAGAAGAGCGACCCCCCAAACATTGAATCAGCACTGCAACACTGATCGTAATCATATCACCCGCCCGGATGTTGGGACAAGAACTCTATAGAGGCCTGCATAGCATGCAGAATAATAGAACTATACCAAACATCCAAGAAGTGTCCATCAGTGCATGAAGAATTACCTTAATACACCGACACTCTTTTTAATAAATACACAAAGTCTCTGTCTGTGTGACCTCCCCTCCCTTCATAATAATCACAATGAACATAAAAAAAGAACATATATAATTAACACCTGTAAAACATATTAAAATAAGGGTGGGGTAGGGTACTACTGGCCAATCTGGACTGGGGGGGGGGCACAAAGTCTAATCTGAGTGGGCATTGCCCCCCCAATGCCCCCTGCCTATGATCAAACCTTGACATGAAAACGTCTGAGAACTACTGATCTAAAGCAGTGGTTCTCAACCTTTTAAGGCTGTGACCTCCAAAATAATCATATTTTAACTGACTCTCCTTTTTCTTATGGTACCTTGGATTTATTTATTATATCTATTGTCACCTTTTTGTTTGTTTGTCAGAGGACAACTATGGAAATACGTTGTAGTTTTCAACCAACATGTTTGATTTTCTGATTTGTGGGTTTTATGCAATCTATTGTATGTAATCTATTCTAAACTAAAGTGAACTCCACTCTTACAGTTTATGAACCTGTGGTTGGCCTACATGGTGAGAGTCAGATGTTTGGAGTCAAGCCAGACATTCCACACATACCTAACGGTACCTTATACGGTTCTGCACCATAACAATGTGAACACCAAAGGACTCCCCAGTTCAAATATGATTATTTTGGGGGTCTCTGCCTGAAAAGGTTGAGAACCACTGGACTAAAGGAAGGATTTTTACTATGTGGAACGTCAAACTACGTCATTGTGATGCAGTCATTGTGAGTAAATCTCATCTTTCCATGTGGTAAATGTCCAGTGCTTGCTGCTTGGCCTGGCCCTGTCGAAGAGCTTTATCCTTCCCCAGAAACATTTTCTAGTGATGCTAAGTGTCACATTGAGGGAGGGGTTTGTTGTGAAC
Organism: Nannobrachium achirus; assembly: GCF_963921795.1. NCBI lineage: Eukaryota > Metazoa > Chordata > Actinopteri > Myctophiformes > Myctophidae > Nannobrachium > Nannobrachium achirus. The sequence continues at coordinate 33,841,371 of NC_137822.1, read as the reverse complement.
TCCATAAGGGTATGTTCTCAATCTCTGCCTTAAAAAACTAAATAAACACAGCCTTTTTACATTAAAACCTACGAGAAATTTCCAAAAAGCAGCCACATAGTGCAAAAGGTATCTATTTGCCTTCTCATTTGGCTTAGGAAACAACCTCGCAACGTGACGACACGTCATGACCTTGTAGATTGGTTATTTTTGCTACTGTCATGCAAGGGTGAGATGCCGTGGGCTCGGTTGGGCTCGGCGAGCCCAGACTTATTTAGCTGCACGCACGCGCGCCTCACATGCACGCACATGAATCATCACGTCACGAATTTAGAGGGGCACCACTTCTAAAATCCATATCACACCACTGCTATCATGTGACACTATCGCACAAAGTGAGACGTTCATTTACAACAACAAAAAGAAATATGGAGATCTGAGGATTCTGCCCGACAGCAGCAAAAATGGATCAATGAATGGCTTTGTTCCACTGGCCAGTTCTCTACAACAGGGGTCTTCAACAGGGGGTCCTCAGAGTTACTACAGGGGCTCCTCCAAATCTTTTGTGATAGAAACTTTTTTTTTCTCCTTTTGTTTATTAACCACTTGAACCCTAGCGTCCATATTCGGAGAACTTTAGCCAAAAATAGCAGATCTACAAACTCACAAGTCTTATTGTGAGCTTGTAGATCAGCTATTTTCGGCAAAGAGCTTTAGTGAAAGGTCAAGTTTTTTAAGTAGGCCTATTGACGGTTCAAGTGGTTAAATATCTGAAAACAAGAATTGACATGAATCCAAACTACACTGATGATTGTGCTGTCAAAAGATAACAGGTTGTGGGGATCCCTGCTTCATCCCTCTCTCAGCTAAGGGGTCCTTGGCCTGAAAACGTTGAAGACCCCTGCTCTACAACTTAGCCTTGACAGCGTTAGACTCTACCACTCCAGCTGTTCGCATCTGCTCTATTTCTACCAGACTGAAACCATGCTCCTGTAGGACTTGACATGTATGCTCTCCGATGAGAGGGTCTCGTGCCAAGCAGGGTTCTGCAGGTGTCCGGGAGAGGAGCGGAGCCGGTCGGGGGCTCTCCTCACCCGCAGGGTCCTTAATGAAAGAACCTCTTTCCCGGTTGTGGGGATGGGAGCTCACTTCATCGAAAGACAACACAGGAGTAACGCAGGCATCTGTCCCCTCGAAAACACTCAACCAACGAGCTTGGGATTCAGAGGCAAAGAGCTCTGTGAAGATCCGCCTGAGCTCATGCCAGTCGCCGGAGCTCATCTGAGGAGGCAAGTCTCTTGTGTCCAAACCCAAGCCTGCAAAACAAAGCAAAAAACGAAAAACATGAAAACTATAGAAAGGTGTGCTCAGCAGAGCTCAAATCTCTATCAGGAGGAGGCATGCCTTTTTTGGGGCCCAGAGGTCTGTACTTGGTTCCCTCATTTTCCCCCCACTACACCCAATCACTTTTTATTTTCCATGAATTGAATCCCAAGGACTTCCAATGTAAAAAAAGACCGTAAAAGGACTTATTTGGGATGTTTGGATGTTCCTTTTAGGCAGGGTGTTTAACTGTACTTGTACTGTACTACATTTCTATTGTATTGACTACTTGTACTGTTCTCCATTTTTGTCTAATAAAATAATCAATCAATCAAAACTTTGCCAAGAATAGTCGAAGTTAGCAATATGTCGCAATGCATTGTGAGCTTGTAGATTGGCAATTCTTTGGCAAATATTCACCAACAATATCTTTGCCAAATAATAATAGTCATAATGATATGTCCAGGATAAGGTCGCTAAGTGGTTAATACTAATGATAAACCGTATAGATAGGTATACTGTCTGATAAAGTAAACAAGTGTTTAAGTTTGTCTCTCTCTCACTCCTTCCCTAGGACAAATACTATAACACAGGGGAACATAGTGCTTGATGTGGTGTTGGACATACTGTCCACGAGTTTCCCCACTATGAACTATTAAGTGCCACTTAAACAAATAATACAGTATGAAAAGTCAAGACAAAGAAATCTCCTGTCCTCTCCTGTGTCCTCTCCTATGTCCTCCTGGTTTAGCTCCTCACTGGTGGGTGATGCCATGATCCAAACCATCCCTAGGACCAAACAGTCCCAAGAACAACCAGTAGGGGTCAGCAAGTGACAAGATTACACAAGTGCATGGACCCTAATGCCACATCCCACTCCTCCTATTGTGTGTTCTACAACATTGGTTCTCAAAGTGGGGTCCTTAAGGGGGTCCCCAGCTAAATGACAGTTAGGAACCAAATGGACAAATGGACCCATATGGCTCTGTAACTCTGAGACTGTCCATTTGGTAACAGGTCCATTTTGTTCCATTTGTACACTCTGAGTTAAATTAACATTGATTTAGCTAAATAAATTGGGATCCCAGAGATAGAAATGCCATTAAAGGGGAGAACCACCCATTTTAGGTATTGAACTATGTCAATAATATACCTTTGAGTTGTTATGTGGAAATAAGACTCCTGCAAAGTCTGCAAGCAGGTTCAGCGGTGCACAGGGTTGTCAACATTGGACTGTCAGAATCCAGGAGATTTATTTTTGGGGGGCGCGCGGAACTCCCCAACCGGGGTCTGGGGGGTCCTCTCCCCAAAACGTATTAATAGATATTTTTTCCTGTGTTCTGTTGAATTTTGTGCATGTTTGATACATTTATCAGGCTTACTTTACTAGCATGGGTACAATTTCAGCCTTAAAATGCCAAATGTTGTTGTACAGATTTGATGACTGAAGCAAAAGGACATCTTTAATAATGATTTCTCATCTTTAAGTCATTACTTAAGTGAATATCTGTATGATCTTTCTTGCATGCATTGCCCCCACCCCTAAAGCGGGGGGTCTGGGGGTCCTCCCCCAGAAAAATTTTAACATAGTAGATGTAATTTCCTGTGTTCTGGTGAATTTTGGGAGTTTGATACAAAATCCAGGAGAAATCCAGGAGATTTGCCAATCCAGGAGACTCCCAGGAGAGGGGTTCAAAATCCAGGAGACTCCTGGGAAATCCAGGAGAGTTGACAGGCCTGGCGGTGCATAGGGTCTGTCACCACTCCGACCCAGCCTAGATAAAAGACCTATGGACAGAAAAGAGAAACAACTGAGGACTTAATAGATAGCCTGGAGGAGCCAGGCCATTTCTAAGGATTAGAGGGGCGGATATACAACTTTGGATGTTTTAGTACAGTGGAGATTGATAGGAAACAGGGAGGTACACGCAGATAGGATCCGCCTGGGAACCAGGGCCTATACCTGTATATGGTATGTACGCATTGGCACCCCACTTTCAACCTAACACCCCCCCCCCCCCCATATTGGGCATGTTATGTAAACACGAAAATAGACGATACCTACAGTAGGATATATCTGTATGAATAGGTATAGGTATATGTGCAGTATATACTAGTAAGACGCCTAAGGGATAGGTTGCGCCATGTCTTGGCCACCTGGCCAGTGATGTATATCAGACCAGTTACCCATATTTGGAGACCCCTGGTACCCATATATGGAGATTTTTCATATGGGCATTCCCATATGAAGTCCTGTTAGAAGACAGAATATATTTTACAGAATATTGTCAAATATAGTCCTGGAAAACAATGAAGTAATGGAGCTTGTGTCAATATAAGCATGATGTCTTTAATTAGGAACGCAGTTTCAATACACATCAGAGCTGGCTAGTTTCCATCCCGTTGAGCAACTATACAAAAAGAAAAAAGAAACATCACAGTTTGTTGATGAGCATGATTGACTCACTGTCATATTTTATTGATTCTTTCCCTTCCTTCTCTTTATCTATCGTGTTACTCAAATCTTTGCTTCGGGGGGTCCCTGGAACAACATATTTTCAGATTGGCGGTCCGCGCCCATAAAGGATTGTGGTACATCTTGGGAATGGGCTTATTGTATCTAAAAAGTCATATTTAGCCACTTGCACGCATGCTCCCAACCGCCCAACCACTGAAATCCATTTAATTAAAATCACTAAAACGATAGAAAGCAGTCAATGAAAAACACTCATCTTTTCTTTTCTTTAATGACTAAAAACTGTAGGTATTATTCATAAATCCTCACATCATTATGAACATTTTGATGACATCAGATCAGAGTGTAACTTTAGACACTGGTGTCAATTGTCGTACACAGACCACAACACTGTACAACTGAGTTACTGTTCCCTTTTAAATACCCAAAGTCTCACACTCATCATCATCATCATCATCATCATCATCATCATCATCATCATGATGTCTAACTGCATTGTTCCACAGTTACACTGATCTTCCCTGGTAACATTTTCAGAGTACCACCACCGCCAATGCATGGAAACTAAAGAGTGTTTCAGTGAAAGTGTGTGTGAAGGTGTGTATGTGTGTGTTAATATCAGGATCAGAGAATGACAGCTTTCCTTCATTCCAGTCCAGCTGGACTCTGATCCTCTGAGGATTCTGCTTCAATGAGATATCAGTGAGTGACCCTGGTGTCAGTGGTCTGAATTCTGTTCTGTATTTACCTTTAGATAAAGATATTCCCCAAATGTGAGCCCCTTTGTCTCCCCTCCACTGGGGAGACCAAACACCAAGTAGCCAGCATACATTGTCTCCAACCTCAACATCCCAGCTATGAGTCCCTGAGTTAAAGCCCTCAGAACCCAGGACAAGGTGCCAGCGTTGAAACCTCTCTAGGTGGTCAGGAAGCTGCTGTCCTCCTCCATGTGTCACACTGGTCAGATCATCAGACATGGTGTATACTGTATGGGCAGTGTTGGGGTCCAGAATGACTGGAGTGTAGGAGACAATGTCCCTCATCTTGTCCCAGACTCTGACGGCCAGGTTGTCCAGGTGTTTGGCCACGTCTATCAGTGCTCCTGGGACCGGCTGTGGGTCCTGCAGTGTGAACTGGACTCTTTGCATTGTGGTCTTGTAGTTCTGCAGGAATGAGACGTGTTCAGCTCTCAGCTCCTCCTCTACGGCTCTGATGTTGTTTGAAAGTGTTGATATGTCTCTGTTCAGGCCCTCAATCTTCTCCTTCATCATCTGATTCTTCTGCTGCTCTTCCTCCCTCAGTGCAGTGATTCTAGCCTCCTCTTCGTCTTGTAGAAACTGATGCATCTTCTTAAACTGCTTCTTAATCTGTGCCTCTGTCTGCTGGACCTGGACTTTAATGTGTAGTGCTGTTTGGTCACTGTTCTTTTTTACTTTATCAAAGACCTCCAGCTTCTCCTGTAAAGGCTTCAGTAATCTCTGGACTTCTTCCTTGTGCTCCAGAGCATCTTCATTGATGGGTCTGAAATGGTGGCCGGTGTGTTTTTTGGAATCTCGACACACAACGCACACTGGCTGTCGACATTCCCAACAGAACAGTTTGAGTTTCTCATCATGCGGACTGCAGAGATCATGAGACCCTGATGAAGTTCTCTTGCGCTTTGAAGCACTCTGTCTCTCCTGTATTAAGTTCTCACACGCGCTCTTCAGAGCCAGGTTACTACGAGGTGGATGACCTGTCGAATGCATTTTCTTACAAAGTGGACATTCCAGTGCATTATTTTGCCACCGCTCCTGCAGACAAGCATTACAGAAGCTGTGGCTACAGGACAGGACAACAGGATCTTTAAAGATGTCATGACACACAGGGCAGGAATAACCCTCTTCTGGAAGAGACGACGTGGAAGCCATTTACAAACACTCTGCTCAATACAGGACGTCAGTCAGTGGTGGTAGAACCTCCTCCTCTGGAATGTTCCTTGAAGTTTACTCTCACTGTGAATGGTGGTTGTTGTTGAAGTCCATTCAGGTTCCAGAATCCAGCGGTCTGGGTCAGTATTCCCTCCTGTAGCTGTGGATGGAAAGAAAGTCTGTCTTCCCTCACTAGAAGTTATGTTTGATCTGAAGGTGAATCTGTATTGGTGTTGTGTGTGTCATCAGTGAGCAAAGTAAGGTCGACGACCTCTCTGTCTAATGATTAATGACATATGAGTCAGGCAAAGGGCAGAGTCAGGACAAAACCATCAAGGTTGCCAACATTGGACAGTCAGAATTCAGGAGATTTTTGGGGGGTAGTTTGGGAACTCCGATTTTGATATTATAGGCTTGCTTTACTCGCATTGGAAAATTATGGGTACAATTTCAGCAATTAAAACGCAAAAAGTAGGTGTACAGAATTTGATTTGATAACTGAAGCAATGTGAGACCCATCTGTATTAATATTCACTACTTACTGTAAGTGAATATCTCACTTTGATTACATGCACTGCCCACAACCCTAAAGCGGGGGGTATGGGGATCCTCCCCCAGACATTTTCTAACATAGTAGATGTAATTTCCTGCGTTCTGGTGATTTTTGGGAGTTTGATACCAAATCCAGGAGAAATGACACGTGTTGCCATGCAAAGCCACGCAAATCCTCCAATCCTGGAGAAATTCTGGAGAATTGATAATTCAGGAGCATGGATGCAGGAGATGGGGTCAAAATTCAGGAGACTCCTGACAAATTCTGGAGTGTTGGCAACCCTGCAAAATCATAAAATTTCCCACTTTCCATTATTAGTGCTTTATATTTCAACTGATTCCTGATTCCAACTACAGTTTGTTTGTATTCCACCTCACTGTGACCGTCTGCTGTAATGACCTAGTCAACTATTAATATTAAACAAATAAAGAAAGAGGGCCACACTCACTCAAATGATCTGTTTATTTTATTGTTTTTAAATCTTCCATTTCACACAAATTACAAATGGCTTATCACACGTTGGGATCTGTAATTGCATACAGTGGAAGATAAAACAAATACATAAATATCTCTGTCTGTTTTCTCTTTTTTTAAGATCCATTTATTAAACATAATCGGGTATCCAACATTCAAAACACGATAACACACTCAAACAAAGGCATAGAATGCCAACCTGCATTCTCTCTTTCTTTGACCTTATTTACTCAGGGAAGACCATTCAGAGCAAGCTCTCTTTTGGCCCTGATCGCAGGGGTTGTCTCCATGCTGTGTGTGTTCCCTACTACTTTATAACTGTTTGACCGATAAAGAGAATTTGCAAGTGTAGTTGACCTGTGCTTTAAAGAAGACAAATTCCAAAGGTGGACATAGTTACCCAGAGTCATTTGTTTTTATAGTAGCCTACATGTTCTTAAATTACATGGCTATAATGCATTTAATAATGCATAACACATAAGAAAACGTGTCTGTGTATGTGCCTGTGCTTACGTCCAATGGGAAAACTCTTGAAAAAACACAGTGATGTCATCCAATGGGAAAACCATGTGGAGGGTCATCATTGCCCCCTGCAGTTGTAAAAATGGAACAATAATTTGTAAGGTGAAACGAGGTCTATTCTAACAAAACATTATATATTTAGGGAAACCGCAGGTCAGTTCTAGTCATTCATTTCATAACATCATTATAGAACAGTTTTTCCCATATCTCCCCTTACAAGAATGGCTCGAGGAGTCTTCTATCACCAGTTCATCCACTGTGCATCTGAACTAATGTGCCTGTATGAGGCCATATCAAGCAGGATATTGGTTGGACAACATGATGAAGTCTTTCATAGACACAGCTGGCAATTGCCCTAAAATGAATAGGCCTAGTTTAAATAAACAATATACCTGTAAATCCTTTATCTTTTACAGCTATCGTTGTAAATGTAGGCAATAAAGTCTACCGACAGCTATCATGTTGAGTGTGTGTCTGTTCGTCTGTTTGTGTATGTGTGAGAGAAGGAGAGAGACTAGAGATGAGAGAGACAGAGAAAACACAACAGAAAGGGAGAAGATTAATTTACGTTATGACAATATAAATTCAACAACTTTTTTCTTGTCTGCAAAGGAAAACGGAACAACGTTTCGGGCTGTGCAATGATTTCAGGCGTTTGAACAAGACCATACACCTGTACCCATGGCAGACATTCATCCTTTGAGCTTTACCAAGAATTCAAGATCTTTTTGGCAAACCTTAAAGGGGAAGACCACCCATTTTCAATATTGAACTATGTCATTAATATACCTTAGAGGAGTTGTGTGGAAATTAAAAAAAAGTTCCCCCCCTTCTGTGTTGTCTAGAACTGGAGGGTTGATTTTGGGGTTTGTATTGTAAAGTACAACTTGATGACATCACACATTGTACTTTACAATACAAACCCCAAAATCAACCCTCCAGTTCTAGGCAACACAGAAGGGGGGTAACTTTTTTTTAATTTCCACACAACTCCTCTAAGTTATATAATGACATAGTTCAATATTGAAAATGGGTGGTCTTCCCCTTTAAAGTCGTTCTCCATAATAGATCAAGGTTCTGCCTATACCAAGGCTTGTGTCAGAGGCTCATGCTCATTCAGATCATGCATGCTACAGTTTGCCACTCACAGACTTTTGAAGGAAGATATATTGTGTAGTATAGTGCATGTTATCAAGCTACGGCCAGCCAAGTGTGAACTATTCAAACAGTAGATGAGATAATATTGAGGAGTGTGAGAGAGTTGTTGTGAGAGTGCATTAATGTTCATCTCAATGCTCAAATCTGTAAATGATATTGCGTCTTTATCAAATCAGTCAGAAGTTAAGGTATTTTTATTGTTACATCTTTAAACTGAGTAAACATTATGTGGCTCCGGTGGAATCAATGAAATAAAACAGAATGTCCAGTTGGCCGGGCACATGCACAGGCTTTGTATGGGGCTCCTCGTGGTCTATAAATAATGTTATGAATTCTCTTTTTCGCTTGACTCAGTGTCAGTCAAGCTAATTATAGAGCCATGAAGTGCAGTACATGGTCTTAAAGGGGTTGTATGAGATATATAAATAAGAGTAAATAGCTCTACAGTACGTTCTGATAGTAATCATTGTATACAGTTGTACAGTAGTACATGTTCAGGAGCAGCGGTCTCCACAAATCCTCAGCTCTTTAGTAAACCTGAAACCATTTTCAGGTCAGGATACCAATTTCATCCAATCAGGAGAGAGAAGTCAAATTGAAATTATGAAACAAAACGAGCAGACAGAATTGGAATTGGAACTGGAATGCTAACATTGAAGTTTGATAAATTGATCTTTGTGTGGTTCTTTCTCCTGACTGAACAAAATTGGTATCCCAACGTGACATTTTCTGTGTACTAAAGAGCTGGAGAGACCCCTGTTACCTAACAAACACTCTTTAGTAATGATTTGGTATATTGAGTTTTGACCTTTCAAGATTTTTTTTTTTAATTCAGTACCAACTTTTGCGGTTAGGCTGTAAAGGCTATTTGTCAAATGCTAGATTTCATAGTTTATTCGTTACAATAAACATACGTTTCACAGCCATTTTTGAATCTCAGCTGAGCCTGATGCAAGTTGTTGGGAGCTTGTAGATCGGCTATCTTTGGGTGCAACACGAGTATACTGTAAATTACTCTTTAGGGGGCCACGCTTACGTGAGTGATTGGGGAAGAACAGCTGCTTTGTCCATTGGAGGAATCGTTTTCACTGAAACACAGTTTGCAGTTTGCAGTTTGTGTGCTCTGCTGCAGCAGAACACCTGCCAACTGGCACTGGTCACAGGGAAGAAGTAGGAATGGATTTGGCATGCTACATAAATCACTCTTTGGTATGTCGCTCTGCATTGCTCGAATTGTTCAGAGGCAAAACAGCATAGGTATTGTCTTTTATACATTCAAGGAGTAGCCTAGTTCACCCCCAAAATAACTTTTTTTATTGATTATTGATGCCATGGAGACTTAAGTTCAATAATATGTTTTGGTTTTTGTCGCATTCCTAATACAGTAATTTGATCACAATAAATGTACCCCCATTGATTCCGGATGGGGACCCAAATGCCGTCTCCATGGCATGAGTAATCAATAGAAATAAAGTCATTTTGGGGGTGAACTACTCCTTTAACTTACACATTGAATGAAATTACATTGTCCATAATGTATAATTAAATGGTCTCTAATCTATTGATTACTTCAACATGATCAACATAATAATGTATTTATACATATTAAGGCAATACAAGAAAATATTGTGTAAATAATGTGTGTACATGTATGTAAGATCATCTGGAATTTGAGTCCCCAACAAATCTTCCCATGCCAATTCAACTGCTGTAGTAGGGAGTTTTACAGCTTGTAGTGACAAATGTGAACACCTTCTTGTCTGGAATATTTACAGATATAGTTCCTAACCTGCAGAAGAGAAAAATATACTCCTTGGGAGTTCAACATTTTCCTGCAACTGAGCAACTGAGGAAAATGTTTCATCTAAAGATCACCAAGCATAATCTGTACCCGAGCCCCTCGACTGTAGAAACCCCTCATCAAGTTGGGATGGTGGAAATGAGAGATTTACAACTATGGGGAGCAAAAAAGATAGCGAGTCATTACCAAAATATTTTTTGATTTGTTTCCAGATTATTCTCATACTGTGAATAATAAGGCTTCCATGGCATCCACAACTGGGTTGTCTAACCAAGCTGAAATTGTTTTACGGAAGTCCAGTAATGGAAGTGTTTTATTAGCAAACAAGGATTCTAGTAGATCCCACTAGATGGCACCATAATGTTTTCCAAGCAAATGAACTCTAGGCCTATATATAGGCCTATTTATTTCCAACTTCCAAGGAGTCCTCAGTGAAATGAGTTAATGAGCTCAACACACAGGTTGAGAACCACTGGATTAAGTAACAACATATTACAAGCAAAGCTGGATCCCTGAAGGCCTGAACTGGCCTGTCAGGCCCAGGGGTGGTCTGGGGGCCCTCTAGGAAATTGGGTCAACTGAGACCCACTGTTCCAAAGCCTGACTCTGAACTCTGAAGCTGAACCTTCTTTTCTCAATTCACCCTGCGCAGTGAAAGCACGTTGATCCACTTTCATGTACGTTAGAACTGAGATTTCATTGTCTTTATTCGTTTCCTCAGCAGAAGTCTTGTGAAATGCATTGTGGTTTGTCGGAAAGTTTTTAAATAACCTTTCTCATCACTGTGCAATTTTTGCTGTTTGCTGATTAGACAAATTCATTTTCTATTTGACTTGACTGTGGGAAACTTGGTTTGTAGCATGGTTCAATTTCAAACAACTCAACATCGTACAACCAAACAACACGCAGAAAGGATTAAAACAGACAACAGATAATCACTTAATGCAGCCATAATAAACCATTTAAACTATAAAAGTGCACACCTCAGAGCGCAATTTGGGTGGGTGTTGGGTAATGTAGCAGCATGTGTAGAAGACATGATTGCAGATGGGGATTGAGAGTTAACCACAACTGACTAGCATAGGAGGCCTAGTTTAGGTCTCCTACTGTATCTCAACTGATTGGTGTCTGGAATTTATTTACAGGTTAACCAGCCACAACTGACATACCCCTGAACAGATACCCCTGAACAGATACCCCTGAACAGATGTCATGTTGGAAGAAACTCAATTTCTGTTGGACATGTTAAATCATATCGGCATGCTTTATTGAGTAAGTTGTTCTTGTTCTATTTCCTTTCTTGAGTAATGTTTTAGTTGTAAAAGATGTATTTCTCAGTTTGTTTATGGCCTAGTTTGTTTGTGTTTATTGATTATCGTTTTCTCCCATAGGTAAATCCTCATTTCAACATTTCATCTGCATGGAGTCACCGTAAACAAACTGTGGGTGAACAGAGGGCTGAGGAGAGAGGTTTCAGCACCAAAGACAAGTGGCAAGTAGTGGATGGAATGTAGGCCTAATGTGTGTGTCTGTTTACATTCTCACTCAACTTGACATGATGACACCTGGCGTCTGATTGCCAGAGTGGTGACAGCCCTTCTCTGATAAAGCAGTGGTGTAAAGTATCTAAGTACAGTACTTTAGTACACTACTTTTGAGTTATTTGTACTTTACTTGAGTATTTTCAATTTCCAAAACTTTTACTTCTACTCCACTACATCTTGGATCCAAATATTGTACTTTTACTCCACTATATTTAATTTGAAAACGGCTTAAATATACAAGCTCCCTATGTGTCACAATGCGACGCAATGTGAGCTTGTAGATCTGCTATTTTCAAATGATTTCTATACATTTGAAAACTTGAACTGGGACATTCTGCATAATGAGTACTTTTAGGTTTGGTAGTAGGCTACATTTCTGATGCCAATACTTTTGTACTTTTATACAAGTAAAATTTGAATTCCAGACTTGTACTTGTAGCAGAGTATTTTACATTGCAGTATTGCACCTTTACTTAAAGTAGCTATGACACACCCCTAAGATTTACAAGTAAGAAATGTGAGTTCTTTTTTCACCACTGCTGATAAGCCAGCCCTACAGGCCTATAAATTACGCAGGATTGAGTGGTAAGCGATAGACATGTGCCATCGTTGTACTGAGAATGAGATGGCTTGTGAAAACTATTGTTTCTTCCTGTTTCTTCCATAGGCACCTTAGGGCTAGGCATGTAATTTAAAACTTAGACAGTGGGTATAGAAGATATTGTGTCATTTGGCATGGTCAGTGATTGTTGTGGGCAGAAAGGACATTGAAGTGAGTAGGAGATATGGTGGATGTTGCTATGATGGTAATTGGTAAATGGTGCATTTATATAGCGCTTTTATCCAAATCACTTTACATAGATTGTGCATTACATTCACCCATACATTCATACACCGGTGGCAGAGGAAATCATGCAAGGCACCAACCTACTCACCGGGAGCAATGTGGGGTTCAGAGTCTTGCCCAAGGACCCTTCGACATTAACTCAGGGGGAGCCCGGATTCGAACTGGGAACCCTTCGGGAACCCTTCGTGTTCTAATAACGGTTTCTCTACCCCTGAGCTATGCCGCCCCATGGGTGGTGTGTGTAACACTTGAGATTCAAATCCGGATTTCCCGCATGGGGCTAATAAGGCTTCAGACTGCTATTCTGATACATTCACCCCCCTGACCCTCCCCTTCACCGGGAAATATATTTTGCCTGAATCCACCACCATAGAAAATAGTGAAATGAACAGTGAGCACGTCCTTCGATACCGCTCTCCCACTGAACTGTGGAAGTGAGACCACTGAGTCAACAGATTCCTGATAGGTTAACAGTAACAACACCCACCCAAAAACCCTCGCTAGCGTTTCACTTCCACAGTTTGTTGAAGGTTCCTTGTCCTTAGATAAGAGGATTATCAAAGCTCCATCCTTGTCCTTAAATAACAGGATGTTTTTGCATGCATCATTCGTCGTTTACCAAAACACTTTCACTTTAAAGCCTTCCAGCTTCCACAAAAGGGGGTCCGGGGTGAACTGTGAGGCTGAGGGCCAGCCAGGCTTCATTAGGTGTCACGCTGCACTTCGGTTTTTCCTGTTTTTAGTAATGTTTTGGTTGCAGCCTCAATGATAGCCTTTTTTTTCTTTCTTTTTTAAATCTGCACCAGCAACGGAATGCGATTACAGACATCCTCCATGTGCGGGCACGTGCACACATAGACATCAAAGGGGGCTTGAGCCCCTGCCCCTTTGCTTTACCCGTATGTAAAAGTGCCCTCTCCAGGCCATGAATGTAGCACTTGTTAGTTTGAAAGAAATGCAATGCCCTCTTTCTATGAACGCAGTATTCAAGTGAATTGCCTTTTCCAAACTCTCCTGTGATTGCATTCCAGTACTTACTTACAGTTGTTGAATGCGGCATCATGCACCGAAAATAGACGCACGCGTCTCCAAGCTCACAACGTGTCGCGCTGCGACCGGTGCCAGAGATTAGCTGGTAAAAGACAGACGGACAGACGGACAGGGGGCAAAACATAGTCTCGGCAATGCCTTTCGGCCTGGCGGAGACAATAAAAGTCGCAGGAGAACACTCTCTCATTTGACTTTGGCATACAGTAAATGCCACCAGTTCCACCTATTCCTCAAATAAAATAGAGATTGCTATTCATGTATTGTTATTTTATCCTAATAACTGTCAATTTTAACGGATTCCACTGTTAGAGTGGATCGTAGTTTTGCATATAGACATATTTTTTGCAAGATTTGAGGTTACATTATAGATATTTCTTGTAATTATACCAAACCAATTTTAATGTTGTTCTATAGCTTCCTCCTGCATGTGAGTAAGTATTACAATACATTACAATTGTTATCATCTACACTTGCATGTTTTGACCTCCTCAAATAGTATGCGTTGCCACCGCCACTGTGGCCTTGGTCATGAGCCAAGGAAGTGCTCCATAAGGACATGTTTCTCTTAAATTACCCTGTCGCCATGTGTTGTCAGATGAGCATAGTTTTCTCTCATTTAATATTCATATTAAAGGACAATTTTGTTTTTTTACAACAAGGGTTCATATTTTAGATTGTAATTAGAGAAAATAAAAAGTGAGTGTTAAAATGTTTTCATTTGCTTTGTTCTATTGTTTTATCGCGTTTACCGTGCTAAAATGTGGGGCATGCGTACGCATGGGGGCATGCGTACAAGTGGCTAAATGTCTTTTTAGACACAATATACCAGCAGTTTCTTTATTGCTACATACAGTAACACTTCTAGCCCCCATAAGTCACATCCAACCATGAAAGGTTGCGTTGTATCTTGGGAATGGGCTTATTCTGTGTTAAATTACATTTAGCCACTTGTACGCATGCCCCCAACTACTGAAATAAGAATCTCTAAAACAATAGAAAGAAGTAAATGAAATCAATTTAACACTCATCTTTTACATTCTTTAATTACAATCTAAAATAGGAACCCTTGTTGTAAAAAACTAAAGTTGTCCTTTAATATGAACTAGCCCTTACCCGTTCAAAGATATGAGCTCCAAAATGATGTGCAGTGTGTGGGTTATGGGATGTGCACTGTGCATACAGTATATGAGGGATGGAAAGTAACTTTAACTGGTGCTTGCATGATAATATGTAGGAGCATCAATGTAAGAAATACCCGTTTCGTTTAATGGCTAACCCCCCCCCCCCCCCCCAGCCCGCCCACCCGCCTGCGCACACACCCGCCTGCCTGCACACACACACACACACACACACACACACACACACACACACACACACACACACACACACACACACACACACACACACACACACACACACACACACACACACACACACACACACAGAGAGAGAGCTGGTTAAACATGTTGCCTCATGCTAGATGCAGAATAGATGTGCCTCATGCTAGATGCAGAATAGATAGTAGATACACCATAAAATGCTAATATACAGTATATGATTTGTGAAAGTGACAAACGGGCTTCACAGTTATGTTAGGTGTGTTCATATGCTAATGGTGATGCGATTTCAGATCAATTGCTCCAGCCACTGAGGAGAAACGCTGTTTCAGACAGACAGACAGACACTCACTCACTCACTCACTCAGACATTCGCAAAATTATAGTATAGATATACATGGGATATTTCATTTTCAAACATGTTTGGGGTTATTTTAACATCTACTTAATTGGGCTTTTGTGAGTTTGCAGTTGGGTTTGTTTGGAAGGATGTCAAACTTTAAAACAAAGGTATTAATATCATGGAGGTCGATAACGTATACGTGCATGCTCATAATGTTCTCGAGATAAGACATCAAACATCTACTATTTAATTGTCTACTTTGTTTAATTTGTTGGCACTTGGCATTATGCTTGAGAAAACAAAACACTTCTTGAACTTCCAATCCTTTTTATTGAATTAAATGGCTCACCATGTGATAATATGATAGCAATAATGTGTCCCTCCCTTTAGTACAATTGTGTGGTTTACCAGGTCTTGAATGTGCACATCTTGGACACTATTGCTTAAGTCCTCCATATTATGACTTCTCTGGTGGCACAGCGGGGTTAACAGAGGTCAGAGGAGTGGTAGGAGTGATTTAAGGCAGTGGTTCTCAACCTGTGCTGGGTCGGGTCCCAATTATTTTGGGGGGACCCCAGATGATTAGCTTAATGTGAAACAGTGTTTTCTCACTCAACAGTAAACGAACCAACATAAAGTTTGAATGTATAGAGGGTAATCAGGGTATATGCACATTTCTAAAGTGACAATTTAAGGACTTTTTAAATACCTCTAAAATGACAAATTAAACATCAGCCAATATTAGAGGCAGAAATTGTGAATATAGACGAGCATGTGGATCTGCTATTTTCACAATAGAACCAACCGTGTTATACAAAATGTATGGGTTGTATTAGAGTTTGGCTAAATGTAATGGGGTTTGGCTAAATTGGCTTTTATGCAAAGTTTACATGGCCTAATTGGCACTACACCAGAATTAAAGTCAACGTATAATATCAACCATATAGAAAGATGATAAAACATGTCTAATCTCCAAGTCTTTCCTCATCCTGAGTGCTACTCACATTTTGTCATATGTCAACGTATTCCAGTACCACAATGCCAAATTGCAGAACAAAAAGAATACTACGCTTTATTTCAGTTAAGTAAAATAATAAACTGCTAACATCAAGCAACTGTTACAGTCTCCATTTAAATGAGTAGTTCACCCAAAAAACATTACTTAATTTCTGTCAATTAAGGCTTTTGAATTTACTCATTGAACATTGAAAACATTGAAGAAAACCAATGCCATTATTGATGATAAACGTATCATTTTGGCAGCGGCCGTGTGTTGAGCATAATGTTAAACCCAGGGGGAGAGATCACCGGCATGTTTTGACACACAATGGCTTCCCTCTGTTTATCAGTAAATGTCACATCACACAATAGGGCTTTAGGAATTAATGAAAGCTGTGTCCAAAAAAAAGTATAAATAATACAGATTGTTTTATAACAATGGTTGACTAGGAATTCTGATCTAATCATCCAAGTCAGTTAACGACGGGTCATCTGGACAAAGATTTGTTTCTCCAGACTAGATCATTAATTACTCTGTAAGATACGATGCCAAGTAATGTGATGTATTCAATAAAACACTAATTCATTCAGGTGTTGTCATGGTCTTATAATAATTAATAACAAAAAGTGTAATACTTTGGATAACAAATATGTTAGATCATACTTAAAGTTAATAGTAAAATATGCCATGAATGTAAGGTGCTGGGAGTGAAAATGATGAATAGGCCTATACGGTAGGGGTGCCTCGGATGAAAGAAATATATTTATAGGGGTGCCCTGAGCCAAAAAGGTTTGGGAACCCCTGATATATATAGTGTAGCCTACACACATACACACAGTATATAATATAGAGTATAAATATGTGTTCTTATGAACTCTATGGGCCCCTTTATAGAACAACATCAGTGTATCTTTGTATATTTTTTGTTTTTAAATCTCGCAAAAAGTACAGGCTGGATGGTTCTGGTATTTACTTCATGCTCTAGCGCCACCCAGGGCCATGGGGCAAAATGTCCCTGTGCGAACCACTTTGGTTGGGTGTTTTCTTGGACAGTTTCCAACGGTCTTCCTTGTTTTCATTGGGTGCTGTTTGTTAGTTTATCAGTCGTCGGCAAGTTTCCGGAATAGCTTAATCTTGTATTCTTAAACTCACGGATAATAATAGGAAGTGAGATTAATGTTGTTGTGGGAGAAGCATCTTTACAGATAAGCTAACAAAAAAGCATGTTTTGGCACCTACAACTGTTAATGCCAGTACACAGACATATGCTACTTCTGTTCTGTGCACTGAAAGGTTCATAGAATGAGCTAATGGTTCTGGATTATGATTAAGATTTGCCTTGCTAAAGCCTAAGTGCCTAAAACCTTGTGCTGGCCTGGGCACCAGAAAATGCAGAAATGTAGGCATACAACGGTAACATAATGTTTCTTTTCTGGCGTTTGGGTTGGCCTGGAATTATTCCCCTGAAGAGTCAAATAAGGAGACAAGAAAAGGTTTTGTCCTGCTTTGTCACCAAAAGTAGGGAAGGTGCAACTTTCAACTTCATAATATACTCTCAATTAAGGGAGGTGCAATTCGTTGGTCACTCAACCATGCTTATTAAACTTCATTACAAGTAAGTAATACATTTGTATTGTATTGGAGAGGGAGCAAGATTGTATCATGGAGGGGAGGGACACACACCATCTGTGAGGAAGTGGACACTGCACAGTATGGTATCTATGAATTGAGTACAAAAGGACCCCAATGTAAACAAGCCATTGTGCTTTCCTGGGTTTAAATCCTATTAGTAGAACATTATATCTGAACTGTACAGTCCTTACCTGATGTGAACTGTTGATAAAGTATTCAATCGATCAATATGGTTAGAATCCTTTATACCAGAGGGTTGCACACTCCTCGCTGTTGTGCAGGAACCAGCTATCGCTATTTTTCAAAAAAGCTGATTAGCAAACATTTTAGGCCCTACCTGGCCCAAAAGCATTGGGTCGGGTCGGGTTTTGGGAAGAATTTGAGAACTATCACAGATAGATTATTATATTGCGCCACCATGAGGCCGATTCTTGCAAAACACATTTTTGGACACTGCTCCTACAGATGTGGCCCTAAAATCACGCAAAGCGGTACACAGTATCTCTACAGTCATGTCATCAAAATGCGTCTGTCCCATCTAGCGCCATCTGGATGATTTTTTAAAAATACATTTTTGGACACTGCTCCTACAGATTTTGCCCTAAAATCACACAAAGCTGTACACAGTATCTCTAAATTCATATCATTAACATGGATCTGTCCCATTTCCCATAGTCCCTCCTGATTGGCTACCTTTGCCTTCTAAAGTTTGTGTAAGCGACCTGACGGTCGCTTATCTCCCGATTTAGGGAGTCTTACTGGTATTATATTATTAATAATTAGCATACATTTTGGGCCCTACCCTACCCTAAATGTCGGGTCGGGTAGGTGTGGGTTCAGGCAGTTTTTGAGAATTCTAATCCTTTTACCACCCTGGGGAGGGGTTCACCCGAGCTATATGTCTGGCCACACCTCCAGCAGCCACGTCACTGTATGTAGGCCCTCATGCATCCCATTGGGAGCCCGATACATCCAGAATTAGGATACATGATCTGCCGTCTGTTCCTCTGCACCACACTCGCAAGTTGCACTGGGGGCCAACTTACAACAATTAGTTACTTTGTAGATTTTGATTGTTATTACAAAACGTACATCAACCACTTCCGCTAGGTATACATTTCAGCCATTTGCGTCGTGATACTATTTTGAAAGATTTGTATACATTTGAAAACTTGAAATGGGACATTCTGCATAATGAGTACTTTTACTTTTGGTACTTCAAGTACATTTTGATGCCTATACTTTTGTACACGTCTTGTAATGAACTGATACGGGAGTCGGGAGGTCGGGGAATCAATATAAATTATGGCTCGAATTGATTTATTTTAGAAATGACGGCGATTCTGCTGTACTGCTCCAGCTCTTCTACTTTGCTCTAGTCTTGTTACTCTGTGTGTGTCTGTTTCAGTCTTGTGTTGGGCCTACTAACAGACCCACAAAGCACCACTCGCCGAACAAAGATCGCGATTTTGGCCTTGTAATATATTTGCCGCACTAATACATATATTTTATTTCGAGGTCATGACCTCTGTGTCCTCATGGTACCTACTGCCATGGGGCCAAGCCGGGCGATTAAACCCACCGGAACTCAGCCAAGCATATAGGCAATTAGGCAGATACTGTGGCAGTTATATCTGTTCATAGCAGATGGGCTGCATGCTCACAGATCAACAAATTGTCAACCGCCAACACTGTTTTTTCCTTTTGCTTTGATGCTTTGAATTGCTTGTGTTTTAACCATGTACAGCACTTTGTTTCAGCTGGCTGTTTGTAAACGTGCTATATACAGTAAATTTTATATTAATCTATTGTCACCACTCACCAGTATCATACTGGTGACGGTAGAGTAATAGTTTCTGTTTTGGGTTGGACAATTAGTTGCAGTATGACTAATTAGCCTAGTAAATCACCCTCTTCCGGAAAGCATTTCATTTGTTCTGATTTACGCAAGTTGGTAGTTTACTATAGGCTAATGGCTAATAGGCCTACGGAGCAAATACATCATCCTATAAACATATTATGAACACTGAATAAAAGGGTAGCCTACTCCATGTGCTTAAGCCAATAACACAATTAAACTAGCAGACAGTTGTAAATAGCAAAACAAGTTGGTTGGGAGTGGCTTATTGTCGGTATCAGCCGGTAACACGCAGGAGTCTGTCCCCGTTACAATGCACTAGTACTTACTAGACCCCTGGCAGATGGATTGCTGAGGTGGAGCGCCGCAACTATCAGCTCCCAGTACTTGCCGCAAGACTTGATTTCTGGCCAGCCAGACCATTTGCTACATGCCGCTACCCTATACCAATGGTTCTCAACCTGTGGGTCGAGACCCCCAGAGAGGTCCCCAAATTATTTTGGGGGGTCCCCTGACGATTAACTTCATGTGCAATGTTGTTTTCTCACTCAACAGTAAACAAACCAACATAAAGTTTAAGTGTATAGAGGGTATAAGCACATTTTAATACCTCTAAAATGACAGATTAAATATTTGGTAAATTCTCAAATATTAAAGGCAGAAATTGTGAAAAAAGCGGATCTACATGTTCACAACGCCTCGCAACGCGAGGCGTTGTGAGCATGTAGATCTGCTATTTTCACAATAGAACTGTGTTATACAAAATGTAATGCCTCAACACTCACGCCTTAGTGCTCGTCAGGGTGGGGGGGTCCCCAGTTAAAATATGATTATTTTGGGGGTCGCGGCCTGAAAAGGTTGAGAACCACTGCCCTATACTCTCTTTCCATGTTTCCTGTCTGTCTCCACAGTACCTATCAAATGAGGATTATTTATCTATTTATTTATTTTTGTTTGGTCTCTGTCTCGACTTGGACTCAACCCCCTCCCACACTCTGTTTTGACTCGGACTCTCCCCCCCCTAGTACTTGGTCTCTCGCTTTAGGTGGACTCGACTACAACACTATTCATTTCATACACAATCTATTTACAATGCCTAATTCCACTTGAATGACAAATCTGAATGAGCACTCAATAAATAGCTAAATCAATCAATTACCGGTAATCAATCAGCAATTATTATTATTATTATAATGCCAAGACAGGATATGTTTGAGGATGGTTCCCACCGTGGTCAAGGCTGACACTGGAACTTACTGGGTGGCCAAAATCCAAAGTAAAGGAGTGTACGAACCTGAAGGCTGTCTGAAGGCCAATCAAAATAAAGCAGTGTTTTGACTCTCGCATTTATGCTCCCACTCGACAAAACATCACAAGAACTGTGGGTGTCATAGCTGAGACTCTGTGAAGGTCTGTGACCCTGGTGTCAAGTAACTACGCACATTTACTAACAATTTTGAGGTATTTTACTTTCTTCATATACATTTCAATACTTTTACTTCTACCCTATCCACTACAGTACATCTCAGAGGAAAATATTGTACTTTTACTCCACTACAATTATATGAAAACTTTAGTTACTTTTTAGATTTAGATTAATTTTAACACACTAACTACTTCAGCCATATATATCGGCCATTTGATCCAAATAGATCTACAAGCTCACAATGCGTAGATCGTCCATTTTTTATATATATATATATATATATATATATATATGTCATAGTATATTAGAGAAACAGCACATTCGAGACGCGGAGCACTCGTGGTGCGGCACGGGGCGGAGCAAGCGGTCGCCACAACAACGTACTCCAGGCGGTGCGCCGCTCTATTGTCCACGACACTGCGAGCGGCTACCGAAGCCCCCCTGTATCCACGAAGCCCAAACGAGTTACGAGGCCCCCCTGGGTCCACGAAGCCCCAAGCGGCGCGAAGGCCAGCGGACCTTGGTCCTGCTCTTCGCCCCCGAGCGCCGCAGGCGCGAGTGGCCGCGAAGAGCGGGCCAGGGCCGCGCGGCCGGCGGAGCGCCGCGCGAGTTACGAAGCCGTGGTGAATGCAATCGTTATATTTATGCCCAGGCCGTAAGGCCTGGGCAAGCGCACGTTAAACGCCCTGTCCAAGTGACTACAATGGAGCTAATGGCTAGGCTAGGCTAGGCTAGGCTAGGCTAGGCTAGTAAATAAAGAGTAAACACTTCCGGTCTGCGGCGAGTTCAAAGCGTGAAGTAACTCTCTTATATACACTCTGGTGAATGGCAGAGCAGTGGCTGACGTCGCCATCTGGTGGTGATTAGTGTGTGGTGAACGTCAAAACGAGTGCTCCTTGACAACTTTTACTGGTTTCTTGAACATACTGTAACATATATATATATACATTTTGAACTTGTGAAATGGGACATTCTGCACAATGAGTACTTTTACTTTTGGTACTTTAAGTATAGAGGGTATGCGCATGCATAAAGTGAATGTCAAATCGAGTGGCAAAGTGTTACATTGTTGAATGCAATCAGATAGGACTTTTCTGTGTGGATGCATGTGAGTACTTCTTCCATCATTGCTCTGTGAACACCTGCTGTCACCAAGAAAGAACCTGCATGGATCCTGCTCCCATGGTCACCTCAGGTGATATTACAGTATTAGGCTATAAGTGTTGTTTTCTTCTGATTGGTATTTAATTATTTTGAGCGGTGGTAAACCGCTCCTAAGAGTGGCTGTGCGTGTGTCTGTAGCCACTTTTCCTCAGCGTTTTGCCATAG
Source organism: Nannobrachium achirus (assembly GCF_963921795.1). Classification (NCBI taxonomy): domain Eukaryota; kingdom Metazoa; phylum Chordata; class Actinopteri; order Myctophiformes; family Myctophidae; genus Nannobrachium; species Nannobrachium achirus. The sequence goes on along the minus strand of NC_137822.1, from coordinate 33,818,809 downwards.
CAATGTGTTTTCCTCAGCGTTTTGCCATATGTGTGTGTGCGTAGCCATATTACATCACATTACATCACCAGTTACATCCTGGATCTATCTGTAGCCACTTTTCCTCAGCGATTTGCCATAGCAATGTGTTTTCCTCAGCGTTTTGCCATAGCAATGTGTGTGTGAGTAGCCATATTACATCACATTACATCACCAGTTACATCCTAGACCTATCTGTAGCCACTTTTCCTCAGCGTTTTGCCATAGCAATGTGTTTTCCTCAGCGTTTTGCCATAGCAATATGTGTGTGTGTGTGTGTGTGTGTGTGTGTGTGTGTGTGTGTGTGTGTGTGTGTGTGTGTGTGTGTGTGTGTGTGTGTGTGTGTGTGTGTGTGTGTGTGTGTAGCCATATTACATCACCAATTACATCCTCTATATCCTAGTCTTTTTCCTCAGCGTTTTGCCATAGCAATATGTGTGTGTGTTGTGTGTGTAGCCTGTATTACATCACCAATTACCAATTGAAGACGTTATGCAAGCACGACCACCGCTCACTTCACATTGGGTGTGATTTTTGTGTTATGTTCCCATGATTCTGAGTTAAGATAAGCATGTCCGTGAACACAATCCAGTGGGTGACTGGGAAAGGATTGTGTGAGGAGACTGCAGCAGAAGACAGGATTATCCTTCAATCTCCCAAATTGCAATCATTGTCATTACAGACTGTCTCAGATAGGGGAAACAACTCAAGATAAGGAAATAACATAAGAGGCCTCTAACTGACTAAAGAAATAAAATTAACTCAAACTACCCGCCGGGTAGAAGTGAACAGTGAACCGCTTTATGGTTTACTTGAATTCCTCCTTCCCGTTCCTAGTATAGCAGTAGTGTTTTGGCTATTTTGGTAAATTAGGCAATTGGAGTGCACGCAGTTTGCATAATATTCTCCTTGTGTTCATGTTGGTGCTCTGGTTTCTTCCCACTGCAAATAACATGGCATGTTAAGAAAAGGAGCCTGAGGTTGAGCAAAAGGTCACCAGCCTTTTTGCTGTATCTGGTACTAGTTAGGATGGGTTCAGTGAAGAGGACAAATGTTAATGAATTTGGCAATAGCATATGCAAATACTTTGATACATTGCATGACATTCTGAAACACAACTCATGCAACTGCAACAACGGTGTAATAAAATCGACTACTGTTGTCTCAATGGTAACCTTTTAACATTACATTCCCCAATTTCTGTGTGTTGCTTGTTGATAAAGGTATTCCACATTCCTAACTTCATATGATAATATTACACAGTGAAGTTGAACAAATACCTGGATAAATAAAATGGATATGACAACTGTCCAATGTCTGGAGACAATTGGGAGAGTGTTTTCTGCAGGTCTTTCAGTCCGAGTGTATCAAAGGATGCGTTCGGAAATGCGCTCCGGGTGTGTGCTCAGTGTAGTGCGTGCTTAAACCCTACCCTAATCCTAACCCTAACCTCAGTAAAACTATGCCTAAACGCTAACCCTAACCTCAGTAAAACTATGCCTAAAACTAACCCTAACCTTAACCAGACCCGGTGCGCATTTCCGAACGCACCCTTTGATACACTCGGACTGAAAGACCTGCAGAAAACACTCTCCCGGAGACAATTACATCATAGAGATGTCATTTTCCTTATCTCCTGCTTGACATGCAATGGCTGACAATGTTGCAAGCGTGTTTTCAATTAAGTTAGTGATAAGAGTAATATAACAGCCTGTGTACTACACAGGCTGTTATATTAAGAGTAATAAGAGTAATATAACAGCCTGTGTACTATACAGGCTGTTCTATTACTCTTATCGCTAATTTAATTTAAGTGTGTTGGTGTATTATTCTTTACGGGGCGCCTGTCTGTTTTTCATGTGAGCTGAGGCTTGCCACCCCCGTCCTTGATCTCTTTCGCTGAGTGAGAGAGAGATGCGGGAGGGGGGCAGAAGAACGCCGCCGCTAGTCGTTGGTTCCATGATTGGTCACGATCAAGGAATCTGCTATCAACCTCATGGGCATGATGGGCTTTTCAAGGAATACGTGAACACGCATTCAGCCTGGCTTTACGATCCTGGCTCGACAAAGTTTCTCCTTCTCAGCCTGGCTTGGCATGGTTTAGTGGAATGGAATAAACCAGGCTGTACTGAGCAGGCTTTGTCAAACCTGGATTTGGCTTAAATCCTGGCTTATTTAATTCTGCTCTCAAGAAACAGACAGGCCTTTTATCATATAGTCTACATACAATACAAACTTTGGAAGCAAGGCCGGGACAATGGCTATCTTTGCTTTCTTTTTAAACAGATGCTAGATGAAAAAGCCCTCAGTTTCCTTCTCATGCACTTCTTTGTCTTGACTTAGAGTTTAAATAAGGACCTGTCTTGCTAATAATGCATTCTTCACACATGGCGGTGACTTAAAGAATGTAGGTTAATGCCCACATTTTGCAGGACTAAAACAAGTAGATCAAAGCTTGTAGATCTGCTATTTTTAAATGGCCGAAATATATAGCCTAGGCCTAAAGGCTATGGCTGAAGTGGTCACTTAAGTGTGCTTTTTGTAATAGGCCTAATAATCTAAATCTACAAAGTATGATAAGTACGTTTTCATATAGAGGGTATGCGCTTGACATCATCATCATACCCGGAAGTTATGTGGGAATGCCTAGTAGCAAAAAACGACTTTCTGGCCTTGACAGCCCATACATCCAAACAGAAAGGTCCTATCTGATTGCATAAACAATGTTAAACTCACTTTGCCACTCGATTTGCCATTCACTTCATGCATGCGCATACCCTCTATAATCTAAATCTACAAAGTATGATAAGTACGTTTTCATATAGAGGGTATGCGCATGACATCATCATCATATCTGGAAGTTATGCGGGAATGCCTAGTGGCAAAAACTACCTTCTGGCCTTGACAGCCCATACATCCAAAAAGAAAAGTCCTATCTGATTGCATTAAACTTTGCCACTCAATTTGCCTCTTGATTTGCCATTCATTTTATGCATGAGCGTAAGAGTAGGCTACAATATTTTCCTCTGAGTCTGAGATGTAGTAGGGTAACAACTTTGTATAGCCTATACTAGTATCTTTATATTGTGGTAGGCTATAGGCCTACATTACAATATTTACTGAAGTAAAATAAAATACAAATCTGATGCACCTAAAGCAGTGGTTCTCAAGAGGATTCCAGGGACTCTCTAGGGTCCTTTAGGGCAAGGGTCTTCAACAGGGGGTCTGGGGCCCCTAGGGGGTCCTCAGAGTTACTACAAGGGGTCCTCCATATCTGTGTGATAGAAGCTTTTTTGTCTCCTTTTTGATATTAACCACTTGAACCCTGGCGTCCATAGAGAGAACTTCCAAAAATAGCAGATCTACAAGCTCACAATGCAGATTGTAGATCGGCTATTTTCGGCAAAGAGGTTTGGTTTATAGGGGAAAAAGAGCATACCAAGTACAGAGTGAAAGGTCAAGTTTATTAAGTATTGACAGTTCAAGTGTTTAAATATCTGAAAACACAAATTGACATGAATCCAATATACACTGATGATTTTGCCGTCAAACAATGAAATTATATGGTATACAGGTTGTGGGGGTCCCTGCTTCTCTCTCTTGACTAAGGGGTCCTTGGCCTGAAAACGTTGAAGACCCCTGCTTTAGGGGTATATTGACCCTTACAAGTCTGTAACTCTGACAGTGTACAAATGGACCCTAGTCCATTTGGTTCCATTTTGCACACTGTCAGAGTTAAGGAGAGACCTTGAAAGGTCTGAGAACGACTGGCCCTATAATGCATTTCAGTGCATTTTGGCCCTGGTTCACGCATGCAGGGCAGGCGGAAACAAAACACGCGCTGCTGCACAAGGTCTCTCAACTGCTGTTCAGTGGCGACCAATCAACGGCCACTGAGCGCCGCGATGATGACACACAAGCCCCCTACAAATACCCAGTGGCACGATTCATTATAGGAGGACTATATGCATTTACAACCTCGCCTGCAGGCACGGATAAGAGCTATAGAGAGCGATCAGGAGTTAACGGCTTTAGTTGATCATTAACCAAAGGCGGGTAACTAAAACCCCATTGCTCGCTGTAACTTCAGTGAGAGCAAACAGAAACTTTTATCTTTAGTCTCGTCAAGTACAACTTGTTGAATAGCGGATTTGGGAACTCAAACGTGGGAGACAGGCTGCGTACACACGCTGCATGTGCCCGGCTGGAGCGTGCAAGAAGCTCTGATATCGCGAAGTCTTTGTGACAGACAGACTGTAGGCTAGTCTTTGCAGCAGCAACGTGTGGATAAATTATAACACTGATTGAGCCGTTTTGACGTCGCGGCTACTGTTTGAAGGATGACCGTGCAGAGGAGGTCTCGCGCGCTGTACGGAGTGGGGATCGTCTGCGCTCACCTGCTCATCATTGGGATCGGTTTGTGGGTCGCTCAGGTTTTCCGGACCGTTATGTTCAACCGTTTGAAAAAGGTAAGGGGAATGTATAGGCTACAGGGCACCGTTTCCTAGAACACGTGGGACTGGACCCATTTGTGGGACCGTTTTGGTTTTTTATGGGTCACGTCTCGATTAAAAAAATAAAATGTATTTTCCTACAAAAAATAAAATAAAACCTTTGAAATATAGGTCTATATATTTTTTCACTTTTTTTAATATGCCTATTGTATAGATTTTCAACCAAACAAGCAAACACTTCTAAGAAATTCCATAAATAAGATATATCATTAATTCAGAAGTAGTGGAAAATAGCCGATCTACAAGCTCTCAATGCGGCATGAAGAGACGCATTGGGGGCTTGCAGATCTGCTATTTTCACTAGTTTGGGTCCTGGCCCTGGGCGAATGTCTAATTTCTCTTTTGGGTCACGGGCAAAAAAGTTTGGGAACCACCACTTCAATCACTGGTTTACTTAATGTCTGTTTGAGGAACCTTGCATTTGTAACTATGAAACGATTTCTAATTGTTAAAGATGGACTTTAAAAAAAATATAGTCTATACAAAAAATATTGTGTGTCCATTGGGCAAGTGTGCCACATTATTTAGTTCATTTATATGGCCATAATGGCACATTGTAGGCCTATGTGTAGGCTCCAGTTGCAGGAGCACTTTTTTAAAGACAGAAAACCAAGCTATTCATTAAAGTGGAGTTATCAGTGGGTGCTGGTGGTGCCAGGCACCCAGCCATGACCCACAGACAGTCCATAGGCTGTTGTTTATGTTCCGACTTCCGAACAGCTGCTGACCATTTTCCACAGCTAATTTCTTTGCTGTTTTTAGGGGCGATATCGCATAGTAGTCTAGTAGCCAGAAAGTGAACCCAGACATTTTGAGTACCCTAAAGTTTTATGTTAGAAATGTTGAGTATGGGTCCCCAGCAGTTAAAAACTGCCGGATGCTAACTTGCATATGTTGGGCAATTTTCATAATTAGCATAATTAGATTAAATTAGCATAATCACCTATAATAATGAAAAATATGTCAAAAACTGATTGGCCGATTTGAACAATATTGGAGTGGTTTTGGGGGTTATTGAGGATGCTGAATCCATTTCTGACATTTTCGAAATTCAAAATGTCCGTTTTAAACCGGAAATGGCCATATACCAACTTAAATTGGGATGATTTTGATACTTTTTTGTTGATTTTCCAAATGATCAAGTGACTATTTTTGATAGGCTATTGTGGCAGTCATTGTTCTAATAATTTGTGTGGATTGTCTATATTTTGCTTTTGAAATGCAGATAATCTATAGGCATATAAATAACCACATTTATAATTTAATTCATAATCAAAATCAACAAAAAAGTATCAAAATCATCCCAATTTAAGTTGGTATATGGCCATTTCCGGTTTAAAACGGCCGTTTTGAATTTAGAAAATGTCAGAAATGGATTCAGCATCCTCAATAACCCCCAAAACCACTCCAATATTGTTCAAATCGTCCAATCAGTTTTTGACATATTTTCCATTATTATAGGTGATTATGCTAATTTAATCTAATTATGCTAATTATGAAAATTGCCCAACATATGCAAGTTAGCATCCGGCAGTTTCTAACTGCTGGGGACCCATACTCAACATTTCTAACATAAAACTTTAGGGTACTCAAAATGTCCGGGTTCACAATGGGGCTCTATGGGCTGGCTACTGGACTATAGCAGGGCAGACTGGACTGAACTGAACGCACGTGCGTGCGTGTGGTCGGATTTGCGCTCACGACCCTCCTCCTCGATCGTGCGCCTCTCTTTTGCCTGATAGATAGTGATACATTTATAAACCTATATCATTTTTTAGAAAATCAGATAGTCTATATTTGTTTATTGTCAAAACTACTTGCACCTTTGCAGAGACGAAATGTAGAAGGGGGGAAACACTAGTAGGCCTATGTTTGGATAGCTTTGCAGGTCGGTCTGTGAAAATACAGTTAAGACAATCAACTTTCTCTGAATAGGCTACATAAATACTGACTGTTCCTTTGTTTGCCAGTAGGCTTTGCTATTGCTGCTGTGTGGTGTTAGAGCATTGGTTCTCATTAGTTCTGGCGTCGGTGGACCCCCAGTGGTCCAGGAGGGAGTCCCAGGGGGTCCCCAGCTAAATGATAGTTAGGAACAGGTCTGTAATAACTCAGAGTGTTGTAGGCTATCAGAGAGAGTAAATTAACATTGATTTTACAATTTAAATTGGAGTCTCAGAGAGAGAGAAAAAAAAACACCATTAAATGGGTTTCCATAGCCAAATGCATGTAAAACTGGGGGTCCTTGAAATGAAAATGGGTGGGAACCACTGAGCTGTAATGTTCTCTAATGGGGGTCCCTGGCATATCTTTTCAAATGGTGGTCCGTGTGGGCTAATAAGTAGCCTATCCGTTTGGGGTTCTTTGACCTGAAAAGGTTTGAGAACCACTGTATTAAAGTAAGAATACATGATTACAAGGATTGATTGGGAAGTATATAGTTAACTCTCTTTTATGCAAACAGGCAGGTCAGCTCAGGTGAGAGATTACATCATTGTGTCTCCCTCATCCCATGTCATAGACATATAGCCTAGCCTTATCTACTATATGGTAATAGGGCAAAGTGTCAAAGACTTCAAATGAACAATGAATTGCAAATGATATGAAGCCGTTGTTCATTCAGATTCAATTACATTGCTATATAGTCTACATACAAGAGCAGTGAGAGTCAGCTATCAGCATTGCTTTCAATGAATGGAGTGGAGTTGTTGTATCAGTAGCAGACAGTGTTATCAGGGAACACATGGCTACTGTTATTGCTGTGTTTCCGGTCATGCCTCTAAGGAGGAGTGGCTTCATGGTTTAACCAACTCAAACTCAAGTCTCTGCTTCTGGGGGGTCCCTGGAGCAACATATATTGAGATGGGGGTCCGCGGCCAAATACGTGTAATTTTGAGGGTCCTTGACATGAAAAAAGTTTGAGTAGCACTGATTTAGAAGAATGATTTAGAAGACATTTATAGAATCTTGACTTGCACTGCACATTTTATCGATTTTTCAAAAATAGTGCCTCACTGTGAGCTTGTATATCTGCTATTTTATAATAGTTAAAGCATAAAATAATGGTTGAAGTCATAATGCGAAATAATGCGTTCGAGGTCTTAATGGGTTTTAATAAGCAGTTCATTACTAGAGATGCTGGGTTATAATGGGGGGTTTGTAGTCCATTATAACAGGCCCAGGCATGTCATATAATGGCTCATCATCAGTATGTTACAATTTACAATTTAAAGGAGTAGTTCACCCCCAAAATGACCTTTTCCCCATCCGGAATCAATGGGGGGAAATTTACCATAATATTTTTTCTTAGGAATGCAACAAATACAAAAAAATATTATTGAACTCAACTCTCCACTCTCCATGGCGTGAGTAATCAATGGAAAAAAAGTCATTTTGGGGGTGAACTACTAGAGCCAGACGCTCTTAATCCAGAGCAGATAACAATAAGCAAGGTAATACATTGACTATTTTGCATTTAAATTGTGTCAACTAAAAACAAATCACATGTACTGTAATAGGGTTAAAGTGGTTACTTAATTTTATGTTATACTAACTCAGCACCATTTTGCCGGTGACCCCTTGGAACCCCTCAAGGGACCCGACCCCACTTTGCTCAACCTCCTGTTCTAGATCAACCTCAAACTGAGGACAGCAGCATAGCATAAATTCTTTAGTCTTTTCTGATGACTGCCCAGTGCCCTTAACCCCCATAAACTCTAGTGTCTCTTTTATGGGCATGTCAACTGCTATTTTGAAAATGTTCCAAATGTTTGCCTATTAAGGAAAATATATAGCAGTAATGGCAGTTCTATGGCTGGTTTGATGCTTTTGGACCAAGTCCCTTGGAGAGAGAGAGAGAGAGAGAGAGAGAGAGAGAGAGAGAGAGAGAGAGAGAGAGAGAGAGAGAGAGAGAGAGAGAGACAGAGAGAGAGAGAGACAGACAGAGAGAGAAAGACAGACAGGGAAATAACAGTGGGTAGTTGAAGTGGTTGTTGACTGGATCAAGATGCTGAAGGGCGTGGAGAGAATGTGGGGTGATTGATGTTTTTCTTTTCTTCAATGTGTTCCATCTGCCAGGTGATTCCCCAAACGGATTCCCCAGCTTTTGCTTTGGTCCTCTCTCACACAGGTTGGCACTGTGGGTGGGTTGGAAGACAAATGTTTAATCAGCTGCAAGATGTTCGTTCTCCCATGTTCTCCAGGCTTTCCTCTCGTTCAACTCAACTTCTCAAATTCTTTCGTTTGCTGCCCTCTTAAGTGTCTGATCATCAGTCTGAGAGATGTCACAGTACAGTAAATGTACAACATATTCAAACACATAGTCACAAAATAACACATATACTGTATTAGAAGCATTTGGTTGATATACTGTACACCCAACCACTCCATCAGTTTGTTTCCCTATGAGTTGCCTTTGTTATAACAAACCTCTCATGACAGAGATAAATCCAAGGCTGGGTGGAATACCTGACCCCAAGAACTATTTGTTAGTATAGTTTAAAGCCTACCATTTAAGGTCATTATAAATACATATACATACTAGGGGTGCAACGATACACCAAATTCACGGTTCGGTTCGATATTTTGGTGTCAAGGTTCGATACTTTTTCGATACAAAAAATAAACAGAAATGTCCTTGATTTATAAGTGTATTTTTATAACTACGTATTTTTTTGTTTTAGCTTTGAACAATACGGTACCCTTCCTATAGGGTAGTGGTTCACTAAGTGGGCTCTGCGGACTCCTAGGGGTCCTTGAGGGGGTTCCAGGGGAATGTGGATGTGGAGTGGTATTGTATTGTTCGGTACAGGGTCATTCGGTTCGATATTTCTCGGTTCGATTCGATTTTCGATATTTGGTTCGATATGTTGCACCCCTAATACATACATTGATACAAATTATTTCCACCCACTAGAATCTCAAAATCTTCTTGGCTATTTTCAGTGCTATATATATGTATAAGTAAATGTTCTAAGCCTACAATGATTCTCTTTCTTGGTCATCTTGATAGCAAATCTTGATACTGCTGTGCTGTGTAATAGACCGATGGATGGCTATTGTAAAAGAAAAGAGGATTTTATTTTAATACAAGCGCTGGTTAACTCTGTGGCCTGCAGGAAAGACCTTGTGCGACCTGCCCCACTTACGCTCAAAACAGAAATGTGTTAAGGTGTCGTGTGACACATTGGCAGGTGGGAAAGCTTAAAGCGTTGAAAGAAAGAGCACATGTTCACAACTGTTTGGTGTATACATACATAGAGGTAATGGGTGAGGGTATACACATATACACAATACATAAATACATGTACTGTAGCTAATGGGTGAGGGTATAGTGGCTGCAAGGAGTTTACACACTTTCTCTAGTCCTGCCAGAGATTGTTTGAAGATTGGATGCATGGGTGATGTTACAAATAGTCACTGTCAGGCAGAAACCTTGTATCTCCAAGTTTCAAATGTGTATGTTTTTTTCGCAAAGTAAAGCCCTACAAGGACGTCCCACAAAAGTAGTGAAAACAGCAGATCTACAAGCACACAACGCCTCGCACCGCGAGGCGTTGTGTGCTTGTAGAGCTGCTATTTTCACTAGCTTAAATCATTTTTAAAATGATAAACACAAAACGAACGGTTTTGGACATGATGAAAACGATAACCCACTAGGGGTGCGTAGCGTTCTTCCCATGCGCGCAGGGGGTAGGGGGGTAGGGGGGGATTAACACCTCCACTTTTTTTGGGTGGGGGGGATATCCCCTCCAGTGTTCAGGACCTCTTTAAATTTTTAAAATCGCTTCATAATTGCCCGATCTATGAGGAATCAATCTGCAGTTTTGCTTTGCTTCATATAGATGCGTGATCGCTGATCGCGATGCGTCATGCCAATTTAGCCAAATAAGAAAAGAAAAAAAGCTCTCGAAGCACTATAGGCTATACATGGCATGTTGACAGATTTTAGGTCTAAATATGTTTTTTTCGGACACACACATGTACAGTAGGCCTATGTGCTACAGTTCTGGCTACGTCTGGCTGCCATTACCTAGGCGCTGAATTAAGTAATTAAACAGCCCTATTCTTTTACATCTCTGTCATTTTTGGTCTAATTTTACAAATGTAAATTTCTAAATAATAAATGAAATGTATTTATTATTACTGTACTCAATATCAAACTAAATCAGGTGGGATATGTTTTATTTCGTTTAATTAGGCTACTGGTTCCATCAGATTCCCTTTTTTTTGGCAGGAGGCCGCCGTTCCGTAGCCTATTAATTAATAGGCCACTATGCGTCCATTGTTCACTCAACAAGGCCAGCCTATGTCAAACTGACACGCTGGCATGAGATGAGAGAGACAAATAGATATGTGGACGTGACAAAAAAAAGTATTATATTAATATAGCCTTCTCTCTCTCTCTCTCTCTCTCTCTCTCTCTCTCTCTCTCTCTCTCTCTCTTTCTCGCCTTTTTTTCTCTATACGCAAACAATGTCGGTTCTAATAAAACAGACCTTATTGAGTGTGAGATATTTACAAGCATGATATCACTGTGATATGTGAATAAGCATTAGCCCCCCCATCCTCTGGTTTTATGCCAGTTAAATGGAATGACGGACAAGCTTCTGATTGGTGAATGTACCTACAGCGGTCATGCCATCGGTTTCCTCACACGTTTACATGAAAACACACCCATGAATAATTTTTCACGTGGTGAGCGCACAATTACGATCATCGCAAATCACATAATCAGCTGCTGAGCGTTATTCATGCGTCAAACGCGATCGTCGGCAGTCGGTATCTCCTTAGCACGGGCGTTAATTACCGCCTTCTTAATTGGGCCCTGAGTAGTTCTCATTTCAAGGCGTATTACTGCCCTCTAGAGGCACAGTCCCACCAGTGCAGTGCAGTCAGCTCAGCTCAGCTGTTCTGAATGAGTTTAATTAATGCAACGCGATAGTGACAAGCAGGCAGGCAGTGGCAGAAGGAGACCGTCATTGCAGGTGCTGGACCTGCTGCTGGTGTGTGTAGGCTAGTCTCACATCATTCTCAGTCAAAAAACCAAAAAACGATAACGTCGTTCTTTAAATCAAGCAACAATGTAAGTACCTTTGAACAGATGCATAATGGAAATGCAATTTCGTTTGTCAACACATTTTAAGTTACGTTTCCTCTTGTTACTGTGGGGGGGATACAGTAACAAGAAAAAAATGCCTTGAAATCTGCGTAAAACAACTGTGTAATTCAGCTCAAGTGGAGGGGATATGTCCCCCCCTCCTCTGGGCAAAAGTGGGGGGGATATCACCAAAAGTGGGGGGGATACCCCAAAATTTTTCGCGCGCGCTATGCGCGCGCACATACCTCCCAGATGTGTCCCCTTCACTTTTAAAATGCCTCCTGCGCCCCTGGGTAGTCTGACCGACATTGCGTTGGTCGGACTCTCCCCATTACTAACACCATCTCTATCCGCATGTGTAGACACGTAGTCGAAGTAATGAGGCGTCGGACTGACGTATTCCTCCCGCTCTTGCTCAGGTTAGCTTTGTTTTTGCCACAGCCAGCCCGTTCATGTGTGTAATTGTCTGAGGGGAAAAGCTCTTTAGCAGCCTGGAATCAAGGTCAACTTTTTGATATTTCTGGATATTTTCCCAAAATCCAATAGATGAACAACAAGTCTGGATTCCAGGCAAGCTGGCCTTCTGCGTATCCGCTTCCCACCAACACCCATTTAGACCTTGTTGGTATGGCCTCGGCATTATAACAAATCCAATCATATCTTCAAATGGTAAAATCAACAGGTATTGATGATTGTATCTAAAAAGGAAATGCTGTAGTGTCAATGGGGTGACTATTTAGATTATCTGGTTCATATCAACTGAGCAACTATTGAAGATTTATCTCCAATATTTGAATATTTGGAAACCTGTACCAAAGTGTCATTTTCATTTTGTGTGAGGGTTAGTTACAGTAGCATCCCTGGATATTGAGCACAGGGCAGGCTCACATAAACGGTTGATGCCCAGAAATGTTCAGAACATTCAGAAATCAGAAATACAGGAAGCTTGTAGCTTAGGCCTATACATCTGCTATTCTTTTGTTTTGCCTATCATGGCATGCCCAAAATAAGGACACACTGGTCGAAAGTGGTTGATTGATCGGGACACATCAGCTGCATCATTTCAGCTATCAATGCAATCGGGCGGCAGTGGCTCAGGGGTAGAGAAACCGTCATTAGAACACAAAGGTTTCCCAGTTTGATACCGGGCTCCCCCTAAGTTGGTGTCGAAGAGTCCTTGAGCAAGACCCTGAACCCCTAGTTGCACCCGGTGAGCAGGTTGGTGCCTTGCATGGTTTCCTCCGCCATCGGTGTATGAATGTGTGTGTGAATGTAATGCACAATCTCTGTAAAGCGCTTTGGATAAAGGCGCTATATAAATGGGGGGCAGTTCTCCACTTAGAAACATCACCACTTAGAAACACCCCCATTCAGAAAAAGAAACATCCCCACTTAGAAACATCCCCATTCAGAAACACCCCCACTACACTTCGAAACAGAGTCTGAGCATTCACCAGTTTAGCATTCACCAGTTTAGCCTTCACCAGCGTCGGCAGGATAGCATTTCACCAGGTTAGCATTCACCAGCATCGGCGGCAGGTTAGCATTTCACTAGGCTAGCATTCAGCGTCTAAAGCGTCTAAAGACTTGTTTTGTAACTTTTTACCATTAATCATTCCATGACAATATTTTTTGTTCAATGAAGTTTTGCCTTATAGATGTGTCTGTTTCTGTGTTTTCCCTTATTTTTTAGACTACTCATGTAGTGTGTTACAAAATCATTATATAAACGTCCAAAATAGGACTGTCATTTATAGCTTGCAGCCCTTGGACTTTTGATATTTTGCTGAGTGGCCCCTGAGCCATCTTAACTCTCCCCACGCTTCGAACGATAACGCTCGCCCCATTTTTTACAGAACGTCGATGCCAATACGGCGCTCGTTCGGTTCGTTCGTCTGATGACTGTAAGCTGATGAGGCGTCGCGCGGCCGTTTACTGTAAACACATTTTCCGCTGTGATGGTGTAAAAAATCCATTATGCGTTAGATCAACGGAGAACAATTCACTTCCTTGTTGATTTCCTCTGGCCCGGAGGCTCTGTAGCCAGTGACTGCTCTGAATGTACGGCAACACATAGCAGGACAATTCACATTCATTCTCGCATGACGCCGCCCTCTGCTGCCTGGCAGACCAAAGTGCACTATTGCACAACCAAAAAAAATAAAAATAAATAAATAAATGTCTGTCTGTCTATCTACTATAACGTCGCAAAGGTAAGCCGCTTTTTGATGGCGCCAGACCCAATAAATAAATAAATAATCTGGCAGTAGGAGAGTTAAGCTGATTAAGCCCTGATTTAGAATAATGGAGAAATAATGTTTCTGAATGGAGATGTGAATGTTTCTGAATGGAGATGTGTAATCTAGGTTTAGGTGACACCTCCATCAAACATATAATTTTCCAAATGTCTGTCTGTCTGTCTGTCTGTCTGTCTGTCTGTCTGTCTGTCTGTCTGTCTGTCTGTCTGTCTGTCTGAGTGAGTGTCTGTCTGAGTGAGTGTCTGTCTGTCACAGCGTTTCTCCTCAATGGCTGGAGCAATGGACCAATCCCCAATCACATACACACCCATTTTAACAGTTACAATGGGTGTGTATGTGATTGGGGATTGGTCCATTGATCTGAAATCGCATCCCCATTAGCATATGAACATACCTGACATAACTGTGAAGCCGGTTTGTCACTTTCACAAATCGTATGCTGTATATTAGCGTTTTTATGGTGTATCTATTATCTATTCTGCATCTAGCATGAGGCTTATCTATTCTGCATCTAGCATGAGGCAACATGTTTAACCAGCTCTGTGTGTGTGTGTGTGTGTGTGTGTGTGTGTGTGTGTGTGTGTGTGTGTGTGTGTGTGTGTGTGTGTGTGTGTGTGTGTGTCTGTGTGTGTGTGTGTGTGTGTGTGTGTGTGTGTGTGTGTGTGTGTGTGTGTGTGGGGGGGGGGGCTCTAATCTATGTGGAACTTACAGTATACTGTAGCAGGATGTGTTCAACAACACCTGACTTTGTGGCTTATTAACCAGTTCGATAACACTAAATACAAGGCCAGTGTTTGTTTACCCCGCTAATTTTGTTTGCAGTTTGTTGAAATGGGTTACCTATTAACGGGAACCCTGGCTCACAGGCTCCAGCCTACATCGCCAACCAAGATGTGACATTGATAAACATGCTTGTTTAATGATGAACAATGACTAGCCTATGTTTCTGTAGTCCATATATCAAACCATATTCTAAACAATGTTTAATACAGGGCTGTAAAAAGCCCAGACATGTTATTTTAGCATTTACATTTGACATATGCAGGCCTATTGATGGATTGTGTCCAGTGTTGATTTCACTTCAGAGCTGTGCCCTTAAGCAAGTTTTACCGAACTAGGTTACAGTATGTCTATTTACCGCATCTCACAAAGCTGTCTCTACTCATAAACACACCTTTTGTTTTTGTTGATAACTCTTTTTTTTTTCTTCTTCTTTTTTCTATACATTTTATCCCACGATTTTGTAACCCATTTTCGCCCAGTGCCAATTGCCTATGTAATCCTGGGCTCTGCTGTCCCTCTGCTGCGCCTGGGGAGACAACCGACAAACCTCATGCTTCCTTCAATGCATGGGTAGTCCAAGTTGTTTCTTTTCACCTGACAGGGGAGATTTCCCTGGGATGGAAGTAGCACGTGGAAGGAACACGTTATTCCAACCAGTTCCTTTCCCCTCCATCAGGCGCCCCCGGCTGGCCAGGGGGAGGCATTATTGAGACCAGGATTACTGCATGTTTTTGTGAGGGTATCAACCCTAGGAGACACGGGGAGAACATGCAAACTGTTTTTGTTGATAACTCTGCATACAGTAACTCTACATCAGTAAAACATTTGTGCGTGTGTGAAGGAGACCCCTCCTTCTGCTAAGCCTCTTTTACCCTGCTTTCCTGGGGGTTCACTGGGTTGGCGAGCTTTGCATCTTCCGTGTGAGTCACCGTAAAGCAGGGAGGTCACAGGGGGTCAGCATAGGGAGCATTTTCTGCTCCGCGGGGTGATGGGAAATGAGTTTTACAGCTTCCCCCCCAGCTGACGTGCACGGGTGTTGGAGCATTTAGGGTCGATGCATACTTTTAGAGACACATTTATTTCGGTTCGGTTCGGGGAGTCACAAAATCTTGGCAGCACCGAACAGCCGAATTAATGACGGTACCCAAACCCGCCCCCCGAACCTCTGAATGACGTCATATTGTAGTTTTAGACAGAGCCGAGCTTAAATACATTTGGCTCTAAAAGTGGAGTATGCATCAAAGGGGTTAAGTGTCTTGTTCTGCGACACGTTGGCACATGTGAGCCAAGGGTCGGAACCCGGAGGTCGGGGACCTTCCCAGATGACCTCTACTACGGCCCACTCAGTATTACGGCCCACATAGCGAGTCACCATAAGCACAGAAGTCAGCTGGTGGTGAGTCACTGTAAACACGGAGGTCATATACAGTATGTGCAGTTGGCTGATAAACAGTCGGTGGACAAAGTGCTCAACCCCAGACAGTACTTGAGGCAAAGTATACAGGTGGCCAAATATTACCACGAGTGAAGGTTGCTCTGTCAACAACAGTGGTGGTAAAAAGCACAAAAATCTTTTACTTTTAGTAAAAGTATCAATAATGCAATGTGGAAATGCTCTGCCAACGCATTTCAATGAGAATGGAGCGTTTTTTTTTTTTTTTTTGCAGAAATCCTCTACTGGCAAAAAAAATGCTCCATTCTCATTGAAATGCATTTGCGGATTCCACTCTAGGTATTCTGGTGTGTTTGCACCCTTACAAGTAAAAGTCTGGAATTAAAAAAGTAGAAAAGTATTGGCATCAACATGTACTTTGATTGGCTATTTTCAATAGCCTGCAGTGGTTAATGTATGTTTTGTAATAATCAAAATCTACAAGTAACTAGTAAAGTTTTCAAATAAATCAAGTGCAGTAAAAGTAATTTTTTTGGATCCGAGATGTAGTGGAATAGAAGTACAAGTATTGGAAATACTCAAGGTAATTACAAATACCTCAAAACTGTACAGTAAATGCTTTTAGTTACTTTCCACCACTGTCTGCCAAATTACTGGAGTTAAAGTAGAGTAGTGTAGTGTGTATGTAGTGGAGTCAAAAGTACAATATTTGTCTTTTGAATTGTAGTGTTGAGAAAGTCATTAAGTACAGATACTCAAGTAAATGTACTTCGTTACTGTCCAGTCCACATAGAGGTGGTATGATAAACAGGTTCAGGCGAGAAGTGTAGTGGTCCCGCTTGTCCTGTGTATCACTGTAAAATCACTTGCGTAGTGTAACAGACACAGAGAGAGAAATTCAGTCGCCAAAGACAGCACCGCAGCTTTTTTTGATTGATTAATTGAATACTTTAATATTAACAGTTTGCAGATTGTACTACCAGCACTTTCAGAGTGAAAATAACAGTGGGGATCTTACTGTTTAGCTCATTTGGCAGAGCTTAGTGAGGGGATTGAGTTCAAACGAATCAACCGATATAAAATATGCAGCTGTACGCAGCGACTTAACCAATGAACCCTATTATAGTATAATAATATTCAGCAAAAATGTTGATCTACAAGCTCACAACTTGTCACAATGCGACACGTAGTGAGTGAGCTTGTAGACCAGCTATTTTTTCCCATCTCCACTTGTTTATTGCTTTTCATTTTCTGATGAATTATTCCTGATGAAGTAGTGTTGCAGACTTTATTATAATGTTTTATTGTTGATCTTTGTTTGTCCAGCATCTGGGTGAGAGATTGGATGTGCAATTGTGCATGCATCGTCTTGAAAAATAAATATAATCTTGAACCAATGAAAAGCACTAACAAGAGACCGTCACTAAATTACAACTACTGGATCCACTGGAACACAGGTTCTTTTCCCCTTTTTATGTATTTATTTGTTGGACGTACAAGGTTTTCACCCGACGACGCTACAGTGACAATATAATAGGGTTTTAAGTGTTTAATGTTCTGAAAAACACTGGAGCTCAGCGGTGCCCTTCTTTCGCCTGGGTTTTAAAAAGTGTGTGCGAGAGCGTCTCGACATCAAAGCACTTACAGTAGTATGTGTGTATTCACCTGTTGTATGTGTTTTCATATAGGGAGTTGGCTTTGAAGAAGCAGAGATGAAAGACCACTGTTCCTTGTTTTCCATGAAGTATTTCATGTACAGTAGCAATAGCAAGGAAGGTGACCGCATTGAGTGTTTTCAACCATGAAAGGAGGACCCATAGAGACCATGGGCTCCCCCTTCCTCAATCCAAGGCGACAGCCTTTGTCCTTAGCCTCTCAGCCGCGTCTCTGAGTAGACGGGACCCCAATGGAAGAGGGGGGCCCGTACTCCTAAAACAACCCTGCCCCCCTTTCTCCCACACGGTTTAGCTCTCTTGGGGATAGAGAAGACAGATTCAACTTAAATACAGATGTGACAGAACTAGGCCACTGGACCTTTTATCCATGGAAACAATTGAGCATTATCTGCCACTTAGCCGTATGTATACTGTACTTTGTTGTACAATGAATAACGGAAAATAGACAATCTTTAACAAGGGTCTTCAACAGGGGTCTGGGACCCCTAGGAGGTCCTCAGAGTTACTACAGGGGTCCTCCAAATCTTCCTTTTTTCTCTCCTTTTTTATATTGACCACTTGAAACCTAGCGTCCATATTCTGAGAACAAAAATAGCAGATCTACAAGCTCACTCACAACGCCTCGCGCTGCGAGAAGTTGTGAGCTTGTAGATCCGCTATTTCCGGCAAAGAGCTTTGGTGTAGAGGGGGGAAAAGAGCAGACTAAGTACAGAGTGAAAAGTCAAGTTTATTAAGTATTGACGGTTCAATTGGTTAAATATCTGAAAACACAAATTGACATGAATCACACATACACTGATAATTGTGCTGTCAAACAATGAAACTATGTGGAATATATGAACAGGTTGTGAGGGTCCCTGCTTCATCTCCTTAGCCTGAAAACGTTGAAGACCCCTGATCTATAAGATCACAGCCTGTCGTGATCTACAAGCTCATAGACTGTCAAATGTGACCTACAAGCTCATAGCGCAATCTACAAGCTCCCAGCACATTGCAACATTCTTTGGAACATTCTTTTAACAGCTGTTTGTACAAAAAAAATGATTGAAAAATCCTTTATTACACTTACACGGAAATGTACGGAAATGTACAAATATGAACCCTCTCTTCCCCATTGCCCACAATCTCACCCATTAGTATCCATTGTATTAACGAGAACGGGCTCGTTATGTATACTCCCAGCAGCTTCAAACTGCAAATTGTCTGTTGTAGTCTGCTGGCATTAGTTGGCAAACATGGCATTTAAAAGTCGGGCGACGAAACATTGCATTCAGATGACAGCGCTGCAGCGCTGGTTTGGTAGTGTTGCCAGGTCTGCTCATTATAAGCGATTTTGGTCTTGTTTTCCTGTAAAATCTCTTTGTTGCGTGTCGCTTTTGTTTGGTCTTGTTTCTGAAGTGTAGTTGCTTATTTGGCCTTGCTTTCAACATTCTTTTAGAAAATAGCTAATGTCATAGAGCTCAAGTGGTGAAACTGGCCGCTTCTTTTGGGCTTGTTTTCATAGACCTGGTAGCTTGTTTCACTCACAGGCAACCGGAGGGTTTCCTCTCCCTGTGGTGTTTTCTCACCAAAACAACACATCACTATTAGTATCTTTGCTTTGGAGTCGATCGTTAATAGGAATTGAGAGTTGAGATTGAAAATATGGTATTTTGTTAAATTGTGCGACAGGGAAGTGTCTCTGGCTTGTTTAGGCTTGGTTCTGCAGCAGTAGCAAACTAAAGGTCCACTCTACAGGAGTATCTAGTTGCCTCGATTCTACCGACTCCTTGCAAAAGACTGAGCAGGTTGAGCTTTTCATTGACGGGTTCTGACAGCCCTATTGATGGCAAGCGTCTCTTGTGTACTTTTCCTTACCAGAACAGCCTTTCTCTCTCAACGTCTTTTTCAAACCTTTGTTAGACCCCCTGTGACCCCTTTGTGTTAGATCCTTGAGCCTGCTATTTTCCTCCCTTCATATGGATCAGTGGACTTGCATAGTTTCTGCCCTATATGTGCATTGTTTTGCACCTTCTATCTAATCTCATGCACACATCTGTCGCTATGTGGACCTATCCATGAGTTACTACCATTGCACCTTATATTTAACCTCATGTACATCTGCTTGTGTTATATGTAGCCTATAGGCCTATATCGTCGTTGTCAGGTGGAAACCTCGTATCTCCAAGTTTCAAATTTGTTTGTTCTTTCACAAAGTAAAGCCCTGCTTCATCATACAAGGTCGTCGCACAAAAGTAGTGAAAACAGCAGATCTACAAGCAGTGCGAGGCGTTGTGTGCTTGTAGATCGGCTGTTTTCACTAGTTTAAATCATTTTTAAAATGACAAATGCAAAACGAACGGTTTTGGACCCGACAACCACGATATGTTGATATATTGATTTTGTTTTTTGGTTCTCTTTGACTTGCTTCTTTACGGTTTGATTTCTCTGCATGCTCTCTCCTCCCCTTGTCCCTCCCTTTTCTTCTGGATGGAGCTTGCGCAAAAAAAAAAGAAAAAAAGCGTTCACCCACTTCTTTTACACCCGTAAAGATGATTCTTTGGTTCTTGAATCACATCATGCCTGTTGTCTGTGGCGTGGTGGTAATGTTTTGGCACGGTGCAGGTTGCTGTCACTACGGGGGATGGTATGGGATTGGCGGTGGTAATGTTCTGGCACTGGAGTTGTTGTTGCGACGGTGTGGTATGGGGCTGCCGCTGCATGTGCTGAGTGCCAGGGCCTCTCACTCAGGGCTCAGTCACCGACTGAAGGAATGTGGTACGGATCATTAAGGTCACAATACTCTCCGACTAGTGGCTGCCCAACTTACGCCATCACATGATCTGTGGGAGGGCGGCTCTCCCAGGGAGCTGGTTGTCGGTGGCAACCGCCGACAAAGGAAGGGTGCTGGGGGTCTCCAGTCTCAATGGAAGGGTGCTGGGGGGCTCCAGCCTCGGTTAATGTTGTGTTGTCTAGGATCTGTGGTCAGCTCTCCTTCATCACCCCATCAAGGAGATTTATCTCAAGTTTCGAAACACGCAGTTGATATTCATTCATACAACCATTTTCTTTTTCTTTTTTTTTTCTCGTCAAGTTAAGTTAAATGGTTCATCCAAGAACCATAACTTTTCAGGACATTGAAAAAGAACCAAGCAAGTTACAAGCTCTTAATACTCAGACAGACTTTGATCACGTTCAACCTGACATAAGTTGTTCTTATTTTGTTCATGTCATTTTCTACGAAAGCGCTTACTGCGCAGACCTAATTATTGAAATGCCAAACTAGTATACGTTTAGGGCTGGGTCTATGTTGTTTCTCGTAATCTTATTGACTGCTCATTTTGTATGTCCACCAAAATGTCCATTACAAGCCGGCATTGGTGATGACCGCTGACCATGATGTATGTTCGTTTCCAGGAGATCACTTTGACAGAAGGCAGTCGGGTATTCGGGACATGGAAGAGCCCTCCTCCCCCAGTCTACATGCAGTATTACTTCTTCAACGTTACAAACGCAGATGAGTTTGTGAAAGGAGGAGTCAAGCCGATGCTGACTCAAGTTGGACCCTACACATACAGGTACGATGCAGGGGTGGACGCTAACAAAGCACATTTACCAGCCTGCTGTACTTTATGGAACACGTAAACCATATTCATCCTTCATCTCCATACAATTATTTCTCACTAATGCTCCTTATTATTAGATGGCACAACCAGGGGCGTCACAGGTGGGGGGGGGGGGGGGGGGGGGGGGGGGGGGGGGGCAAATCTTTGAATTCATGGGTTGCATTTGTAGTCCTACACCGGCCATGTTGAGGACCAACACAGGTGTTCTGATTGGTGTAGAACATTAGTTCTATGCCAATCAGACACATTGAAACACCTGTGTTGGTCCTCAACATGGCTGTTTAGGACTACAAATGCAACCCATGAATACATGTAATTTTTAAGTGAAGGTCCATGGCCAAATACATATTTTGGGGGTCCTTCACATGCTGCTGTGAGCTTGTATATCTGCTATTTTTCAATCGTTAAAGCACAAGATAATGCATAGTAATGCGTTCCCAGTCTAAATGGGTTAAACCCCCTCCCCCTATGAAGAACATTCATGGGGGCATTGAATCCTTGTACCCAGGGCCCAGAATTTGGTGTGACACCCCAGGCACAATGTCTGTGTACTCACTCTGTGTGCCTCATTGCCATTGGTGGGCTATCATGGACAGTTCAGACACCTGCCTACCAATGACATCATTGATTTGGATTCTGCGCCAATAGAAATAGCCTTTCTGTTCCTGGAAAGTTAGCATGCTGAAATAGGAGTGATAGTTCTTGCATTAACCCTTTAGGACTGAGGCCGATTCTAAATCCTGAAAAACTTCAAATATTTATTCATAAATTACAAACAAAAAGGTATAGTTACAAATAGGGGTCCCTGTCCTAAATGGGTTGTTAAGGAAAAATGTATAAAAAGTTGTGAGCTTGTTTGTCCAATGTTTCCTCCCGGAATATGGATGCAGTTCATGTGGTTAAAGCCACCTTGTGGCAACAGATATGCCACTAACGATTTTATAAAACAGACCCCACTCCCTTGATGTATTTTCTTTGTCACAGTACGTTTGCAAATATGTGAAATTCCTCTTCTGCATTTACCCATCCTAAACATCAGTGGGTGACTGACTGGGTGTGGGTGCTATTAATACGGCACAGGGAACAGTTATAGGGGTTAAGCCAGGGACACACTGACACACTGACACACACAGGGTGAACCTGCGACCTTCTGATTCCAAGACGACCTGTACCACTCAGCTATATGGTCGTCCTGTATTTAGCCTTAGCTTTTATTGCTGCACTGATATGTGGAGACAGACGGATAGACACGCACACGCACACACGTGCGCACACACACACACACACACACACACACACACACACACACACACACACACACACACACACACACACACACACACACACACACACACACACACACACAATGCAAGCAATGTTGAAGTACTATAGCAGGGTTCCCCAATTAGTTTTCCCCAAGGGCCGAATTATGTCTAGGGTACCATAAGCCGAGGGCCACATTGCAGGGGGCGATGGCGGCGTTCCTGCTACTCCAGCGACAGTTCAGATATCGTCGTTGTCGGGTGAAAATCTTGTATGTCCAAAACTGTTCATTTTGAATTTATAATTTTTAAAAGTACTTAAACTAATGAAAACAGCAGATCTACAAGCACACGATCTGCTGTTTTCACTACTTTTGTGCGACGGCCTTGTATGATTTGCGAAAGAATGCACAAATTTGGAGATACGAGATTTCCACACAACAACGATGATATACTAGTGTTGTTGCTGCTCTTATACCACCATTATTACTGGGGTTGGTAATAATGGTGGTGGGCCAGACTGTAGCCCCCCGCAGGCCGCAAATGGCCCGCGGGCCGCCTATTGGGGAACCCTGTACTATAGTGTTGTTTCATATTGCGTGATTAGAGAGAAAGAATAGCTATAATTTTAGGAAAAAAATGAAAACGTACACTATTGCACTAGGCCTGTTTATAATGGCCCTGTATACACATTTGTCTAATAAGGGATTTAATGGGTGTTGTTGTCATCAGGTTTATTTCCATGAATTAGATCCACAACACCTCCTAATGCCCACTGGTAATGTCTGCAGTCCCAGAATGACCTCCTCGTACCCAACATCACTGAACCTGTCCTTGCCTAAGCTATGTTACTCCAATAATGTTACAGAGGGGGTGGACATAATAGCTTAGCCTTAGTGGGTAGAGAGGTCACCGCCTGTCTGTCTGTCTGTCTGTCCGTCCGTCCGTCCGTCCGTCCCTATGGGGAGGGTTAGGGCCTCAATATTATTTGTGTATGCAATACCGTAATGCACAAATATTCCATGATTTACAAATGCGTTTCTGTTACCCTCCAACTGTATAAATACGTTCCCCATTTTCAACAGTTTTTACCAGTAAGACTCCCTAATCGGGAGATAAGCTACCGTCAAGTCGCATACACAAACTTTAGAAGGCAATGGTAGCCAATCAGGAGGGAATATGGGGACAGATCCATGTTGTTGACATGACTTTAGAGATTCTGTGTACCCTTTGCGTGATTTTAGGCCAAAATCTGTAGGAGCAATGTTCAAAAATGTTTTTTGCAAAAATTGGCCTGATGGTGGCGCTAGAAGAGGGCCATGTGAGAAATCAGGGGCGGAGGTTGTGATTTGCCAGCCAAGGAGTGTGTGTGCAAAGTTTGGCATGGATAGGGGCAACGGTGCTGGAGATAAGGGCAAAAGTGTGACATGACATGACTTGACGGACAGACAGACAGACAGACGGAGGGACAGACAGCCGGTGGAGCTTTTCTTAGTAACTTGCGACCTTACGGTCCCAATTATATTTCAACACTTGCTTTGGGAATGCAAACGTGTGTTTTCCCATGCCAATAAAGCTCCTTTGAATTGAAGAAGAAAACAATTGATATTTGCAACCCTAATTTGGAATAAAACGTGTTCATTTTGTGTGTTTAGGGAATACAGACCAAAGGCCAATGTCACCCATGTGGAGAACGGGACAATGGTGTCAGCCTACAGCCCCAAGACCTTCGTATTTCTGAGGGAGAAATCTGTAGGTGACCCATCTGTTGATGTCATCACCACAGCCAACATTCCAGTTTGGGTGAGCCACACACAGTTCATGAACACAAGTCGCTGCTGTCAGGCAGAAACCTTGTTGCGACCGTACGGTACGTCGCATTTACTATGAAAACCTGCAGATCATGTGCGTCAGTCAGTCAGTCACGCCTCATTTCACGCTTCATTTGCAAGTGTGACTCGCGTCACGGCAACCACACTTGCATTAGTTCTGTCCTTGTCCCTTTTATGCCCATACAGTATATGGAGATCCCTGATGTCATCAATATTAAGCTTAGCCCCATATAGAACCTCACTCTCCGCTGGCGATCTGTAGTTAGCTCCGAGATGAGGTCCTATGAACCTCTTTGCCCGTTGCAGAGGAATTTCTCCACGGCGGCGGCGGGCATCACCCTTTTCGCCAAAGCGTATCCAAAAAGTAAAGGTAGTTCCACACTCCCAGAGTATGATTTTCCGAACACCGGCACATAAAAAGTATACGTCGGGGTTGGGAAAACGGGTTAAATCGCTTATTTAATCAGCCTGTGCCATGTTTTCCCTATTCAACCAAGAACTCCCCCGGCCGCAGCAGCCAATATGCTACTGCTCCCTATTCTTCTACAATGGGAAGGGAGCAGTACTGGCACATGCTGCTGGGGTTGAATGAGACTAAATAAGCGATTTTAACAGTTTTCCCAACCCCGAAATATACCTTTTATCTGGGAATGCCCATATATGGACATATTGTGTCAGTCTCATGATAACCATTGTGGTTGTCCCGATTCGAGTCACACTTAATTCCGTCATCAATATTAAGCTCATATCTGGGAATGCCCATATATGGACTTATTGTGTCAGTCTCTGTTGTTTCAGTGCGACCTAGCCCTTAGGGCGTCTTACTGGTATATCCATATTTAAAACCTTTTCCATAAATTAAATGGCCTATTTCATCTGACTGATTTGTATGTCGCCAGCGTGGCACAAAAGCAGCTGTCAGTCAGATGCTTTCCTACTCCTCATTCACATATCTGCTAAGTAATCATTACATCACACTGTCTAATCCAATCAGAGCTCTCGCTTAGTAAGGGAGGCTCCTTTAATTACGGCTTCTGCTTGCATTCGCTAACGCGCTATAGCTCTGCTCGTCTTTGATCCGAAGCTTCGGTCTGCTGCTGCTTAGCTGCCTCCTCCACCCCAGCCTCCACCTTTTTATCAGAGTCTGGCATAGGCTCAAATACTTGCAATTTTATGTCTGCTGATTCAAGCCAACATATTGTATCTTTTTGCTTCCCTGATTTTGCTTAGCAAGCATGCGTGTACAAAATTCAACATCTCCGAACGCGGAGCCCTTTAACGCCAAGTTTAACTGTATTCCATTTGTTGCAATAAATGGTTAAATCTACTTTGACGTCTAAACTGGTACTGGTTTCCATTTTGCCCCCTTCCTCTCCATGTCCATATCTAGGCTGTTATGGAGCAGACAAGGGACAGCTTTTTCCAAAGGAGTGGAGTCACGTGGTTGTATGGCAGATATTTAACTCTCTTCACCAGCCGTACTGTGGATGAGCTGCTGTGGGGCTACAAAGACCCGCTGCTGGAAGGCCTCTCAAAAACCAAAAAAGGTGTGGAGGACACCTTTGGCCTCATGTACAAGGTACACAACTATTCTGTAGCCAGGGGTGTAAAGCAGTGGTCTTCAACAGGGGGTCTGGGACCCCTAAGGCAGTGTTTCTCAACCTTTTTTCTGCATGGGCACACTTTTCATGCCCCAAGAATCCATGGGCACACCAACATAATACGGAGGTGTAAATATCGTCACTGTCAGGAAGAAACCTTGTATCTCCAAGATTTCAAATGTGTACGTTTCTTCACAAAGTAAAGCCCTGCTTCATCATACAAGGCTGTCGCACAACAGTAGTGAAAACAGCAGATCTACAAGTACACATTTTAGCAGATCTACATGCACATTATAGCAGATGCACATTATAGCAGATCTACATGCTCACAACGACAACGCCTCGCGTTGCGAGGCGTTGTGTAGATCTGCTATTTTCACAATAGAAACGTGTAATACAAAATTCCTCAACTCTTAGTGCTCGTCAGGGTGGGGGGTTCCAGTTAAAATATGATTATTTCGGGGGTCACAGCCTGAAAATGTTGAGAACCACTGGCATACACTACCTGTCTTTGGGCATTGCGCATAAGAGTAAGCGACTTGTTATTGAGCTGAATTATTGTTATATATAGTCCTGGAAATTGGGTTAAATATTCTGGAAAGGTTTTGCAAATTAATTGGTAAAAATGTGTGGGAACCCTGTTTTTCTTACTTTATTATTTTTCTCTGTTTTTAGAAAAATGGATCTCTTGGCGAGGAGTTTGTTTACCACACCGGAGAGCAGAACTACCTGGACTATGGCCGAGTCCACACTTGGAGCGGTCAAAGGTAACACGTAATGCAGGCACACGTACACACGCACACACGCACACATGCACACACGCACACATGCACGCGCCCACAGCAGACGTGAGTCACGAGCACAGCGTGTATCTATTCTGCATCTAGCTTGAGCCAAATTCAGAGTGGACATTTTTAACTAAAATCTTTGCTTTTGGGGGTCCCCGGAAACAATATATTTTGAGATGGGGGTCTGTGGCCACATACATACAGTATAGTTTTGGGGGTCCTTGACATGACAAAGTTTGGGAAGGCAGATTCTACAAATGTCTTCTAAATCCTAACTGATCTGAAAAGCTTATGTTGCTATATCAAACTTTGTCGAGTCAAGGACCCCCAAAATGATATGTATTTGGCCGCGGACCCCCATCTCAAAATATTTTGTTCCAGGGACCCCCAGAAGCAAAGATTTGAGTTAAAAATGTTCACCCCGAATATGGGTCTTGCCTCATGCTAGATGCAGAATAGATACATACACACACACATGTGCGCGCACACACACACACGCGCACGCACGCGCACACACACACACACACACACACACACACACACACACACACACACACACACACACACACACACACACACAATGGATTTATCCGCAGATTTATCAAATCCGCTGATATTGGCCGTATGGAACACTGTCCCCGTCTGTTTATCTTACTGACTGCTGGTCTTATCTTGGCCCACAGGGCAGGACATCCTGATACTGTGATGATGGATTAATGATTTAATAATACGTGTTTAATAACACGTGTTTAGTTACAGTGCTCATCTCTCACGGTGCCCGCTCTGGCCCACTGTGGACACTGTCATCCAACATAAACATGCACATTTCAGTGGAATTCATAAGGATGGTGACGATGCAGAAAAATAGTCAAAGGACATTTTTTTAAATCAGAGGAATACTTTGTGTTTTCTCCAGGAGTAATTAGTATAATTGGTGTGTTGTGCGTGCGTGCGTGTGTGTGAGTTTGCTTTGTTTATCCCCAGTTGCCCCACCAGGTCAGTGGTTCTCAACCTTTTCAGGCTGTGACCCCACAAAATAATCATAATGAACTGGGGACCCCGCAAAATAGACCCGTTCAAAGATATGAGCTCCTAAATGATGTGCAGTGTGTGGGTTATGGGATGTGCACTGTGCACACAGTATATGAGGGATGGAAAGTAACTTTAACTGGTGCTTGCATGATAATATGTAGGAGCATCAATGTAAGAAATATCCCCCCCCCCCGCCTGCACACACACCCGCCTGCCTGCACACACACACACACACACACACACACACACACACACACACACACACACACACACACACACACACACACACACACACACACACACACACACACACACACACACAGAGCTGGTTAAACATGTTGCCTCATGCTAGATGCAGAATAGATATGCCTCATGCTAGATGCAGAATAGATGCTAATATACAGCATATGATTTGTGAAAGTGACAAACGGGCTTCACAGTTATGTCAGGTGTGTTCATATACTAATGGTGATGCGATTTCAGATCAATTGCTCCAGCCACTGAGGAGAAACGCTGTTTCAGACAGACACTCACTCAGACAGACATTCGCAAAATTATATGTTTGATGTCATAATATCGGCCCTGTCAGCTAGAAACCTTGTATATCCAAAACTAGCTCTGGTCCAGACAGGCGGCTGACTCTAAGACTAGACCAGGATTTCTCAGCCCCTACGAGGGCTCAACTTCATTCAAAATAAACTAAACCACTTGGCTACTCACCTAACCAAAGGTAGTTTTGCGTGGTTGAAAGTCTATCCTCCGCGGTGGGAAACCTCTCAGCACCCCACCCACTCTGTAAAATACATGATTTGATTTTTGTCTTGAAATTAAACGCATCCAACTCGACCGTCGCTTATTTCTGGGTTGTGTCTGAAGTGGCTCGCTGCTGGCTCGGGGTGGGTGCATTTTATTTCATGACAAAAATAATTTATTTTACAGAGAGGGTGGGGTGCTGACAGGTTTCCCACCGCGGAGAATAGACTTTCAACAACGCAAAACTACCTTTGGTTAGTCGAGTAGCCAAGTAGTTTAGTTTATTTTGACTGAGGGTGATCCCTCGTAGGGGCTGAGAAACCCAGGTCTAGTCTTTGAGTCACCTGCCTGTCAGAGCTGATCCAAAACCATTACTTTTCAGGAAATAAAAAAAAGGGAAAAGAATCTGGGTTACAATGGGATCCATTGTAGTTATTATTTAGTCACAAGCTCTTTGTAATAATACTTTTCATTGGTTCAAAATGTATAACACCCACAGACACACTTAACCACTTTCACTTTCAAACATTTTCAAAACAAGAAGACTAGCGATATAAATCTGATACTTCCACCAAGTTTTGCAAGACACACAAGACAAATAATTACAAACAAACGAAATGGAGTTAAAATGATATAATCCCCTTTTGTTCTTTCTGTCAAAGGCAATTAGAAGGTTTACACCAGGGTTCCCCAATAGGCGGCCCGCGGGGGGCTACTGTCTGGCCCCCACCAACCCCAGTAATAATGGTGGTATAAGCAGCAACAACACTTCTAGTATATCGTCGTTGTCGGGTGGAAACCTCGTATCTCCAAATTTGTATGTTCTTTCGCAAAGTAAAGCCCTGCTTCATCATACAAGGCCGTCGCACAAAAGTAGTGAAAACAGCCGATCTACAAGCACACAGCGCCTCGCACCGCGAGGCGTTGTGTGCTTGTAGATCGGCTGTTTTCACTAGTTTAAATCATTTATGCGAAACGAACGGTTTTGGACATACAAGATTTTCACCCGACAATGACGATATCTGAACTGTCACTGGAGTAGCGGGAACGCCACCGTCGCCCCTGCAATGTTGTGGCCCTCGGCTTGGTACCCTAGACATAATTCGGCCCTTGGGGAAAACTAATTGGGGAACCCTGGTTTACACCTTATTTCTTCTTGTGTTGCAGCCAGCTGTCATTTTGGACATCGAACCAGAGCAACACTATCAACGGGACAGATGGCAGTGCTTTCCACCCACTGCTGAGCAGGGATGAACGTCTCTACATCTTCACTGCGGACCTTTGCAGGTGAATTTACAGCCACTTGTTTGCTGTTCACTTTAACCCATTTAGGCCTAGAATTATTGAATGCTTTAGTTATTGAAAAATAGCAGATATACAAGCTCGAGCTTGTAGATCTGCTATTTTTGAAAAAGTCCTGAAAATATGTGCAAATCTTTGAATGTATGTATTTTCAAAGCGAACGTTTGTGACTCAAATGTTGCTTCTGGGTGGTCCCTGGAACGAAATATTTTGAGATGGGGGTCCGTGGCCAAATAAATATCATTTTGGGGGTCCTTCAAATGAAAAGGTTTGAGAACCACTGACATAGTAGTCTCTCAAGAACAGACTACTGTAACTGAGCTCCAGTTAAGTGAAAATAACCTTTTCTTTGACGATGGCTAGCCAGATTGCTGACATAGAAACGTAGGGTTTTCAAAAAACCATAGAAGGATTCAAAAGACACTTATATAATCAGGTCAAAATTCTAATTTTCACGATTTTTCAAAAATAGCAGATCTACAAGCTCGCAGCGCGGCACTCGGTGCCGCGCTGTGAGCTTGTATATCTGCTATTTTTCAATAGTTAAAGCATAAAATAATGATACACAATACAGTGTACCCGTTCTGAATGGGTCAGTAGTGGCGTTTCCATAAAGCCACTTTTTGCGCATTAACGGCTTAATCGCAAAATGTTTTTATGGAAACACTTCAAAATGCGAATAAACTTTCATTATCCGCAAAAAAAGTTATCCGCTTGGAGGAGGAGGATTTTGAGCCTTTATCGAATAAACTAAATGCGCTTAAGTGAATGGAAACGGGTCAGACAATACATGCGAATAGATTATGACGTTCTAGGTCCATTTCCTCATCCCCTGCCGCTTTGTCCATGGTATAGCGTTAGCCCACAAAACAAACCTGTTGTTTGTTACACACGGAGTGACACGGACCATGTGTAAATTCCTCCCGTTTTCACCTCAAGCCATCGGTGGCGAGCGAACCCTTCCTCATCCCACGGTGTTGCGTGCCTGACGTGCCCAATCTACAAGCTCACAAGCACAGCAGCTCCCATCCACGTCTCCGCGCCGCGTTGAGAGCTTGCAGATCGGCCACCTGACCTTCCAGAGGACGCTAAAACTTGCACTGTGCAACTGCAGCGACGCGACCGCGGTTTTCCCGGTGAACCGGTAGCTTTATGTATTGAGAGGAACTCTTGCCAATTTCGTAAGAGACTCGTCGCCAATTGTATTTAAAAGTTATTTGGGGCCATGATGATGATAACACCTTCTTCCCACTACTAGACAGCGACCGAGTCACAGCAGTCAGACGTGCAGACGGTGCAGTGCTCAGGTTCGGTCTGATAAAAATCAGCCCGATCAACTCTTGCGACGTCGTTAATTCGAATGACACCCGCAAATGGAAACATGCTAAATTCGCTTTGTCTTAATGCGTATTTCTGATAATACGCTTCCCTAATTCTATTAAGTTTATGGAAACGCCACTAGTGTTGTGATTCTCACACCTTTTCCTTTCAAGAACCCCCAGTTTGGTATGCATTAGGACCATGGACCCTCATAACACTACGTAGGAATGGAAGCAAATCGTCCCTAGTACCCTTTTGGGTCCATTTTGTTCCAAGGAACCAAATGGGTCCACTTGAAAAATGTCCAAAAATAGCTTTATAAACACACATCCATTGGTTTATAAAATAAATATGTCATGTGACTCATCCAAATAGGGTGCAGCAGTTAATCAAACGAATCCATTTGATCGATTACAAAAGATAGTCGATAATCGATAATTTAATTAAATAATACATTTATAATCAATCCCTATCTTGGCCATGTCATTATAGGTGAAAAATAAAAACGACTAATAGCCTAGCCTATAACATTTAAAAAAGTCAGACAACATGCGATCTACAAGCTCCCTAACATGTTGTGACAATTCTTTTGCACCACACCATTATGCGACAAAGAACTTAAACGGTTTGTCAATATATATTTAAAAACCAGTAAGACTCCCTAATCGGGAGATAAGCGACCGTAGGTCACATGTATACACAAAGAGGGCTGTAATTGGGCCTGAAGGTGGCGCTATTTGGGACAAATTCATGTTGATGGGATGAGTGTAGACATACTGTGTACCGATGTGCGTGATTTTAGGGCAAAAATTGGAGGAGCAGTGTCCAAAAATGTGCTTTCAAAAATCGGCCTGAAGGTGGCGCTATATGGGACAGATCCATGTTGATGACATGAGTGTAGACATACTGTGTACCGATTTGAGTGATTTTAGGGCAAAAATTGTAGGAGCAGTGTCCAAAAATGTGTTTTGCAAGAATCAGCCTCATGGTGGCGCTAGAAGAGGGCCATGTGAGAAATGAGGGGTGGGGTCTCCGCGCCGCCGAGGCGGACGAATAGGTACCGGCCCCGGCTCTCCCGGTCGCTCCTAGCCCGAGTTACGGCATTTTATGTGCGCTGCAGTGGCAGGGGGTCCTCCACTGGGGGCGCCACCACTTTTGCATCCGTTCTGGAGCACCAGGAGTCGGTGGTCCCCGGGAATTCCCCGTGAGCAGCCCCGCTGGGGTGGTCATTTGGTCATTTTTGCACATTTGGTCATTTTTTACATCTGGGGGTCCCCCAGGGACCTAGGGGTCTCTGGAGCTCCGGGGGTCCTTGGAGGTTGTAGTTTGGCAGGCAAGGAGTGTGTGTGCAAAATCTGGCATGGATCGGGGCAACGGTTGCGGAGATATGAGCAGGGCAAAAGTGTGACGTGTGACTCACTCACTCACGGACGGACGGACGGACGGCGGAGGTTTTGGTAGTAAATGCGACCTACGGTCGCAATAAATCTATATTAGTAATTAATAAATCGATTAATATATACAGTATATCCATTCTTCGATTGATCTGAAAAGTAAAGAATCTCTAAACTAAAAATCTATAGTTGCAGGCGTAGCCCTAGGATTCATCACTTATTGATTGAAAGAACTCTATTACGATTATGAGTGCAATAATGTATAATAATTAACTTATACAGCACTTATCAAGACAAAGCTGCTGTACACTAAAAAACGAACATTTATAAAAGAACATTTTCATAAAAACATGACAAAAAAGTTTAACTCACACAACAATACATTTCAACATCTAAATGTTAAGCTCCTTTGACAAAAGCAAGCAATAACAAGAGATTTACAGCAAACAAACAACACTCCCATGTCCTTACATCCTCAATGCCAAGAATAATGCCTTGCTGGGGAAAAGGAGGAAGAACTCCTGGGGAGGCTCACAAAAGAAGGGGTCCCTCCAGGCCTTCCAGGCGTGCTATAGGTGCCGAGTGGGCAATATTGAAATGCAAACAAACAAAGAAAAACTCAACCTTTTTCAGGACACGACACCCCCAAAATAATCATATTTGAACTGGGGACCCCACCCCCCAGT
This sequence comes from Nannobrachium achirus, assembly GCF_963921795.1. Taxonomy (NCBI): domain Eukaryota; kingdom Metazoa; phylum Chordata; class Actinopteri; order Myctophiformes; family Myctophidae; genus Nannobrachium; species Nannobrachium achirus. Next base: position 33,785,496 of record NC_137822.1, on the reverse strand, counting down.
CTGGCAAGCACTTGGAGTTGAGACAATACATTTAGTTTAACTCGGTTCCACAGATAAATATTGTGAAAATAGACAATCTGCAATGAATATTTTGTTATATTTGTAGATCGTCTTTTTTCCAAAATTCTGCCTATTTCTTATATTGACAAGTTCCAGTTTTTATCGCATAGTTTCTTGATTACTTTTGATGCAGTAATGGACTTTTTTTCTTTTCTTTTTTGAGTGATTAAAAAGGTCTTAAAGTCATTAAATTGTTACTTTATTGTCATCTGGGGACCCCTGGGGGTCCTGACTGACCCACAGCAGATTTACAACAGATATTAAGACTTTCATTACAAGTACATTTTAAGATCTGTTGTAAATCTGCTGTGGGGCTCAGGACATTGAATGGATGTCCTGTTTAACCTGGCCTAGGGAGCAGATACTCACACCATATTTAAAAACAATTTATATATATTATGCTCAGAGCAATGTGTCGGACCCAGGACATGTTGCTTCAGGCCAAAATACTTTTAAAGACATGTCCGTTAAATTCATAGTCATATTCAGTAGGAGCAATAGTCTCATTTGGGAGTGATCTAGTATTTAATATAGACGCAATTTCACGATCAGATTGAAAGATGGAGCAACAGCTTAATGTGTACGAGGTTAAATGTCAGCGCACAATGGGACAAAGGGACATTATATTGAAGGATGGCCTCGTGTAGCCTGTGTTTTCACACACGCCAGTTCACCTGGAGAGGATGTGTGGCAGATGAGATAATAGTGGTCTATTTCTAGTTCAAACGTTCAACATCCTTATTAGTTGTATAACGTGACATTACAGGATGTATTTGTAATTGTAGAACGCTGATAGCGCGTGGTGAGGTGAAAGGGGTAAGAAATCAAGGAAAGAGAAAGATAGATGAAGCCCCAGAGACACTAATAGTGGTATAATATACAGTATATATGTTTTTGTTATGAATCGTTTTTATTCATTAAATCACAAAAACAATGCATAACATATAACTGGATGCACCGTGAATGAAAAGTAAACACAAACAAGATACATATAAATATACATACAACACAACTCATGTACACCACATAAAACTAACAAAAGACAAAAGAACAAGAAATAAAATAACAAGCTAATGCCCACCCACCCCTCCCAGGACCGACAATAATGTCATGAAAAGCAGGGCCAAACACCAGACATACCTGTTCAAAGTTCCTACCATTCAGGTAAGGACAGCCTCAATCATGTCCTCATTTACTGCCAGGATTGTTTTCCGTCTTTAGTCGTTGCCCTGCCACGCTTTCTGAGTCACATAGAAAACGTCATCATTGAGGGCTCGCAGGAGAAGGTTTCCATCTCGTAGCCACCATCTTCTTTGCTGCTGTTAAGCCAGCAACGAAGGTGCACTTGTGTGTGCACTTTAGGTGTAGCTGAAACCAGGGGCGTCACAAGGGGGGGGAGTGGGACAAGGTGGAGGGGCCTTAATTATTTTATACTTAAGCTATTGAAAAATAGCTATTGAAAACCGAGTGCCGCGCTGCAAGCTTATAGATCTGCTGTTTTTGAAAAGTTGTGAGAATGTGTGCAAATCTTTGAATATATGTGTTTTTTAAGCGAACATTTGTAACTGAAATTTTGCTTCTGGGGGTCCCTGGAACTAAATATTTTGAGATGGACGTCCGTGGCCAAATACATGTAATTTTGGGGGTCCTTCACATGAAAAGGTGAAGGACATAGAAACATAGGTTTTTCAAAAAACCGTAGAAGGATTTGAAATATTCAAAGACTTACACAAATGTTCACAATTGTTCAAAAATAGCAGATCTACAAGCTCGCAGGTGAGCTTGTATATCTGCTATTTGTCAATAGTTAAAGTACCCAGGGCCCAGAATTTGGTGCAACACCCCTGGCTGAGATACATACTGTACATCATTTAAAATAAATAAAGACAGGCCTGAGCTGCCGCTGTGGTTGTCTGGGCACTCTAGGCTGCAATGCCAGCCTGACAGCGTGTTGCGGGTTCGAATCCCGATTCCAACAACCTTTGCTGCGTGTCACTCCCCATCTCTCTTCCCATTTCCTGTCAGTCTACTGTCCTATCAATAAAGATGGAGAAGGTGTAATATCAACAGAAAAGTTTCTGTTTCTGTTTTTGTATGTTTTTGTCCTCAAAAGGGTAGGCACAGTTAGCTTCGGCTTCAGCCCCTGCCTTTTTTGATGTTGCCAAAATGTGTAAACTGAAGTAATTTTTCTTTGTAATGATATAAGGCACCGAAATAAACTATTCATTCAACTTCCAAAAGTAATGAAAGTTTAGCAGCAACCATATTCCAAAATGAGGACACTCCCAAACCATATGAAAGAGGGTACCACGAGTATTTCGAGCGCAAAAAGTGCAGTTAGGACTACTTTTTTTTCGAAACTGTGTTCAATTCGGCATGACATTCCTCCATAAAGTATTCACAGATAAGGACCCATAATTCGATTCCAATAAAAATGCATATAGTAGTGGTATAATATTAAATGTTTTCTAATACATAAAAGTAAGTGATGAGTCAGAGACACAAGCTTTAGTTTGCTCGCAGAAAGGAAAAAGAAATGCTTATTAACCATGTACTGTAGTCCACGGATTATGCAAGACCAGGCAGTTTCACATTGTACTTCCTGGCACGTAACTTGGATATCTTTAACAAAGTGCCTGGCAGACGTGTTCACTGAGATTTTAGTTCCCACATGGAGGGGGGAATAAAGAAATGTCCCCAGACGAATCCTGTTGGACTTAAGAACTTGGATCCTGTTGTCCACTGGAATTGCGTCTCCCCAATGAGAACTTAATGTTCTCATTAATGTCCTTGAGAACCCTTCACCCTCAAACCTGCTGCAAGCTTCCACCCCGTTTGGCTAAGAGTGGAAAGAATCCCCCGGGCGCCAGAGTCTGTCCTTTAGCACAGATAGGGTGTTTCCAGACCCCCTCCTCCCTCCCCTCGAATGTTTCCTAAACACTTTACCCTCCTCACTTATAGCCCAGTAAGCGTCAGCGCAGACATCTGTGTTATTGTGGCTAAAGGGGAACACGCAGCATACACCCCCAGCCTCTTGCTTCCCTTTCCACCTTGATTCAAATAGGAAATGCCTCTCTCAACATGGCTTTAAGTTAACATGTTCCCCAAGGCCATGGCTTGGTGTGATGTAAGCAAGCAAGCTGTGAAATAACTCAACAGCACTACGCACTGTGTTTTACCAGCAAGACGCCTAAGGGCGAAAAGCGAGGTCGCGCCATCTGTCTTGACCATCTGTCTTGGCCATATATGGATTCTGTTAGTGTGGTTCTCCTAACAGGGCATCATCTGGGATACGATCCCTTGTATGCCCATATATGGAGATCCCTAAAGAATCCCTTATATGCCCGTATATGGAGATCCCTACTCTGTCTCTGAGTATCTGACATCACTGTGATTTCACCTGTTTATGCCCATACATGGAGATCCCTGCTCTGAGTATCTGACATCACTGTGATGTCGCCTGTGATGTCACAGTGATTTGTCCACCACAGTCCGGACGGACGGATACGGACAAGCTGTGACGGTTCTGATAGTAAACTGCAACCTACGCTCGCAATTGTTTTCAGGTGTCAATGTGCAACCCCCACGTCACTTTCCCGTGACCCCACTTGGGGTCCCAGGCCATCGCTTGAGAACCTCTGAACTGATCTATTAGTCGACTAAGAATTTCTTTAGTCGCGGGCAGCCCTAATTATAAGTTGTTTAATATTGGTCCTGACTTCCCCTCCTCGACCGTGTGTAGTCATGGAACTTTGACCCAGTAACTGACTGCTGAATGACCCACACATGGAAGTGGAACTGGATGCTTGCAGACAGGTGTAATTGTTAAAATAGCTTCACAGCTAGAAGGTCCTGGGTTTGATTCCCGCCGGGGACACTGTGGGACCTGGGGGCGTGTTCTCTCCTCCGCGTCATCAGTGCACATACCCTATGTGGGGTTGGCAAAAGTGCATTTCTGTGTGGATTTTGCATGTTCCCCCCATGTCCCCTATAGGGTAGGTACCCTCAGAAAAAACATGCAATAATCCTGGTCTCTAGACTGCCTCGGGGGCGCCTGATGGAGGGGAAAGGAACTGGTTGGAATAAAGTGTTCCTTCCATGTGTTACGTCCAAACGGGGAAACTCCCCCTGTCAGGTGAATAGAAGCAACTTGGACTCCTCATGCATAGAAAGAAGCATGAGGTCAGTCCGTTGTCTACCCAGGTTGGCAGAGGGAGTGTAGCACCCAGGATTACATTAGATAATTGACACTGGTTGAAAAATGTGTTACAAAAATCGTGGGATAAAAATCGAAGGGAAAAAAATATAGCTTCATGCCTTTTCTTTTTACGAAAAGGCCTAACCTCTGCTCTTCTAAACTTTGATATTATGTACTGTATGTGCGTTGTAGGGATGGGTTTCTCAATAAATTCTGCCATATTCTTTTTGTTTGTTCTTTATCCTAAATGATTAACAATAATTGAGCATGTTAACAAAGGACCTTGTGTCTTTTTAAGTTGCTTGTCTCATGGAGGTCCAGTGAGAGGTCAATACAGTATTGTTGCACAATAGGTGGGCCGCCGTCGCAAAGGACCACATCCTCGCCTGGTGGGCTGAGGCTGTATGGCCTCGTTTGTTCTTCCTTAGAACCATAGGGATTCCCTAGACTGAACATAAATACAGATACATAGTGCTTCTATTGTACTTCTCACAATAACGCGATTCTCTGGGAAGAGAGTAACATTTCCAAACATTCACATGCAATGCTGGGACCACCAACAGTTACTTTCTGTAATTGCGATAGGGACATTTCACCAACAAAGACCATTGCTGAACGAAAACAGTATTCAGCCCATAATAATGCGTTTCAACGAGCAGAATGGTAATTATTAACATCCTGTTTCATTGTGCATCTGCGTCTGCCCTCCAGGTCCATCTTCATGGAGTATGAGAAGGATGTGGAGGTCAAAGGAATCCCAGCATACCGCTTCACACCTCCACGGGACGTCTTCGCCAGCAAGGAGGAGAACCCGGCCAACGAGGGCTTCTGTGTCAGCCCCAAGGAGTGCCTGGGAACGGGCCTGCTCAAAGTCAGTCCCTGCCGTAAAGGTAAACATCCACCTATATTCTCAGCTTCCCCTTTTTTTCCTTTTCAGTGTGGTTTTTTTCTGAGATTTTTACGGCTCTAGCAGTGATTCCCAACCATTTTAATTTCAAGGACTTCCAGGTTTGACATGCATTGTAGGCTACGGACCCCCATTAGACTCCAATTTACATTGTAAAATCAACGTTAATTTAACTCTGAGAGTCTACAAATGGAACCACAAAACAACTGTTTTCACCCTCTAAATGGCCCATGGGATTTAATGCATGTCCCTCTCTCCTGCCCCGAGTGACCATAGCTGGCCCTGTGTCTGAGAGGACAGTAAGCTCTATCACCTGATCCTCCTGGCCTCGGTACACAAGCCAAGCATAAACTCCATGCCTACATCGTAACAGCGCAAGTGTCTTTTAGATTTATGACCAATGTCACTATTTATTATGATTTGTTATTTGTTATCTGTGTTTCCATATCAAAGACAAATAACTGGGGGCTGAGCTCCCTCATTTTAGCAAGCAGACTGAAGCTTCATTTCACAAGTAGGCATTAGGCAAGGGGTGAGAAAATGTCTGTGTATGCACGTGCACGCATGTCTGCCTCTCTCTCTCTGTTCTCTGTGAGGGTGCACACGTGGAGTGACCTTGGGTTGTCACAGGGACAGCCACTCAGGTGACTCCAGTAGCCAAACACAGATCACCTCTGCCCCACTAAACCACTTTCAACCTGGACACCCTATTTTCAGCATGTCATTATAGGTGAAAGCTGAAAACCTTCAAAGAGTTTCAAAAGAAAATCTCCAACAACCTACAGAAATTTAAGATTATAAGAATATTTATGTTCTTTTTTTGTTAAAATATAGTGGCCAATAGCCAAATGTAAAATCGTGTCATAGGACAAAGTAATAACCCTTAAAGGGGAATTCCACTCATTTTCAAATTTCAACATTGAACTATGTCATTAATAATATACCTTAGAGTTGTTGGAAATAAGAAAAAGGTTCCCCCCTTCTGTGTTGCCTAGAACTGGAGGATTATGTGGGGTCATGTGATCAGTGACATCATGACAGTCTCTTATTTCCACAACACAACTCTTAAGGTATTATTGTTGAAAATGAGTGGTACTCCCCTTTAAGTGGTTAAAGGGCTGTCCACACCAAGCACTATGCAAGTATAAATAAATAGTTAAAAAAATGGCTCCAAGTCAAGTTGATGGCCGAGTCCATACCACAACTATAACAACATTATAGATATAGTAGCCTATTTATTATAGTGTGTGATGTGGACAGCCTTTAAAGGAGTAGTTCACCCACAAAATGACTTTCTTTCTATTGATTACTCATGCCATGGAGACTTGAGTCCAATAATATTTATTTGTATTTGTTGCATCCCTAAGATACTTTTTTTGATTATAGTAAATGTAACCCCATTGATTAATCAATGGGGGTACATTTATTGCATGAGTAATCAATGGAAAAAAAGTCATTTTGGGGGTGAACTACTCCTTTACCGGTAAGTCCACTTTCTACCTGTTTCACTGCACACAAAGTAGAACTTTTAACTAGTCTCTTATCTCAACCTTAAGCCATATGGCCCATAGTTCAGGAAAGGAATGTCTCCTATTGACAATGTTCGGATGGAACTCCGTGTGAGGAACATGGATGTCAATTACATGCAATAAACGTTTCCAGACAAGGTCAACGCCCTGTCTATTGTGTTGTGGGAGAAATGGTCAAGAAATGTGTCCTGGGTAAGAGGTCAAACTGAATCTAGTATCCTTCTGTCCAGGACTTCTGGTCGACTCCATTGTTCTCCCTTTCAATTTGGTCATAGGTCAAGCTATAAAACAGGCAGGGTCCATGATTATGATTTGTCGCGTTCGAGTTCGTTGTAGGTCGTGTGTCAACTTTCAGTGATCACATCTAATCATGTCGACAGTCTTTCAGCAACTCTGTTTTAGAGGGGTTGACTAACACCATCATTTTGAGTCATATTATGTAATAATACAAAAAAAAACAATGTGTCAGCCGATAACAATTTCTCAACTTCATGATGTGTTTTAGTGACTCAATCTTTTAGTGGGATAGAGCTGCATGATGCTTTGTAAATAGGCAGTTTAAGCTTGACGATTTTCAGGATGGCAACGCCAGGCGGAGTACGGCTGCTATGACGTAATATAGCTACTTACCTATCCTATCCTATCCTATCCTCCCCTCTCCTCTCCTCTTCTCTCCTGTCCAGGGGCTCCTGTGGTTGCATCCTTCCCTCATTTCTACCTGGCAGATTCTCAATATGTTGATGCCGTCGAAGGACTGTCTCCTGTAAAAGAGCATCACCAAACCTTCGTAGACCTTAACCCGGTAAGTGACAACACAGCAACATAACTGACACTGAAAACTACTGTGGTTGTAATTTGGATCCGTGACGTGGTCATTCTTCTTTCACACTGTACTGTACATGTCCATCAGTCATGTCACTCAGTGGTTCTCAACCTTTTCAGGCCCCCAAAATAATCATATTTGAACCAGTCAGTTCTGCAGATAAATGATGAGAAAATAGCAGATCTACAAGCTCACAACGCCTCGCAACGCAAATTGTCACTTCACTGTCATCTGGGGATCCCCCCCTGAAATATCATGTGGGGCCCAACATGATAGTGGGGGTCCCGACACACAGCTTGAAAACCACTTATTTATAACTAAAGGCAACCTCTGGTCTTGTGCACAAGCACAAGCACACATGCACGCACGCACGCACGCACGCACGCATGCACACACGCACACACGCACGCACGCACGCACACACACACACACACACACACACACACACACACACACACACACACACACACACACACACACACACACACACACACACACACACACACACACAAGCCTATGCTTTAGCCCCACCTAGTGCTTCACTTGTTGAATTACAGAAACACATTGACTGTGTTTGGCAACTCCTATACCTCTTTACACTGCATTCATTCAAAGTGCATTTTGTTTGTTCATAGATCGTTGGAGTTCCTGTCCGTGCAAGCAAGAGGGCCCAGGTCAATATCCTGATGGAACATATCTTGGGATACACGTAAGTATCTGCATGCCAATACATATAATCTCTGTAACAATGTTAATTTCGCAGACTATAGAGACTACTGTTTTCGCAGACTATGACGAAAAATGTTCGACAGCTACCTACAAGTTCACAGCGTGTCGCAGAGCAACACATTGTGAGCTTGTAGATCAGCTATTCTCAGCAAGTGTTAAATCAGCCATTACGAAGCCATCAAGGCCACCAACATAACATTTTGGTAGATTTAGTCAACTGAAATATATTACGATATTTATTTGACTAAAACTAGACTAAAACCTTAAAACCTTTCAGATGGCTAAATGTAACTAAAACTAAATTAAATGTTACTCAAAAGACTATGACTAAAACTAAATCAAAAGTTGTTGTCAAAATCATCACTGCTCTGTAATTCTGCAGCTTAATTCTCCTTCCTCTTGTTGTGTACAGGAATACAAGACCGCTGAATAAAACAGTCCTTCCAGTTATGTTCCTCAATGAGGTGAGAACAAATATTTATTTCCAAATATACACCCTGACAATGACAAGATAAATGTTGTGACGACTCTTTTGGGACGTCTATAGAGCATAGTTATTGTTAACGTGTCTGCCGTCTATAGCAGTGGTTCTCAACCTGTGGGTCGGGACCCCCAGGTAGGCCCCAGATGATTAGCTTAATGTGCAACGTTGTTTTTCTCACTCAACAGTAAACAAACCAACATAAAGTTTAAGTGTATAGAGGGCATCTGCACATTTCTAAAGTGACAATTTAAGGACTTTTTAATACCTCTAAAATGACCAATTAAACATTGGCCAAATTGTCAAATATTAGAGGCTGAAATTGTGAAAATAGCAGATCTACATGCTCACAACGTTGCAATGCGTTGTGAGCATGTAGATCTACTATTTTCACAATAGAACCAACCGTGTTATACAAAATGTAATGCCTCACCTCTTAGTGCTCGTCAGGGTAGGGGGTCCCCAGTTAAAATATGATTATTTTGGGGGTCGTGGCCAGAAAAGGTGGAGAACCAATGGTCTATCTATAGAGTGTACTTATTGATATTGTTTCTGTCATCTCTACAGAGTGTGGTTATTGACGATGCGTCAGTGGAGAGGCTCCAGAAGCTGCTGCTGATCGTGACACTGGTGTCCAACTTCCCCCTCCTCATCGTGGCCCTCGGTGGCATCATGCTCATCGTCTTCATCATCCTGCTGGTCCGCGACCAGAAACAAAAGGTACGACATTCCAGCTGCGATGGGTGATCTACTCTCCGCCACACAACGGTATCGTGCTACGAAAATGAGCGATCTACAGCTTGTAGAGCGTCTATTTTCGGCACACGACACCTGTTTTGGCTGTACGCCAAAAATATAAATAGGCCTAAAGCAAAATTACACTTTGGTTGAAGTTTGTGTTGAGTAATTACCTTGGCATGATGTAAATCCCAAAGTTGCTCTGTTGATTCGAAATAGTCTCCTCACTGACTTACATTGCACGGTGAAGTAGGTCTCAGAGTCAGTCCTTTAGCACACAAATACACAAATTAATTTATTACAAAAATGACAATTTGGTGTTGATTTTACTATTGTGTAAATTTTGTATCTGCTGACACAAAGTGTCAGGTCTTGTAATATTATATATTGTATATAATAATATATATTATAATATATATTATATATTTTGCTTTGTTTGCAATCATTTATGTGATAAAAAGACGTGGTTTCACTGTGCAATCTAAGTCAATTAAGAGACTATTTTGGATTCTCTTTTTGTAATCAACGGAGCAACTGATAAAGATATCTTGTCAATATGGCAATCATGGCAAGGAAACGTCACAAGCCAAACATCTACCAAAGTGTATTTTGCTTTAAGAAGGAAATCCAGGAAGGGATTTACGAAAGCTACTTTTTAGAATACAATGGGAATTATTGTGTTATATGAGTGTGCTGTTTAGGCTTTGTTACATTGTAGATCTGCTGAATGGGTTCAAGTCTTATTTCCATCAATCTTCTTTTCCTCACTGCATTATGAGTTGCTATTGTATACTATAATTCTTGGCTCAAAACCACAAATGATCTCTGCCTCATTTCTATATTTCCATGGTATATACTGTATGTCAGGGGTCTTCAACGTTTTCAGGCCTAGGACTTCTTTTAACCATTTGAACCGTCAATACTTAATAAACTTTATACTTAGTCTCTTTTTCCTCTTTTTCCCCCCTTCACCAAAGCTCTTTGCCCAAAATAGCAGATCTACAAACTCACAACGCCTCGTGCTGCGAGGCGTTGTGAGTTTGTAGATCTGCTATTTTGTTCTCAGAATAAGGACACTATGGTTCAAGTGGTTAATATAAAAAAGGAGAAAAAGGTTTCTATGATTTGGAGGACCCCCATAGTAACTCTGAGGACCCCCTGTTGAAGACCCTTGCTGTACGTTAAATGAAGCATTTGCCTGCTAACAATCTCTTATCTTACACCATAGAAAACTGCTGAGAAGGACACAACATACACCCCAGTCAGTGATAAGGAGGTGGATGAAACGGACAAATCAAATTATATCGGCATGACGCCGACTGCTGACAAAGAGTCCTGAAGAAGAGCTGTGGGGATCGCAGTGGAGTCGGGGAGTCCAGGAGCGATGCAGTGGCACATTCAGTTCAATGAGAAGGAGTCCAGGGAGCGATTCAGTGGCACATTCAGTTCAATGAGAAAAAGAAAGAAAAGTCCCATTTGTCATTATAATCGGTGGTGGGAAACGTACTCAAATGTTTTACTTTACAAGTAAAAGTTTCAATACTGCAATGTAGAAATGCTCTGTTACAAGTAAAAGTCCGTAATTCAAAGATTACTTGAGTAAAAGTACAAAAGTATTGGTATCAAAATGTACTTAAAAGTATCAAAAGTAAAAGCACTCATTATGCAGAATGTCCCTTTTTAAGTTTTCAAATGTACAAAGTCTTTTGAAAATAGCAGATCTACTAGGTCACGATGCAAGCAACGCATTGTGAGCTTGTAGATCGGATATTTTCAAATGGCTGAAATGTATATAGGGGCTTTAGTGGTTAATGTATGTTTTGTAATGATAATCAAAATCTACAAAGTAACTAGTAACGAAAGTTTTCAAATAAATGTAGTGGAGTAAAAAGACAATATTTGTCTCTGAGATGTAGTGGAGTAGAAGTAAAAGTATTGGAAATTGGAAGTCCAAACTTCAAAATTGTACTTTTTTCTAAATTATTTTTTCTTTCTTTTTTTTCTTTTCAAAATATTACTTTCCACCACTGATTATAATACATCACTGTGGTCCCAGGTTAATTCATTATGGAGAAGGGGCACAGGCATGTTTTTGGAATAAGTCAAATGAAAGATCATATTACATATCACAGCCTAAGTGTGTTGAGTGTCTGGAATAGAGGAAGACAATTAATTTGTCAATGAGGAGTCATGATTGTTGTTTAGGCCACCATGCATTGCCTAGCTGGAGTTTACAATATCTGTGAACAGGTAGGGGTTGTCAGTTACAGTTATAGTGGACTTATCTCAAACAGACTGTTACACCCTAGGAACAATGGAAGGTTTATTACCTTGCCTGTCCTTCTGACTTGCTGTTTTTTGTTGTTTTTCCCCTTTCTTGTATTTAAACAACGCACGCACGCACGCACGCACGCACGCACGCACGCACGCACGCACGCACGCACGCACGCACGCACGCACGCACACACACACACACACACACACACACACACACACACAGAGAGAAAACTAAATTGATGAATACTGTACAATAGATGATAATAAACAAATAGCTCAAATATATGATCCAGGGGTCAGATAAATAAAATCCATGCTGTTTGTACAGTAACTAGTTTTTCCATTATACTTAGAAAATGCATTTGTTTTGCTAGTTTTTACTTTCTTTCTCCGAACAAAAATAATCAATAACAATCATATATCAATCCTTAAATGTGTCCCCCAAAAATGTCTTACTAAACGTTTCCATAAGATTACCCCAGAATCATTCAAACTATTTTTATGATTGGCTTTTATTTATAATATTTTATTTTTGGGGTGGGTGTGGCATTTGTGTGACAATAGGGCTAAGCTAAGCGAGTCCTTTGGGACCAGGGCAATGTGTGTAAACTGTGAATATTAGGTTTCAAATTCTCAAATTACACTCTCAGGGGCCTGTGCTGGGAAATGTATAGACATTTGCAGAATATTGTGAAAATATATCTACTGTACAAGCTCACAATGCGTCTCTCCGCGATGTGTGTTTTTTTTTGTACATAACAGTATGTACAATAGTGTTAACAAGTGCAAGCCAGGTCACACACGGGACCAGTAGTTAATGGTCACTGTAGTTCTCCACACTCTCTCTCTCTCTCTGGCAATTAAGTCAATTCAGTTTTGTGATCTAATTTCATTTCATACTTGAGGTTTTTTCTACACCAATTGTAATTATTCTCTTATATGGCATATGTCATATTTTTGTAATATAGTATTGAGATACTACATTTCTCCACATGTTTGGTGAGGATGCAACAAATCCTGAATATTTTCAAAACAATTTTTTAATTAATTAATCAAATTTGTAGTAAATATTTAGTACAGGTTTAACACAACAGATATTTTTTCATTGCAATGATAAGCTTTTATCATTATGAAGAGTTTTATCATTATGTGAATACGTAAAATACTATTTAATACAATACTGAATGTATACTGAATGTATCAGTTTCAAGTGACCTTGTCCTATAGTTAGAGCACAAAATACATGTGAAACATACTACTGTATATGTCAAACAACACAGGGTCATATATTAGATCTCTAGTGTTGATTTCGTAAACTAAAACTATGACGTTGACTACCTTTTTTTACTGACGAAAACTAAATAAAAGCTAAGCTATATGATGACTAAAACTAAGACTAAATATGTTGACAGTTTTGTCAACAAAAAAACTAGACTAAAATGTCAAGTCACGGGCAAAATATTTTCTTTTTGACTAAATCATCTGTAGATTTAATCGACTAAAATATTTGGTCAACTATAAAACTAGACTAACACTAAAACATGTCAGATGACTAAAATATGACTAAAACTAAATGGAATTTTATTCAAAAGACTACGACACTGTCTCTAACTCAATATTTGACATGTGCTGCAAAGGGTGTACAAAGGTCAATGTCAAATGGGTCAACTATTGGTGGTTAAGACACTCGTATAGCTTCTGATCCGTTCATCATAGAAATATGAGACTGCATTTTGAGAACTTGTCTGAAGCCATTTCACTTCCTGCTTTACGTTTCCTGGATGGTGTACGATTATGATGTAAATTGATGTTGAAGTTTGGCTTGTTTTATGTTACATTTGTTTGAACATTAGCTAGGTAGGTACTTAGATCAGTGGTTCTCAACCTTTTCAGGCCGCAACCCCCAAAATAATCATATTTTAACTGGGTGGGGTCCCCCCCCCACCCCACCCTGACGAGCACTAAGAGTTGAGGCATTGCATTTTGTATAACACGGTTCTATTGTGAAAATAGCAGATCTGCGTGCTCACATCTAGGCTACATGCTCACAACGTCTTCCGTTGCAAGGCGTTGTGACTGTGAGCATGTAGATCGGCTATTTTCACAATTTCTGCCTCTAATATTTGACAATTTGGCATTTTAGAGGTATAAAAATTCCTTAATTGTTACTTTAGAAATGTGCAGATACCCTCTATACACTTAAACTGTATGTTGGTTTGTTTTATGTTGAGAGAGAAAACAATGCTGCACATTAAGTTGATCATCTGGGGACCCCCCACAATAATTTGGGGACCTCCCCGGGGGGTCCCGACCCACAGGTTGAGAACCACTCACTGCCTTTAGATTATCATTGCTGCAGATGAATGCCAACCTCCTTTGTTATGTTTGTGTATATGTTTTGGAGGGCTCAAAATCATAATGATTCAGCAGCTATTTGTGACATGTGTCATTGGAACATACCTAGATATAGATATATATTTTCATTTTCGAATTGTAGTATAAGAGGGTTCTCCACATTATCTTTAATTTCATTTAAAACAAATTAATGTATTCCATTCAGCTACCAGACTAAGATGCATTGACTGCAACAGCCTGCATTAATTGTTTTCCGTTGTGGCCATTTATCATGTATTAAACTGTGAAGATATTTGAGGTCACGTCACAGTGCATTTCTTTAATAAAGTAATTAAAGAAAGGTTGTAGAAACACTTTGCATTTTACAAGACTGTACTGATGAATAAACATGACTTGCACTGTAGTAGGCTACTCAGTATTCATTAGAAAAGGTGTTTTCTTGCAGCAACTAATGTAGGCCTATTATACATATAGTTAGTAAACTGGTAGAGTAATTTTAATAGGCTACTATGAAACCAAACCACGACATGCTGTTTGTAAATACTATTATGTGCCATTATTTTTGATTACATGTGTGGCTTCTTGAAAGATTCTCTGTCGTAAAAATACAACACAATTGTCTCGTTTTTGTTTATTATTTGTTTCACCAGAGAATGTAATATTATGCAACAATGTACTGCTACTGTATACAATTATTTACCATCAGTATTCATATATTGCTGTTTTAATTCTGGGATGCTATAATACAGAGGACTATATGTGTACAATGAAATAAAATCTATCACAACTGGATGGATCTGACAAGTCATCCTTTTTTTCTTCTTTGGGCCATTGTCTACAGGTAGACTCTAGCATGGGTCCATTTGATGTACATCATCATCAACTCTATTGACAGACACATAAGGTCCAATAAACACACAATACAAAAACACATTCAAAACCATCACACCAAAAAAGAAAAAAAGCAATCAGAACACTAAAATAAGACACTATAGCTGCAGTGTTTCCAAATGCAGAATGGTATTTCACATTAAATTTACTGAAACTGGATTGAGTCAGCTACTTATACTTGACCCACAAGGGGGCAGTCAAAGTACGAAACTACACCGGAACTGTTCATACTCAACCTATGGTTCCACACGGACGGAACTAACCGTGGGACCAGTACAAACAACATGGCGTTCACATTCGGCGGCGGTGCGACCAATCCTGCTGCAGGTTTGTGGGCTTTTTATACACGTTTATAAATAAGATCGTCAGTTCATAAAACACACAATGGAGGTACTAATACATAACGAACATGTGCTGTAAGTCTGGTTACTCTGGTAGCCCAGCAAACATGGAAAGTGACTCAGTTTGCGAGGAGTCGCTGTTGTCGCTTTGACGTCTGTCCCGCGGGCCGTTAAATAGTTTAACTCAGGGGTCTTCAACGTTTTCAGGCCAAGGACCCCTTAGTTGAGAGAGAGATGAAGCAAGGACCCCCACAACCTGTTCATAGATTCCTTATAGTTTCATTGTTAGACAGCACAATCATCAGTGTATTTTGGATTCATGTCAATTCATGTCACTTAAACCGTCAATACTTAATAAACTTGACCTTTCACTCTGTACTTAGTCTGCTCTTTTTCCCATCTACACCAAAACTCTTTACCGAAAATAGCAGATCTACAAGCTCACAGTAGACTTGTGAGCTTGTAGATCTTGCTATTTTTGGCTACATTTCTCAGAATATGGACACTAGGGTTCAATGGTTAATGTAAAAAATATATCTATCTATCAATCACTCAAAGATTTGGAGGACCCCCTGTAGTAACACCGAGGACCCCCTAGGGGTCCCGGACCCCCCGTTGAAGACCCCTGGTTTAACCTTTTATGGAGCAGACGAATGTAATCAAATGGGACCGTACCTATGTTCCCCAGGTTCTGTGTTCCCCACTTAACCCCACAAGAAAGGTTCTATGTCCCCCGCTCATCCAAAAATGCAGGAAACATTCATTTCTAATTATTAACAATTCTAAACACACACGGAACATAATGGAGAGAAATTACCAATACTAGTGGGACCCAGCTGCCTATACCTTGATCTTGCCACATGGAGATGCTGGCTTCAGCATTGACAATCCCATCCTGAATGTTAATGCAAATTCAGCCAGAGCTTCTAGTTATTATTATTTAAAAAGTAATTAGTATTTAGCCTACACCCTACAGCTTTGACTCAGATGAATCAACGATTTAAACATAAAACAATAACAAAACAAATATTACATGTGAGGTACAATCTGCACAAACTTGAATTATATTAATATTACATTTAGTACCACCAGCAGTTGATAATCTGTCAGTTTACTTTTCACGAAGAATTCCAGACGATCATCTGCATTTTCTTCATTTACACGTCATTTGCTTTATCCAAGTTGTCATTGACATCTCTCACACACCATGCATTCTCATTTTATTGTAAAGGCACTTCTGGATTTTCATTTGGTTCATTTGGTGCTAAAACCACCACAGCCTCCACAACATTTGGCTTTGGCAGTGCTGCCACCACCACCACCGCTGCCTCCTCAGGATTTGGTAGTAAGTTCATCCGCCAGCTCCGTACAGGGTTCCCATGGTCATGAAATTCCTGGAAATATTTTGAAATTAGAAAAATATTTTTCCAGTACTGGAAAAGTTTGGGAATTGATCAAGGGTCCTGAAAGGTCCTGGAAAAAATAGCTATGCGTTGTCTTTGGTTATTGATTTTGTTAATTTCCAAAAAAAGTTTTGGAAATTAATTGGTAAAAATGTGTGGGAACCCTGTCCATATTCAAAACGGATCCCCAACAACAACACATCCCCAACTCACCCATTTCTGTTGTCAACAAACTGTCAGACATGTCTTCTGCTCTGATTAGAATCAGGACCCAAGAAATGGTCAAGGTCTGTGATACATCATGTGATCAACTAGAGGTTCCCGGGCCTTCGGCCCGCTCACATCTAGAGTCCACGCCCGGGGGGGGGGAACTATTGTGGCGGAAGTATTGTGCCGCAGCGCACGTTTCCGGTTGGACATATTTGACCGCCGGACGCACTGGAGAGAAGTGACTGTTAAGCCTCTGCTATTTCTCTGCAGCAGGCACATGCAAACACAGTGGTGTCAAATTTCACTCTCTCTCTCTCTCGCTTGCCCGCACCCCCTCCCCTGTTGCCTCCTCTCTCTCGTGCTTAGCGAATGAGCGGACGGCATAGGGTTAGGGGCGGTACTCCTTACGTCCTAGACGACTACCTATGAGTTGAAGTCGATGTAAAGGGGGCGTGAAGTGGGATGCGGCTCTTAGAGGAATGTATATATAAGATGCTTGAAAAGTTGATGAATCAAAAGCTAACTAGGGATGGGACAATCTGAAAATGTCATATCACGAATCATTATTATTGTGACAAAAAAAAAAAAAAGCTCTTTACGATATTATCGCGATAATCTAAATATCCCCAACATCCATTATTCTGGGGTGGAACATTTGCCAATAAATAGCCGACCTACAAGCTCACAACACGTCGCAACGCGCTCACAACGTGAGCTTGTAGATCGGCTATCTTTTGGAAGAGATTTGATGGAGTGTATCAACTACGTTATTTCCAGGTCTGTTTTACCAATTATAGAGGGTACAAATGATAAATTACCAATTATAAATGGTACCGGATATATGCAGTTTGGATATAAAAGGTGAATTGATACCAGTGAGTGTGTAAGAGGATGATTTCACAATAAATTTAAATCTTCACGATATGATTACTTTTAGTTTTTTATCAACGATAAACGATATTAACGATTATCTTCCCATCCCTAAAGCTAACATTAAAGGCGGATCCTACAAGCTCACAACGCGGTGCACCCACAACATGTTATGAGCTTGTAGATCTGGGGGACGACACCGTCGCGTGACAGAGCATAAATGACGTCTCCCGGAAGCAATAATACGCAAACTTTACCAATGTCTCAATCAAGTTGTATATTAAGATGAATATGATGCTGGACTGGTATTTGTTATAATTCCATTTGAAAATTCAAATGACTTCCACCTTTTCATTAACTCTCCTACTGCCAGATTATTTATTTATTTATTGGGTCTGGCGCCATCAAAAAGCGGCTTACCTTTGCGACGTTATAGTAGATAGACAGACAGACATTTATTTATTTATTTTTATTTTTTTTGGTTGTGCAATAGTGCACTTTGGTCTGCCAGGCAGCAGAGGGCGGCGTCATGCGAGAATGAATGTGAATTGTCCTGCTATGTGTTGCCGTACATTCAGAGCAGTCACTGGCTACAGAGCCTCCGGGCCAGAGGAAATCAACAAGGAAGTGAATTGTTCTCCGTTGATCTAACGCATAATGGATTTTTTACACCATCACAGCGGAAAATGTGTTTACAGTAAACGGCCGCGCGACCCCTCATCAGCTTACAGTCATCAGACGAACGAACCGAACGAGCGCCGTATTGGCATCGACGTTCTGTAAAAAATGGGGCGAGCGTTATCGTTCAAAGCGTGGGGAGAGTTAATGCAAAAAAAAGAAAAGAAAAAAAAAATTAACCAGGCACTTGCCTGTAAATGATACTTGGTGTCAACCTTTTTTACGATCAGGTTGTATTATTAGCGGTGTCATAATTGGCCTCTTCTATCTATCTGCCAGGTCTTTCAGCCCCTGGCTTTGGGGCTCCTGCCACCACAACTGCAGCAACCACAGGGTTTGGGTTCGGCTCCACCACCACTGGTAAGACATACTGAACAGGAAATGGCTGTCAAATGTTTGTAGCCTAGTTTTTTTGTAATTACTACTAGCGGCAAGCAATTAACGATTCGGTCTTAACCACTTGAACCCTAGCAGCCCTATTCTGACCGTGTCATAAACTCATAGTAGGCGAACATTTGACAAAAATAGGAGAACATTTGCTGAAATAGTAGGTCTACAAGCTCACAATTCATTGCGTTGTGAACTGGCTATCTAGCGAGTGGCTATCTTTGGTGACGAGATTTGGAGGAGAGGGAAATAAGGAGCAGACCAAGGATAGACTCTTATCTGGGCTACAAAGTACTTATAGGGTTTAAGTGGTTAAAGGGATATTTCCCTTTCAAACATGTTTGGGGTCATTTTAACATCTACTCAGGCACCCATCACAGTGATATCAGAGCATGATGACATCATGATGACACATTTTTACGATCTACGGGTTTGCCCATAGACCGTATACATGTCTACATGTGTACACATCTACACACGGACAAGCTGTGATGTTTCTCATGGTAAACTGCGACCTTCGGTCGCAACAGTATCAAATATCTAAAATACTGAATCAAGCAACTTAAAACTCAGTCGGTGCCATATTTAAAGTGGGATGACCTCTTATATTGCCGGTTCGCCAACAAAGGGTTAAAAAAATAGTGTGCACGCTGGTGCACACATTCATGCACAGATCATGCACTATGCATGTGCATGCTTTTCACAGCTTTCAAACAAAAAAATCCGCTTGGAAATCCGTTCAGGCATTCAGGAGAAAGGAGCCCTTATGTTTTCTTCAAATGTAAACAAACATGGCTGCCATGTTTGAAAGATGGGGTTGGTATGGGGGTTAAACATGCAATTTCGCGATCGCGATCATGCCTACCTAGTACACTGTTGGAGGTCCAAAACATTTTTTTTCAAAAAAGAATTTTTCAATTTTTTTTTTTTTTATTTTTTTTTAAAAGACGTTCAGAAGACGTCTGGCAGGGAGGTCCATAGTGAAAAAGACGTTTTAAAGACGTTTTTATCATAGAAAAGGTATGGCAGGGTATGAGTTAACGGAAAAAACGCCGAGTTGACGTTAAAATGACCCCAAACATGTTTGAAAGTGAAATATCCCTTTAAAACCTCTGCTAGAATGTGATGAAAACCCCCTAATGTCTTAACACCTCCCTATAACTTTGTTTTCCCTCTTTTTTGCTGCCTGCCCTCCATTGGCTGCAGGATTTGGGGGGCTGGGAGCTGGGAACACTACGGCTGGTGGGTTTAGTTTTGGCGGGTTTGGCGGGTTAAATGCCAACCCCGGAGCGGTCAGCTTTAATGTGGGGTGCTTTGGTACAGCCACCACTGCTGGCAGCACTGTTTTCAATTTTGGTAATAGCCTGGCTAGCACAGGTAGATGACCTTTTTTAATTGACTAATTAATCAGCACAGTCTGTCTATAAGTGACCTTTTTTCTCCATCCCCCACTTTCACACCTGTGTGTTGTGGTGCCTTTCACATTTTTTACATGAATTATTTATTTTGTATTGTATATCATTTCTTTTTAAACCAGGGGTCTTCAACGTTTTCAGGCCAAGGACCCCTTAGCTGAGAGAGAGAGATGAAGCAGGGACCCCCTCTACATATTGTGTGATGCAGATTTTCATTTCACTGATAGATTCATAGACTTGTTTGACAGCACTGTCATCCGTCTATGTTGGATATGTATTTTCAGACCACCACTTAAATCTTGACCTTTCACTCTGTACTTGGTCTGCTGTTTTGTTTTTTACCTCTACACCAAACCTATTTGCTGAATCTACAAGCTCTGTTGCGAGGCGTTGAGAGCTTGTAGATCTGCTACTGGCTAAAGTTCCCCTCAGAATTAGCACGCGAGGGTTCAAATTGTTCATTTTAAAAGAATGATCCTATCACACAAAAGATCTGGCAGCCTCCCTGTAGTAACTCTGAGGACCCCCTAGGGGTCCCAGACCCCCTGTTGAAGACCCATGTTTTAAACTGTTTAGATTGCATGATGTGACACTGTCAAATCACATTTAGTGTCTTCATAAAAATAATTTAATTTGAATTTATCTGAGGTCTTTCTCGATTAAAGCTCCCTGTGTTGTCATCTCCATTGTAACAAACGAAAGTAGAATGGTGTTTCCCGGTTGGTGTGATCTAGAAGTCCTATTTAAACATATCTAGTTTTGAAGTATTAGCACTAGGCAGTTTATTAATTAGCCCTTCTTACTGCTCTCTTTGTCCCGTTGTCTCATTGTGTGATGTGTTTTTTTAGGTGCTTTCGGTGGCTTTGGGACCACTACTACATCTGCCGCTGCTCCGGGGTCCACGTTCAGCTTTGCTGCTCCCTCCAACACAACAGGTTAGGACAGGGGTCTTCAAGGTTTTCAGGCCAAGGACCCCTTAGCTGAGAGAGACATGAAGCAGGGACCGCCTCTACATATTAGTCCCCCCTGGAATCCGCGATTTATCGCAGAATTTGCGACCACTCGCGGACTTCTCTGTCATTCGCAGACTTTTCTGACGTCCGCGGAATAACGGTCGCGAGTGGCAGCAGAGCGGCGGGAGTAGTTATTACTACTATGGTCTGGCCAGTGGCCACCTCATACAGAGCCTGGGGGAATAGCTTAGCTTCCCTCCTGCTAGCACTGATGCTGGATGGTCCGGTTCCACATTCGTTCCTGACAGAAACTGTGTCCTGAACTATAGTTCCTCTCTATGCCTCTATGGTCCTGGTAATAAATTATGCTAATGCAGAAGAGAATAAATAAATATTACACTCATACTAGGTAGTAGATAGGCTATCCTCTAAAATGTGGTTACTATGGGCAGGGTTTGCATGACAATATAGTCTTTGCAACAGAAAGTAATTATTAAAAACAATAACAATTACAAAAATAATAGATTTAATATTAGATTTCTATTCTCAAAAATGATTATTCAATTATTCTAACCACTAATTACAATTAATTGTAGCTATTTCATGAAGGGTTTTACTTGATTATTAGAACTATATATTTTTTAGCTTGATAACTGGTCATTTTAGGATGTTTTTTAATGTCTGCTGAATCAAGAATTGTTCTCCACAGAATTCCGCAGAATCGGGATGGTTCTCCGAGGAATCAAGAGTTTTTCTCCGCGGATTCCTGGGGGAACTAACATATTGTATAAATGTGTGATGCAGATTTTCACCGATTTCATAGATAGAATCGTAGACTTTTGACAGCACTGTCATCAGTCTATGTTGGATTCATGTTTTTAGTTAATGTGACCTTTCACTCTGTACTTGGTCTGTTCTTATTTTCCACACCAAACCTACTTTCCGGAAATAGCCGATCAACAAGAGTGTAGATCTGCTATTTATGGCTAAAGTTCTCCTCAGAATGGCGATGCGAGGGTTCAAGTTGTTCATTTGTTGTAACTCTGAGGACCTCCTAGGGGTCCCGGACCCCCTGTTGAAGACCCCTGGGTTAGGAGCTTGTGTTTCAATATCCTTACTGTAATCTTTGCAGGAATACATTTATTTTTTGCAATTAATCAATAATATATTATAAGTAATTAATGTAAGCATGTTTTGGCCATCCAATCATTTTACCAAAATGTACGCAGCTTGTCAGCTTCCTTTCCTATTGTTTGCCCCTAAATTGAATTGTTGGAGTCAAAATATGCAATATCTGCAAATATTTCATTGTTATATGAAGGATTGATATTATTGTACCGTATTGTGGTTAAACTTGTGATTTACAACGTGTTGTGAGCTTGTACAAAAAATAAATCCACTCCTAATGACTTGCCCAAAATATGGACACCAGATTTAAAGTGATTCAAAATCAGGACACATCGGCTGCATAATTACCAATATTGTACAATAGCACAATCAGAAAAGTCCAATAATGTCTGATATACTGTATTTACCGGACTGTTAAAACAGTTTGACAGATACCCCATAATCGTATGCTCATTTCTCCTACTGCACAATTACAGTATATGTATTGAAATGGTTATGCTTTAATACCGCCACTAGATGTCCCCCTATCATCTAATATCAGCTGCAAACTTCTGTAAACTGAAGCATACCTCAATAGATTTAAAATGTGCTGTTATTTGTGCTGTTGTCCTCTCTTTTAGGTGGTCTGTTTGGTAACACCCAGAACAAAGGCTTTGGGTTTTCCTCTGGTCTTGGTACCACAACTGCAACTGGGGCCACAGGATTTGGAACCGGACTAGGAAGTACTCTGGGTGGGTTTGGAGGGTTCAATGTGCAGCCAACTCAGCAGCAGCAAGGTGAGAGACTGTTGACAAACACTGTAGTGATTTGTTTAAATTACTAATGAAAAAGTCCTTGGACTCCTTTGGAACTTGGATATGAATTACTGAGGTTTCTGTTGTTTTTTTTTATGCCTTTTTATGCCTTTATTTGATAGGATAGTAGACTGACAGGAAATGGGGAGAGAGATGGGGAATGACATGTGGCAAAGGTTATCCGGATCGGGAATCGAACCGGCGACGCCAGCAGGCATCAAAGCCTAGTATGTGGTATGCGCCTTGACCACTAGGTCAGCGGGCGCCCTTAAAGCGAACATTTGTAACTCAAATCTTGCTTCTGCGGGTCCTTGGAACTAAATATTTTTAGATGGGGGTCCGTGGCCAAATACATATCATTTTGGGGGTCCTTGACATGAAAATGTTTGAGCACCACTGACATAGAAACAGATTTAGAAGGATTTAGAAGACACTTAAAGGATCTGGCCAAAAGATTCAACTAGACTTAAAAAATAGCAGATCTACAAGCTATTGTTTAATAGTTAAAGCATAAAATAATTGGTTTTAATCAGTGTTCCTCAAGCTCTTTGTCCTCATTCCTCATCTCTCCTGCACTACCAAAACAGGAGGCCTGTTCGGCCAGCAGGCCCAGCAGCAGCAGCAGCAGCAGGCTCAGCCCACCCTGTTGTACCAGCAGGTCACCGCCCTGTCGGCCCCCACGCTACTGGGCGACGAGCGTGATGCCATCCTGGCCAAGTGGAACCAGCTGCAGGCCTACTGGGGCACCGGGAAGGGCTACTACAGCAACAACGCCCCGCCTGTCGACCTGACGCTGGAGAATCCCTTCTGCCGGTTCAAGGTCAAAAGAGAACTCTTGTAGATTTTTGTGCTTGTATAGTCTCGCGTGGCCAGAGTCCGTTGACTCCTGCGATTTGCAAATGCTCCCGTCATACAGTCTGGGGCAATCATGTCGTGGCTGATGGGGCAGAAACCTTGTTTCTCCATATTGCGTATTTTTATTTTACATGACGAGGTGTGAGCTTGTAGAGCTGCTATTATCGCTATTTTTGGAGAGAGAAAAAAGTGTGACATGCCCAAAATAGAAATGCCAGTTTGAAAGTATTTTAAGTCTGTGGGTTTTATAACTACATTGGATCCATCAATAACTATATTGGGATCCATTGGAACACAGCTTTCTAGCCAATTCCTGCCAATACCGTTTGTTTTGTATGTCATTTTAAAAATGATTTAAACTAGTGAAAATAGCTGATCTACAAGCACACAACTCCTCGAGGTGTGAGAAGTTGTGTGCTTATAGATTGGCTATTTTCACTAGTTTTGTAAACAGTCTTGTATGATGAAGCAGGGCTTTTACTGGGTTAGGGTTAGGATTAGGAACCCTAAAAACTGGAAACTTGGAGATACAAGGTTTCTGCCCGACAGTGACTATATGGTTTCTGCCAAACAGGGACGGTATTTCTTGACTTCTGTGCTCCAATATGTTTGTGTTAATGCTTCTTGCCGTGATTAAACCCCATTCCACTGCACCCGGTGTCTCCTAGGCTGTGGGTTACAGCTGCATCCCTGGCAGTAAAGACGAAGATGGCTTGGTGCTTTTGGCCCTGAATAAGAAGGAGGCCGATGTGCGCTCGATGCAGCAGCAGCTGGTGGAGTCTCTCCATAAGGTTCTGGGAAGCAACCAGACCCTCACTGTCAACGTGGAGGGTGTGAAAGCACTGCCCGATGACCAGTACGTTTCTATAGCATGTTAAGTTCAACCATTTAGACCGGGAAACACATTATTATGCATTATGCATTGAATATATCTTTTTTTTAAAGCAAACATTTGTAACTCAAATATTTGCTTCTGAGGGGGTTCCTGATACATGATATTTCGAGATGGGGGTCGGCGGGCAAATACATATTAATCTAGGGGTCCTTGACATGAAAAGCTTTGATAACCACTGACATAGAAACATGACGTTTTTCAAAAACCTCAGAAGGTCTTTTTAAGTAACAAAACTACAACATTACGTCATTACTCGCGGTGAAGAGCAATCCACCTCGAACCCCGACACATCTCTCTGTTTTTACTTTCAGACAGATCGGCCCATCACCCCGTTCACTGATTGGTCGATCTAGACCAGTCAGTCACAGTGATAGGACTTCACCGTGACTGACTATGATGGTCTCCACTTGTTTTCTCACTTAAGGTGGATAGCTTATCACCTAAAATTTGCGGTGATAGGCCCTATCACTGCAGACTCTGATAAGGGCTTTATACATTTATAGAATCAGGTCAAAATATTCAAAGACTTGCACAAATTTTCAAGATAAAAAAAAAATAGCAGATCTACAAGCTTGCAGCGTGCGCTGTGAGCTTGTATATCTATTTTTTTTTATAGTTAAAGCATAAAATACTGGTTAAAGTGGTTCAAATCTAGAGTTCCACGGAAGCGTTCCAGTTCTAAACATTACACACTTTGCCTATACTGACGGAGGTCCAGCTGTGCTAATATTTACAGTCTTTCCATCTCCATCTCTAGGGCGGTCACAGTTATTACATAATCGTCTAATCGTTAGGCCTGGGGCGGTATCGACATTTTGTTACCGCGATTACCGTCTTCCCATTTACCGCCGGTATTGCGGTAATACCACCCCCGTATCTATTAATTAAGGTTCGACGATAAGCCAAAATATTGCAATCATCTTCCCAAAAGTCGCCTCTCCACAGCCTGACTGCCCGAGTTATACTTCTCCGTACAGCACAGCGGGTCTGCTTTGAAAGGAGCAGATCTACAAGCTCACAACACATCGCATCCGCGACGCGTTCTGAGTTTTTATATCTATGCACTGTCGGGTTACCATAGTAATGTAGGCTAGCTACTTGGGCTTTTCAGACACAAACAGTGTGTGAACAAACCAGAAGAGGACGGGTAGTCAGATCGTGTACAGTGATTCTGTAAACTCACGTCACGTCTCAACTCTCAAATCGCAGTGATTGAGTGCTGCTATATACAGGTTTTAGTTACAAGACTTGACAGAAAAGGTTATAAAATCGCCGACGCGCCGCCGGACGGGGCACAACGCGCGACACAGTGGAAAAAGTAAAATAGTTTCATTTTCGGTTTTAGTCCACGCGGCCCGCGCTCCGCTCGTAATCCGTATGAATAAAAAATAAACTGCCACAACACAAGGTATGTATTCTATTAACATACTTGTGTCGTACTCGTGTGGATTACAGAGAAAGTTTACGATGCTCCGTGCTGCTACGAGGCTGCTGCTGCCCTGTCTGTGCAGGTCTGTCTGACTGTGTCGAGTGACGTATCACGTATGTGGCTTCCAAACATGTGGTACACGGCCCAGAGCAGAGCGGCATGGAGCGCATGCGGTCCTCGCTTCTCCCCTGTTTTAAAACTTGCTTGTTTTCCATAAAAAAATAGACTTTTTTTTGTCTTTTTTTACCGCGGTAAGCACGGCGGTACGGCGGTTACCGACTCCGACCCTACTAATCGTGATTATTTGACATTATCGCAATTATTTTGTCATAATCGTCATAATCGTGAATGTTGAAAAATGTCAGAAATAGTGGAAATAGCAGATCTACAAGCTCACAACGCGTCACGTCGCGACGCGTTGAGAGCTTGTAGATCGGCTATTTCCACTATCAATGTTATTTTTTAAGTAGTAAGTTGTCAAAAATGTCAGTAATGTATTTGTATATTTAGCTTATGTGTCATATCTACCATATGCAACTTCAAAGCCTAAAAGCCAAACAGAAATGTAATTATCAACGACAAATACACAATTAAATCGTTGATCGCCAATTATTTGAGTGACAATTAAATCGTCATGTAAAATGTCATATCGTGACAGCCCTATCCATCTCTTTGCACTCAGGACAGAGGTGATCATTTATGTGGTGGAACGCTCCCCTAACGGCACGTCCAAGCGCATCCCAGCCTCCACCCTCTTCAGCTACGTGGAGCAGGCCAACATCAAGGCGGCGCTCTCACAGCTCGGGGTGCTCATGAGTGTCACGCGCACCGAGCTGTCCCCAGCCCAGCTCAAACAGATCATGCAAAATGCCCCTGCAGGTAAGCTTGTGCGTGTGTGCGTGTGTGCGTGCGTGCGTGCGTGCGTGTGTCATTCGTTTGATGTCCTCACAAGTATAGTAATACAAACGTGTGTGTTTGTATGTCCTGTTTTATGCACTCATCATACAGTGCAGTTGCATCTAGGGCTGTCACGATTATGACATTTTAAATGACCTTGAACCGGCAATTGTCACACAAATAATTGCGATAATAAATAAATAAATGTGTCCGTTCTGCCTATCACAAGTATGACGAGTTGTCATTATGCTGTAATCGCTATAAAACAATTAAAGTATGGGGCACCCGCTGGCCTATTGGTCAAGGCGCATACCACATACTAGGCCATGATGCCTGCTGGCGTCGCCGGTTCGATTCCCGATCCGGACGACCTTTGCCACATGTCATTCCCCATTTCTCTCCCCATTTCCTGTCAGTCCACTATCCTATCAAATAAAGGCATAAAAAGCCCCAAAACAAATCAAAAAAATAAAACAATTAAAGTATGATCGCTGATCGCCAATGACCTATGCCCTGTATATATAAAGAAATGACTGACATATTTATAAACGTTATACTTTAGAAAGAACGTTGATAGTGTCGAATCGCGACGTGTTGTGAGCTTGTAGATCAGCTATTTCCACTATTTTTGAAAATGTTTGAAAATATATGAACATTCTCCAACATCTCTAAACGATTATGACAAAATAATTGCGTACTGATGTAATTATGAGCATGAGAATAACTGTGCGGTTTGTGTCTCCTTCCCAGGTGTAGACCCTATCATTTGGGAACAGGCCAAGGTCGACAACCCTGACCCTGAGAAGTAAGTTGGGAGTGATTTACCCATTTAGGCCTAAACACAATATGACGCAATATTTTATGCTTTAAATATCAAAAAATAGCAGATATACAAGCTTGTAGATCTGCTATGTTTGAAAAATCGTGAAAATTAGAATTTTTACCCGATTCTATAAGTGTCTTTTGAATCCTTCCAAAGTTTTTTTGAAAAACCTATGTGTTGTCTATGTCAGCAATCTGGCCAGCCATCGTCAAAGAAAAGGTCCTTTTCACTTCAACTGGAGCTCAGTTAGTCTGTTCTTGAGACACTACTATGTCAGTGGTTCTCAAACTTTTTTATGTGAAGGACCCCCAAAATTATATGTATTTGGCCACGGACCCCCATTCAACATATTTAGTTCCAGGGACCACCCAGAAGCAAAATTTGAGTTACAAACGTTCGCTTTGAAAATACATATATTCAAAGATTTGCACACATTTTCACGACTTTTAAAAAAATAGCAGATCTACAAGCTCGCAGCGTGGCACTCGGTGCCGCGCTGTGAGCTTGTATATCTGCTATTTTTCACTGGTTAAAGCATTCAATAATTCTAGGCCTAAATGGGTTAAGGCAATCCCAAACTAGGCAATGCACCCTCTTCTACATGATCCCAACCTAGTTGACGCACCCCCCATGCCTGACACCTCTTATGCCAATGACTGACATAGCACGTCACTTCATGCCACACTATGAGCTTGTAGATCTGCTGTTTTTTGAAAAATCTTGAAAATGTGTGCAAATCTTTGAATATTTATAGTTTTTTTATTTAATTTTGGGGGTCCTTGACATGAAAAGGTTTGAGAACCACTGATCGTTTTTTAGGATTTATAGAAGGTATTTGTCTTATAAGGCATCAGCCTTAGGTCTTAATAGCTATGTTTAACAGATTCAGCCACACTTTAATGGCATGTCTTGTCTTCTCCAGACTGATCCCAGTGCCCATGGTGGGTTTTAAAGAGCTGCTGCGCAGATTGAAGATCCAGGAACAGATGACCAAACAGCACCAGGCCAGAGTGGATGTGAGTGCTATTTAGAGCCTGACCGATATATCGGATTATCGGCCGAAACATTTAATGAGATCGGTATCTGTAATTATGCAGCCATTGTGTCCCAAAGTTTTACCACTCTCTTTTTAATGTCCCATTTACTCCCTCCCTCCCTTCCTTCCTCACAGATGATTTCAAATGACATCAGTGAACTGCAAAAGAACCAGGCTACCACAGTGGCCAAGATCGCTCAGTACAAGAGGAAGCTGATGGACCTTTCTCACAGGGTTCTACAAGTAAAGTCCCCCAGTTTCATTCCATAGACCTGACGTTTTCAAAGTGGGTGACAGGGCACCCTGGGGTGCCGCAACGGCAGTCCAGGGGTGCCGCGAGATAATTTGATAATTTGGAATTTATTTGGACACTTGAAAAAATATTTAGTATAATTTTAAACTTGACGTACAAAGTTATTTTCAGTCAGTTTTAACCAAAATGGCTATATCTCAACGTTTTTCTCGCAACATAATCACTAAAATATTGTCACTGTCGGGCAGAAACCTTGTATCTCTAAGTTTCAAATGTGTACGTCTTTTGGTAAAGCAAAGCCCTGCTTCATACAAGACTGTCGCACAAAACTAGTGAAAACAGCCGATCTACAAGCACGCAACACCTCGCGATGCTTGTAGATCTACTGTTTTCACTAGTTTAGTACATTTTATAGATGATAAATACAAAACGAACGGTTTTGGACATACAAGGTTTCCACCTGACAACGGCGATATGCTATAAATATAAGGTGCTGGGAGTGAAAATTATAATGTAAGGGTGCCTCGGATTAAAAAAACATATTTATGGGGTGCCCTGAGACAAAAAAGTTTGAAAACCCCTGCCATAGACAAAGACATTGGCTGTAATCAGTACAGCCTGATTCTTTTTGGCGCACGACAGAGGTGCACAACATTATGGGCAGGCTTATGTCAAACACTTTTAATTCTTTCCATGCCTCTGTGTCTCTGTGTGTTCCTGCTAGGTGCTGATCAAGCAGGAGATCCAGAGAAAGAGCGGCTATGCCATTCAGGTGGACGAGGAGCACCTCAGGGTGCAGTTGGACACCATTCAGTCAGAGCTCAACGCTCCGACACAATTTAAGGTAAATAAACTGTTCATTTATATACTGTAGCACCTCCTTTATCCAAAGCCCTTTACAATGTGCACAACATTCTTATGCACATTCACACACAGACGGCAGAGGAAAGCATGTAAGGTACCAACCAGCCTGCTCATCAGCAGCAGTTAGGGGTTCCGTGTCTTAATGTTGGGCAGTAACGAGTTACTTGAATATATATATATATATATATATATATATATATATATATATAACCCTAACCCCCAAATGATTTTGGGGGGTCCCCAGAGGATTGGCTTAATGTGCAACATTGTTTTCTCACTCAACAGTAAACAAACCAACATAAAGTTTAATTGTATAGCACATTTCTAAAGTGCCAATTTAAGGACCTTTTAATACTTCTGAAATAACACATTAAACATTGGCCAAATTGTCAAATATTAGAGACAGACATTTTGAAAATAGTCGATCTACAGGCTCACAACGCCTCGTAACGCGAGGCATTGGGGAGCTGGGGAATCAGTTTAAATGACTGTGGATAAGAATCAGGAAAAGTAGCAAGGTCGTTTTAGTTTTGGTTTGTATTGCTGACTAAAACGTTAAATGTCAAATGTTTGTTTCTTCTGCAGGGCCGGTTGAACGAGCTGATGTCCCAAATCAGAATGCAGAACCATTTCGGGGCGGTGAGATCAGAGGAACGCTACAGCGTCGACGCAGATCTTCTCCGAGAAATCAAACAAGTGAGAGATGTGCCTTGTCTCTTTAATGAGAGGTCTTCAGCTAATAGTACATGCATGTGCTCTGTTTTGTTGTGGTGTGGTCTGAAATAGGGATGGGACGATAATCGTCATTATCGTGATTAAAAAACACTCACAATAATCGTATCCTGGAGATTTAAATTTATCGTGAAATTATCCTCCGTCATGGACTGAGATCAATTCACCTTTTATTTGCTGAGCCGCATACCCGGTAACATTTAAACCCTCTATAATTGGTCAATCAGACTTTTTTTACACTCTCTACCAAATCCCTTTGCCAAAATATTGCCTATCTACAAGCTCACAACGCATTGCAACTGTCAGCTTGTAGATCTGCTATTTTTGGCGAATGTTCCACCACAGGATAATGGATGTTGGGGATATTTTGATTATCGCGATAATATCGTAAATGGCAATTTATTTTGTCGCAGTAATCGTGACATGACTTTTTCATATCGTCCCATCCATAGTTTTGTGGTGTCTTGAAAGCTTTAACATTTTTAACTCTTTTACCGCTTCGGCTGTTCCCGTTCGCCCCAATTTTGAACCCAGCTCGTTGCCAATATGGCCGCTCGTTCTTTTACCTTGTCTGATGACTGTAAGCTGATGAGAGGTCGCGCGGGTGTGTACAGTAAAAACATATCCCGTAACGCTGCTTTCAAATCTCCACCACACATAAACATCAATGATGTCCAATTCACTTCCTGGCTGTTCTCTGTGGACCTGAGCTAGATTATGCATTTCTATGCTCTGAACGACGGCAAGCGGAGCGGCCCAATTCACACCTTCTTTGCATAAGGCTGCCCTCTGCCGCCAGATTGGCTTAAGTACACATAAAAATAAATCGTTTGCAAATAATGAATATATCTTTTTCTATAACATCGCAAAGGTAAGCTGCTTTTTGCTGGCACCAGCCCCAATAAATAAATAATAAATCTGGCAGTAGAACTGTTAAGGCTTTGGGCATTTACCCACTGTGGGCGTGACAAATACAGTAAATGCAACAACTATTTATACAGTTGATGCCTCATTCTACAGGTTGATGCTCAGGAGCTCAGAAAGATTAACCAAAACATTATGAAGTATCATTCGCGTTCTGGGTGAATGTACACAAAGAAAAAATTGTTTGAAAAAATGTCTTTTGCAGCTAATTAACCTCACGGAAAGAAAACATCCCCGGTATGTAAGGTTCTTAGGTTATTAAAATGTTTTTGTAAATGAATACTTAGGGTTAGGGTTAGGGTTGTCATGCTGCGGTTTCAGGCAAAAGCATAATAAACGATCCGATTCACAAGCTGACAACGCATCGCGACGCGTCCGCTTGTAAATCGCCTATTTTTGCATTAAAAAAAGTAAAAGTTCAAGTGGATAAGTGTCTGTGGGTTTTTATGAATATTGAATCAATTTACAATTTAGGCATTTAGCAGACGCTCTTAATCCAGAGCGATTTACAATAAGCAGGGTAATACATCAATACAATAAGCAAGCTAATTTGTCAATACATCAATAACAATACAACAAATAGGAATATCAATCTAGAAATGCTATCTAGCTTTCATGTATGGTCATCGAGAGTAGGCGAGTGCTACAGTAAGTGCTATGGGTTTAGGTGGAGTCTGAATCAATGAAACGTATTTACACAAGCTTGTGACTAAACGATAACTCTGTTATCCTTCCCCACACAGCACCTGAAACAGCAGCAGGAGGGTCTGAGTCACCTGATCAATGTCATCAAAGACGACCTGGAGGACATAAAGCTCATTGAACATGGTCTAAATGACAGTGGGCACATGAGGGGGGGGATGCTCAGCTGAACACCATAATGCCTACATTTATAATCAATCTTACGACTGTGTCCATAGCTGGAATTGGCACATCTACAAGCTCACTGTGCGTTGCGATGCGATTCCTCTGTGATTTGACGTGCTGTGAGCTTGTAGGTCGGCTACTTTCGACATGAATCGTGTGGAACCAATTCACTTCAGGCCACACCCCAAGACCCCATACATCAACATACATTCACTCCCATCTCATTGGAAATGTCATTGGCGGAAGGTTTCTAAACTGTCCAGAGCGAGCATATGAAGATGAGGTTGAAAATGTGTGACTTGATCCTTTTTTAAGGGAACTGAACTCGTGCTAACAGCATTTCTGAAAACAATACGTTGATTTTAGAATCCATCAGATGAATAAAATCTAAATCAGCATACATATAGGTCTATAGTGTCCTTTAGGAAATATCTATGTTAAAGGGGAAGACCACCCATTTTCAATATTGAACTATTTACTGCTACTGATTTTGGGGTTTGTCTTGTAAAGTACAACTTGACATCACACCGTTGTACTTTACAATACAAACCCCAAAATCAATCATCCAGTTCTAGGCAACACAGAAGGGGGGGGAACTTTTTTTCTATTTCCACACAACTCCTCTAAGGTATATTAATGACATGGTTCAATATTGAAAATGGGTGGTCTTCCCCATTAAGTAGATTTAGTTTTTGACTTTTTTATTAAACACATTTTCCACTTTCTGTACTCGCATATCTTTAAGATTTGGGTAATTGGTTTATGTATTCTGGGATGGCAGAATGGCTAGTTGAATAAGTCATCAGCTATTACTTTTTTGAAAATATAACTATGGATGTAAACAGTTTGTGTGTTAACGTGATGTGACAAGTCCAGCATTGTTTTATAATAAAACATATTAAAGTGAATCGGTTCCTGAAGTGAATGTCATTCTTCATGAACACAGGCAATACATCTGCACCTGTTTTTAAATGTTTAACTTAACCGAGGTCATCAATATGTCCTTACACAGACACATGAAGACTAGAAGTTGTCTGTGGCAAATGTTATATACTGTATATATTTTTCTTTTTTTCCACAACATCATATTGTTCTTATACTGTATGTTCTTATTTTGATTAAAATACCCAATCTCCAGGTTTTCTTCATAATATGTATGTCTAACTATTAATTTACCGAATGTCTGTTCGGTGTTTGACCGTCTGTCGGCATGCTGACATCACTGATACTAAACTGTGTCACCACCATGGTAACAAAGCCCAACTGACATCACTGACTGACATAATTATAAATAATTAATAATAATTGTATTTATTAGTCAGACACATTGCTGTGATTGAAATTTGTTCTCCGCTTTTGACCCATCTCTTGGAGCGGTGAGCTGCAGCCGTGCCGCGCTCGGGAATCAGTAATGGTGATCACTACAGTGCCCAAATTTGGAGATGACATCACAGACTGGCCTAGACATGGAACACCATATATGGGAATATTCTAGCCACATACATTATAACTCTTGTAGAGTACTTTTATTTTGAAGACGTTTTATCTACAAGAGTTATAATGGGGAGGTGGGAGTCACTGCTGATTGAGCCCTTTTTTCCTCTAGCTGCTCGAAACATGCATAAAAATAGGATTACTGGTTTGCTGTGAATAGATGAAATTGACCATTGGCACTCCATGGGTATTTCTGAATGGGGTGTTTCTAAATATAGGGCTGCCCCCTGTCAAGTCCAGTACTCCATCCTATGGGTGGCACTACTGCGACGCCCAGATCACAGAAACGTCTCGCGTTAGCTCCCGAAGGGAAATTTCATTGGCCGAAGGGCATGTCACTCAAGTTGAGGGCGTCACCCCTGTAAAACCGGTGACATCCTGTCCATCTTCCTCTTTTTCGCTTTCTGCCTGCCAGACGCAGACGCAAATTCACAAGCTCCTACCAAGAACGTTCCTACATCATCAAGAAGATATAACCGTTTCGGAGACGACCGACTCGGACGACACCGGAGTCTACATCCCGGTTCCGAAGTTCAATGGGGGAGTGGTGGTAGTGAGGGACCAGCATTCCTGGTGATGCCACTGTTGATGTCAGCAGAGTTTGGTAATGTCTTCATTAACCCATACGCTGCCCTTTAAAAATTATAAATTTCAGGCTGAACTCCCCCCAGTCTCCATATGCTGCCATGTAATCCATAGTGAACGGATCGTGCACGGATCATGCACGCCCATGCACAGACCTGTGTGCACGCCGTTCACAGCTTTCAAATAAAAAAATCAGCTTGGAGATCCGTTCAGGCGTTCATGAGATAGCAGCCATTACCTATGTTATATTCAAATGTAAACGAACATGGCTGCCATGTTTGAAAGATGGGGTTGGTATGGGGATCAAACATGCAATTTTGCAATCGCGATCAAGCCTAGTAGAAGGAAGTAAAAAAAAATAAGAAACTCGGCCATGGCGGCGTCAGAAAATGGGAATAACTATAATAATAAAATAATAAGAGCAGTCAATGAGTTAACATCCAATGAGGCCAGCAGCGTACACCTCGTGGCATGCTATGCTTGTGCACAAGTAGGTCAAGTGTGGCCTGCTTGTACATGAGGCGCAAGTTGGCACCTCGACTGAGTTGTTTGCTTCCTTCTGTCTCGCAAACTATGCGCCATGGATTGTTGGGTTACAGGCCCTGCTGTGGCTGAACAGTCCGATGCTCGAGTGACAGTCTCTGTTGCAGTTTCCGCAGATGTACTGTGTGCATGCCTCTGTGGGTGCTGATGGCGCCTTCTGTCGTCTGCGCTGTTTCCTCTCCTCCCAGAGGTCCTCGCCCCTTCTTTTTCTGGATGTTCCAGAGGATGTCATGGCTGCCAGTTCCCACCTGATGTCGTGTGGGAGTTCCGACAGCTCCAGACCGTACTGAATAACTCTTAGCTTGCATAATGTCTTCAGACTCGGACTTAAGTCTAAGATGTACAGGTCATTGGGTGCTTTACATCCTCCAAAGAGGATGATACGATCTCCCACCATGCCACAGCACTTCATATCCATTGGATCTGGTCCTTTCCACTTGGGCTCAACCTCCGTCCAGGAGAAAGTCTCTGGATTGAATTTCCAGAGATCATTGAAGTACACACCGAAAAGGCTGACGCTGCCACCATATATGTACAGCTCTCCATTGTAGACAAAGGCTGAATTAGCCATGCGATCTGGGGAAAGAGGTTCAGAGGTTTTACTCAGCCAGCAGTTGCTCTCTGTGTCAAACACTCTGACGTCGTTATAGAACCATGTACCATGTAGTGACATGTCTCTACGCCACGCAAATACAAACATCTTTGTCCCGATGATGGTGGCAGAGTGATGCATTGTTTGACTGCTTGTTTGAGTGTTGATAATTGAAGACCAGACCATGGTGGCGGTGTCCAACTTGTAGAGTTCTTGTGCTTGTATCCAATTCCGATAGTTGAGTCCTCCATAGACATACATGACCTTCCCCAAAGCACAGGCCGAGTGGCTTGTCCTTCCCTCTGGGACATTACCAGACACCTTGGGGTAGAGCCATTTGTAGGTGTTGACATCAAATGCATAGAGCTTGTTGCAGAAAGGATCAGTATACCCCCCACCCCAGATGTATATGATATCTTCTATCAGTACAGCTGTATGTCCAGATCGCTTGGCAAGGGGAGGCCAATCTGCTCTTCCAGTGGTCAATGGGGGCAACTTCCTCCAGCGCAATGACACTGTATTGAAAACATGCACATCGATCTGATTCATGTCGTTGTCGCAGACCAAGCCAAAGGCGTACACCTCGTTCTCCACTGTAACAGCAGCTAAAGAGGATCCGTTTGGTCCTCCTTTCAGATGTACCGTCCAGCGGAACATTTCTCACACTGTAAACCACGTTGGATTTGTAAAATCTTTTTCTGTAAAAGAATGGAGTCCTAAAGTTTGACAAAGCCAAATGAGTTGGCCAACCCAACTCAATCAATGAACCCGATGACCGTTTATCTCTGATAAAGCAAATAGAATCCCAGACAGTGTGTTCAGCTACACAACAGACGATGTGTTAAGCCGTATCGACAGATAATCTTCATGGGAAGTTCCTACAGGCAGTTGGATTCATTGGTAAAAGTTGCTGAATGACCTTTTGTTTAGTCAATGATTCCTTTTAAAGGACATGGTAGTGATGACAACATAGTGATCTTGGTAAATTGATCTAGTAAGGGTATATATATATATATATATATATATATATATATATATATATATATATATATATATATATATATATATATATATATATTTATATATATATATATATATATATATATATATACTGTATATATATACTGAATATAGATTCAGTTAGATTGAGAACAGGAGCGCTCGTTTTTTGGGCACAAGATGGAGCAACCGCTCCTTCGGGGAACTAGGAATCTGAGGTTAGGGTTAGGATTAGGTTAGGTTCAGGCATAGTTTTACTGACGTTAGGTTCAGGCATAGTTTTACTGAGGTTAGGGTTAGGCATAGTTTTACTGAGGTTAGGATTAGGGTAAGGGTTAGTAATCTAAAATGACAGAGATGCTTTCCCGGTTTCGAAGATAAACAAATGAGTCAGATTTCTTTGTGACAGTCGTCTTCACGTTGTTCCCTCCAGCGACCAGCCATTACCGAGTGTTCAACCACAAGTCGGGCTCTTCCTGGCCTGACGCCCGCTACACATGTCAGAAATTCAAAGGGGAACTGGTTTCCATTCACAGCAGAGCTGAGATGGAGTTCATGAGAACCATGACCCACAACAGCAAATATCACAACATGTTGATTAGTGAGCACCAGGGACAGGAACTGCATGTGAGTTGAGAGATTGATACTGTAGCAGGGATATACCTGTGATTTCTTTGTTATAAATAAAGATCATTATCATTATCATAGTGTGACCAATGTGCTTTTCAAAACAAATTGACCCATTTGTTTTAATAGCAAGATGAAATACAGTCATAAGGAAACTAGGAACTTGGGTATCCAATGTGGATCTCAGACTTCATGGGCATCTATGACAGTGGTGCCCAAAATAAACTAAAATAAACAGCCCAAAATAAACTAATTAGGGTCCTGCTTAACCTTCCCTATCAGACTCACCTCACCGCTACACACCAGTTAAGAGTGGGGTGGCTCAGAGTAGATGACAGAGTACAGCAACTTGCAATGGGCCTGGTGTACAAGATACACTACACCACTATGATACCCAAGTACCTGTCAAAATACTTTATAAACATTAAGGATGTCCATAATTACAACACCAGAGGCAGCGCCACAGATCACTTTCAACCCAGAGTCAAAACCAACAAAGGGTCAAACTCTTTTTTCTGCTATACAGTACCACCAAAATGTGGAAAGCCTTACCGAAGGCCATAAAGGAGTGTGGATCACTAGCATCCTTTAAAATTGCCCTGAAAAACCACTTACAGGCAGCAGCCGTTCGCAACTGGTAAAAAAAAACAAGAATCGACACACAGTCAATTTAAAATCTGGTGGATTGGTGTGTTGAAGTTAGTGTTGGTGTTCTTTCTCATGTATATGTCATAATATTCTAACTTACTGTAGGCTATATGTCTAGGGATGGCCAAATGGAGATCTTTTCTTAACCGATAACCGTCAGGCCTTATCAGTTAATTAACCGTTAACCATTAAGGAAATGTGTTCAAAAATGCGCTATTTTAGCGATTTAAAAAAGGAAAATAGGCCTATACACGTTTTTCCCCATAATAAAGTGCTATATTTACACATTAAAAACCATAACACTGGGAGAAACAAGAATACAAATGTTTTCTAAAAGAAATGTGTTTTTGCAAAGAAACGGATTGAAATGATAAGTCTGTAATGTGATGCGCTGGTCGCCAGGCACGTGCGCACATACAGCAAAAGGGGCTTGAGCCCTTAACTTTTATCCGTATGAAAAGGCCCTTTTAGAAATGTCAGCCCATGCCTCTCTAAAATTCTGTGCACTCCCTGGACCCTGGCTGTTGCCTAACAAAACCAGCATGAGACGCATGTAGCCGCATGTAGCATTAACTTCCAATCGTATGACTTTTGGAATCGTTGAATCGGCTAAACGTGATGTCCATTTCATTCATTTACTTCTCTCACGCCCGTGTTTTGTGTGTGCTGATGCAGCGATCATTGAATTTGCGACTCTGAGCTTTGTTATTTTCGCATAGCGACTTTAGCGTTCCTCACGTCATCAATGTAACATTAGAAAGTTGTGTTTTAAGCTCTTCTTAAACAGGATTCAATGTGACGACGCGGGTCTGTTTTGTAAAATCCAATCGACGAGGGAGCTGTTTCCTGATGAACAAGTCAGCGTGTATAGCCAAATCAAGCACGCAGCGGCAGACTCGCAGTTGTATGAATGCATGTATGTTACACAGACATTGGTGTCCAGAAATGTGTGACCACAGGGCCTGGCCTGTGAAGTGTGAAGGAATGGTGCTGGACAAAATATTTCATTACACCAGTCCAGGATTCCATAGTCTGGAGGAGAGGTAAAGTCCCCTGCTATTGGCCCTAATGCAGTACTGTCCACCCATCGTCTGGAGGGCCGCTCCCAATCATGAAACTAGCTCGGTTACCATGTGACATGGACAGCCAATCGGCAAATAGGTCGCCTGAAAGTCTCCTGAAAGTCTCGCCACAAACTCATCTCTTTAAAGATCTGGTTTCCACCAGATAATAACCTAGCCCAACCCTACCCTCCCCTGCCCCTTCTTTGTATATATATACTTACTGTTTGTTTTGAATTACTGTTTTCCTTTTTTTTTGTTCTCTCATTTTTATTTTTATTTACATATCTACTGCATAGTACTGTGTTCTATTCGTCTGTCATTCAATGTTTATATTATGAGATACTTTAATGGTTTCCTGTGGAAATAAGCTTAGTCTTTTCATGGATCTCCTTTTAGTAGCCCACTAAGCACGCCGTCTAAAAGTGGTCTAATAGTGGTATAGATTTGAAAGTTTTTTTGTCGTCTAAACTTAGGCTAGACGACTAATAGACGTTTAATAGTCGTCTAAATATAGACGGTCTGCATTTAGACGACGGCGTGCTTAGTGGGAGACCTTGTACCAGTGAACTGTACCGTCATGAAACTGTACCTTTTCCTATGCAAACTTCAAATAAAGTCTTCAATCAATCAAAGAGCTGTTCTATGATGCTCTGAATGAATGGTGTGAAGAATATCACAAGAAATGGTGTGAAATCCCTGCTAGAAAAACCAGCACAAGACCAGCACCAGCACAAACCAGCGCATGTTGTGTTTTGGTGCTGGTCTGTGCTGGTGCTGGTTTGTGCTGGTCCCACCATCTAAACCAGCATGAACCAGCACAGACCAGCACTGCTGGTCTGTGCTGGTGTGGTCAGGGACCCCCGGGGGACCCCCCTGAGAAGTGGACCAGGTCTTTGCTGGTTTAATTTGCTCTTTGCTCTGGTGCTTGAATCCTGTTCTGTATTCCATATTAGATTGTGACATTATTTTTGACATTGTGGGTGTGAGTGGGATTTGAACTTACTACCTCTGGCACTTCAGTCCTGCACTTATCCTCGGCGCCACTGGAACCTGTTAGTTAAAATGGGTGTTTGTCCCTATTTGTATATGACCAGCTTAGACCAGCACAGACCAGCACAGACCAGCACCAGCACAGACCAGCAGTAAAACACAACATGTGCTGGTTTGTGCTGGTGCTGGTCTGTGCTGGTCTATGCTGGTTCATGCTGGTCTGTGCTGGACCAGCACCAGCACCAGCACAGACCAGCAGTAAAACACAACATGTGCTGGTTTGTGCTGGTGCTGGTCTGTGCTGGTCTATGCTGGTTCATGCTGGTCTGTGCTGGTGCTGGTCTATGCTGGACCAGCACCAGCACCAGCACAGACCAGCAGTAAAACACAACATGTGCTGGTTTGTGCTGGTGCTGGTCTGTACTGGTCTGTGCTGGTCTATGCTGGTTTATGCTGGTTCATGCTGGTCTGTGCTGGTGCTGGTGCTGGTCTGTGCTGGTGGACCAGCATGGGACCAGCACAGACCAGCATAGACCAGCACCAGCACAGACCAGCATGAACCAGCATAAACCAGCATAGACCAGCACAGACCAGCATGAAAATTGTGCTGGTCTGTGCTGGTTTTTCTAGCAGGGATATTTGCAATTATTGTATTTTTGTAGCAGATGTATTTTAAACTATACATTTCAACTGCAAGTCCAATTTGTACCAGATCTGTTACAAGGGAGCGTTTGAGAAACTAGAGATTGCTGTGCAGTTTGAGGAATATGATGGATGAAGGCTATGCAGCCACTCAAATCCTGGGTCAGCTCCATGAGACAGTCATACTGTAGGTCAAGACCTGAATGACAAGCAGAAGTCAGCCATCACAGAGAAGATGGCAGTGGTTGATACATGCCTAGCAAAAGGAGCAGTTGTGGACCTGCAGATATTGAGCCTGCGTTCTGTCATCATTCAGCAGGCCTTGCAGAAAAAAGAATATACTCTCTTGACCAAACCAACCTCAACTTTCCTAGTATACCTCTGAAGATCTCAGAGGTCCAGTTATTAAAAATCAACTTTGAATCCATCATTAACGATAGTTTGTTAGGCTATAACGTAATTACACATTTCTGAAGTTGAACTTGTGTACCACAGTACACTTCACCAACTTCAACTGGTACCACAAGCTGCAAAATGTGTAATTACCAAATTTCGTTTACTCACGCCAAATATGGCCTTTCCAATCCATACATAATAGACCTACATGTGGTATTATCCATTTAAATGGTCGGGTCTCTCGCCAGGAATTG
The DNA here is from genome assembly GCF_963921795.1 of Nannobrachium achirus. Lineage (NCBI taxonomy): Eukaryota > Metazoa > Chordata > Actinopteri > Myctophiformes > Myctophidae > Nannobrachium > Nannobrachium achirus. The sequence goes on along the minus strand of NC_137822.1, from coordinate 33,743,920 downwards.
AATTTATAACTTTCTGTTGCTCAGGAAGGTTTTCAGTCCAGTGAGTCACTGGGGTTTTCAGAAGGGTATGACAGCTGGATAATAAGATAAAAGGTAGAGTCTGTTTCTATTGTGGTTCCAAAACATTCAAACATCTATAGACAAGCAACAACAACAACAAACCATAGACAAATGATGTTAAAGGTCTTCTTCTTCTTTTTTTTTTTTTGTAACCTTGTTTGTTGTTCGCCAAATAGGAACAAAAGACCAGTAAACCACAAGCGGCAGGTAGCTCAGTGAGTTAAGATGCGGAGCTAATGGTCCAGAGGCTGTAGGTTCGATTCTCACTGAAGATTTTAATTTAAAGACTGATTTCCAGCAGAATAATTTCTAACGCAGCACAGAAAGTTTTGTGAGACAACCTCACTGTGCTGGCGCAGCGAATGGTAATGCAGTCTGAGACTATCACTAGATTTTATCCTACTAGCTCCAAACATGTAAAATACTCCAGTGAAGTAAAATACTGCAATATAGAACAACTCTCGAGACGTTTTTTCTTTTTTTCCCCAAACGTTTCTGTGTCTGAGCAGCGCTGATTGGCTGTCAGGACGCACCTGGTCACACCTGGCCAAGTTGTGGATTTTCTTCAACTTGGCCACTGTGACCGCCGCTCGGAGGGTCGGAGGAGAGAAGCGACATTCGCTTCCCCCGGCTCCACCCATTACATGTCCTGACAGCCAACAAAGAAGGTCTCAGCAAGAACAGTCACCAACGTCATCTAGGCTCCATGGGTGGCGGGTGGCCACGTCCGGTGGCCACCCAAAATAACATTAGCGTCTATGAGCACTTCGTCACTTCCGCCACCCAAAAGTGTCATGGCGGTGTCCCATGGTGTGCCAACCCCATGGTGCCAACTTTCGGGTGTTGTCTGTTCCTGCCTAACATTCCTTGACAGCCAATCAGCGCTGCTCGTGCGTGCGCACGCGCACACTCGCGCACACACACACACACACACACACACACACACACACACACACACACACACACACACACACACACACACACCACCCCACACGCGCACACACACACACACACACACACACACACACACACACACACACACACAAATTGGTCAATTTTTTTCAACTTGCTTAGTTTTATGTAAACGTTTATTTTACATAGAAAATAGGATGAATTTGACTTATTTCAAGCCTATCATCATCAACAACACAATTATAGGTTATAGAATATTCATGTTGTTGTATATAGCCTACTTGTATTTTGTTTGTTTGTTTGATTGGTTGATTGATTGATTGATTGATTGATTGATTGATTGATTGAAGACTTTATTAGAAGTTTGCATAGGAAAAGGTACAGTTTCATCTTGGCGTTGTATTTATTTCAATGGTCCGCCGGTTTCAAGGCAGCAACATGCGTGTTTTTGCGACGACTGGTGGTGAGGTCTGTGTATGGACGTCTGACTGTGGACGGCGTATGCAGGTCGTATAGACGGCGTGCGAATGCTGTCCTGTTTTTTGGTTCTTTTTGGTGTGTGGCAGGTCTGACTTGGACGTCGTATGCACGTCGTATGGACGGCGGGCGAGCGGTTGTGTGAGTGGGCAGAGGACAGAGTCTGTAGAAAAGGCGTCACATTAACGTCTTTGTGCAACATTTAAATATGGCCTTGGATTGAAATCGTGTTTATAGATTGATTCATGAAAACCCTGTGTACATATAAAATGTCACAATGCGACATAGCTCTGTTTACACAATGCTTTTACTTCGCGCACACACACACACACACACACACACACACAGATTGATCGTTTTATTAACAGTTCTTCTCCCTAAACTTCTCCCTATCAGCGCTCCCCCTTCTATCATTAATACATCCAATGTGTCTGTACTTCTCATGTATGTTGACCAACAGTCATTTTTGGATTGTAGCCTATTAAATTGTTTCTACCTTGTCAAAAGTAGACTACTGAGCCCAGTTAAGTCGAGCATGACAAAAGCATGAATGACCTTTTCACAGCCTCAAATGACAAGAAGGATTCGATTTTATTTTACATTGTTTCTTAGCTGGAAGAAGCATTATTGTGCAACCCTTAGCGCACACACCCCATGGACAGGATATGAATCATACAGGTAATACATCATAAAATAATTGCCAATGTTCTGTATTCAAGACTGTTGCAGAAATCCCATTTAGAGTCATTGTTATGCAAAGAGTGCATGCATTTGAGGTTTAGCATGGCATTTGAATGGCAGAATCTGGCCGTGTTGTGATCATATTGCGTGTAAAGGACATTCAAGTCACGTTATCTGAGGGATCTGTGATCATCAGACAGGTTTTGGAGCTTGTTGAAGTAATACAGTATCTCTTTCTCTTTCTGATTTCTCCTCGCCACATGCAGTGCAGCAGAGCAAGCAGGCCTGTTTTGGCGTTTGCCTGGGAGGAGTCCTGGATCCTGTCCGATAGGAGGTTTCTGCTTGCCGACTCTCTGCAGAGCAGCCTTGCATCCGCGACTCGCCGCTGTCCCGGTTTTGCTCCCTGGGGGTCCTCCTTCCCGTCACTTTTCTCCTGGGGTTTCCCTGCCCTGGTGCCACCCCGGTCCTAGGTTGCGCCAGTTGGGGTGTTCCCAGGGATGTGCTGGGCCCCTGATTCAGCCCGGTAAAAAAAGAGTTGTAGGCCCTCATTGCGCGCTATAGAGAGAGATCTCTCTCTATAGCGTTGCTGCTACACACATTTTGCTTTTTGAAAAAGCCTATTCATTCTGGACTGGAGGGACCATATATGGCCAAGAGGTGACATACATTTTGTTTTTGAAAAAGCCTGTTCATTCTGGACTGAAATGACCATATATGGGCGTGGGACACACAAAGCCACTCATTGGAAGCGGTTTTCACCGCTTCAAAAAAATATATTAAATATAAGCGCACACATAAGAGTGAACAGAACTCATTCCTTTAGCAGAGAGAACACGTTTTGCTACATTGCTTTGGTGACATGCTACGCTGGACGGTCAATCCAGAAGGAGGACCCACACGAGCCCGCCATGCTGCGGTGGCAGTGAGGCACAAGGTGTACTCCTTTGGAGGCTACGACGACGTGAACGAACAGGAACAGATCGACGTGCACATCTTCAACACGGTGTCCTTGCGCTGGAACAAGTTACCCCCGGTGACGGCCGCGAGGGGAGATGACAATCCCCTCCTCGAGGTTCCCCCCATGTGCTTGGGCCACACAGCCGTGTTGATGGAGTACGTCATCTACATCTGGGGAGGAATAGTAAACTTCACAACAACGGAGGTCCCGCTAGAGGAGGGTCGTTACGCGCTCACGATCACGGGGGACAATTGCAACGTGCTTTACGCGTTCGAAGTCGACACGCACAGGTGGTTCATGCCGCCGGTCTCTGGGACACTTCCCAAGGCCAGGTACAAACACTCTGCCTGCGTCTTGGAGAAGGTCATGTATATCTATGGAGGCTACAACAAGCACACTAAATACACCAACGACTTCCACAAGTTGGACACTGTCACAATGGTCTGGTCTTTGATTGGTGCCACTCCCATGCCAGCTTCGTTTTGTCACTCTGCCACCTTCATCGGGACAAAGATGTTTGTGTTTGGTGGCCACGGGGACCAGGACCCGCACTACTCCAACACCATCAGAGTGTTTGAGACGGAAACCAACGACTGGTGGCTGAACATGCACACTCCAGTCATTCTCCCAGAAAGACGTGAGGATCATTCAGCCTTTGCTTACAATGGAGAGCTGTACATATTCGGGGGCAATACCTGGACACAGACCTTCGATGACATGTGGAAATTCAGTCCAGAGACCTTATCCTGGAGGAAGGTTGAGCCCAAGGGGGAGCACCCGCTTTGGTGTCGCGTGATGTGCTGTTGCATGGTGGGAGACGGCATCATCATTTTCGGAGGATATAACAAATGCAAATGCAATGTCTTAGATCTAAGTCCGAGTCTGAATACATTATGCAAGCTAAAAGCTATTCAGTATGGTCTGGAGCCATCTGGACTCCCGCAACACATCAAGTGGGAACTGGCAGCCATGAGTAACGGCAGCAGCAAGAGGAAAAATAGCCTGGAAACATGAATGGCATATCCCTCGTGACACAACGGCAACAGTGGGGCGCACCACAAAGAAGACTCAACTCCCGCCACCTACAATAAGGTGGCACGAGGGATGGCAGTGCCCTATACCTGAGGACCGGTCTCTACAGCTGGCTACTGTTTGAGACGTTGGTTAGCCCAGAGACGAGGGCATGGCTATGTGACATTCCTCTACTACTCAACTTAAAGGGATATTTCCCTTTCAAATTTTTTTTGGGTAATTTTATCGTCTAATCAGGCTTTTATGAACACCCTGGACAGTTTTTAATTTGCTTGATTCAATGTAAATGTTATCAGGCCCTCCAGGCCCAGGGCCTCTCCCCACACACACCCATTGTAACTTCAAACTCCATTTTAACCATGATAGATTAATTAAAAACACCCATAAATTGTTTCTTTTATTTGTAATAATTCTTTGGGAAAATGGAAAACAATAAATACAATAATATTTTATTAAAAATAAATGAAAAAAGTTATTGAAAAAACTCGGCCTGCTCACGTATTATAAGGATAATATGAGTCACCAGAAAAAATAATGGGTGTTTTTAATGAATATATATATCATGGTTAAAATGGAGTTTGAAGTTACAATGGGTGTGTATGTGGAGAGGCCCTGAGCCTGGAGGGCCAGATAACATTTACATAAAATATCTAAATATTGAATGAAGCAAATTAAAAACTGTTCAGGGTGTTCATAAAAGCCTGATTAGATGATAAAATGACCAAAAGTTTTTTTTAAGTGGACTATCCCTTTAAGATGGCTCAGGGGCCACTCAGCAAAATACCAAAAGTCCAAGGGCCACAAGCTAAAAATGACGGTCCTATTTTGGATAAACAATGATTTGTTTTTTACACATTACAAAAACAATTAAGGAAACACACATAAAACAGCCAAATTTACATCTATAAGGCTAAACCTCATTGAACAAAAAGATTGTCATTGCGACCGTAGGTCGCATTTACTATCAAACCCTGCACAAAGTGTCAGTCAGTCTGTCTGTCACACCTCACACGTCACACTCTTGCCCTGCTCATATCTCCGCAACCGTTGCCCCGATCCATGCCAAATTTTGCACACACACTCCTTACCTGCCAAACTACAACCTCCAAGGACCCCCGGAGCTCCAGGGACACCCAGGTCCCTGGGGGACCCCCAGATGTAAAAAATGACCAAATGTGCTAAACTGACCAAATGACCACCCCAACGGGGCTGCTCACGGGGAATTCCCGGGGACCACCGACTCCTGGTGCTCCAGAACGGATGCAAAAGTGGTGGCGCCCCCAGTGGAGGACCCCCTACACTGCAGCTCACATAAAATGCCGTAACTCCGGCTAGGAGCGACCGGGACAGCCGGGGCCGGTACCTATTCGTCCGCCTTGCCGGCGCGGAGACCCCACCCCTCATTTCTCACATGGCCCTCTTCTAGCGCCACCATGAGGCCGATTCTTGCAAAACACATTTTTGGACACTGCTCCTACAATTTTTGCCCTAAAATCACGCAAATCGGTACACAGTATGTCTACACTCATCCCATCAACATGAATCTCTCCCATATAGTGCCACCTCCAGGCCGATTTTTAAAAACACATTTTTGGACACTGCTCCTACAGATTTTGCCCTAAAATCACGAAAATCACTACACAGTATGTCTACACTCATGTCATCAACATGGATCAGGAAGATTTTGGCAAAACACATTTTTGCCCTATTTGTGGAGATAAGTGACCTACGGTCGCTTATCTCCCGATTAGGGAGTCTTACTGGTGATTAATGATGAAATGATGACTCTTTTGGAACAAACAAAATAGCAAAAAATAAAAATATTGTATCCTAGTGATTTTTAACCTGACTTTCGCCAGATAGTTGCAGCAGTGCGTAACGCTCTGCCTTACATCTGGGCTCTCTCGGACACACTCGATGTAAGGGGCGGGCCATTTTTTGAATTTCTGTAGCAGGTGATTGGATGTGGCCGTTTCTATCACAGTCTGGGAGTGCCAACTCCAACCACTCATATTGGCCTGTCTGCATGACGTTGCACCCAGAATCCGCCTCCTGGGTTTCCACGTGGTCTGCAATCAGACTCTATTGGCTCAGAGCCGCTCAGAGCCCGCCCATAGCTGCCGCTGATTGGTCCGGCCCGGGACTTTACGAGTGTTATCAACGCTGGCCGAGCAAGTCCAGATGGTAAAGCAGAGCGTTATATACGCAATGCTGCCACCATCTGGCGAAAGTCAGGTAAAGTGATTTTGGATAGAAACTGAAAAATGATATCAGAAATGATTTGTCCACACTGAAAGTAGACTAAATATATTTGTATTTGCGACCGTCAGGTCGCATTTACTACCAAAACCTCCACCGGCTGTCCGTCCGTCCGTCTGTCAGTCAGTCACACGTCACACTTTTGCCCTGCTCATATCTCCGCAACCGTTGCCCCGATCCATGCCAAATTTTGCAAACATACTCCTTGCCTGCCAAATCACAACCTCCACCCAATTAATACATGACCCTCTTCTAGCGCCACCCTGAGGCCGATTCTTGCAAAACACATTTTTGGACACAGCTCCTACAATTTCTGCCCTAAAATCACGCAAATTGGTACACAGTATGTCTACACTCATGTCATCAACATGGATCTGTCCCATATAGCGCCACCTCAGGCCGAGTTTTTTAAAACACATTTTTGGACACTGCTCCTACAGATTTTGCCCTAAAATCACGCAAATCGGTACACAGTATGTCTACACTCATGTCATCAACATGGATCTGTCTCATATAGCACCACCATCAGGCCGACTTTTTAAAACACATTTTTGGACACTACTCCTACACATTTTGCCCTAAAATCACGCTGCGACCTGACGGTCGCTTATGTCCCGATTAGGGAGTCTTACTGGTGGTATGACCACGTGTGTGTGTGTGTGTGTGTGTGTGTGTGTGTGTGTGTGTGTGTGTGTGTGTGTGTGTGTGTGTGTGTGTGTGTGTGTGTGTGTGTGTAGGCTATCTGCTATGACATGGGCCCAGCAGTCATGGTCCAACAGGTGGTTGTTAGATGTAATGATTCACTCAACTCACGAAACGATTCAAATCACACAAAACTTTAAAAAAATACACATTCTTGAAAGAAAAAGACTTTGTTTTTATTACCAACATAATACTATATACAATATAAGCATGGCTTAATTTAAGCTCAACCTTATGAAACATTGAACATCCAAACCACTTCATCATATTAATTGGCAATACAAAACACATATTTGTCATTCATGATATTTATCTGAAATAAAACATTTAACCAATATACAAAAGTTGATTGAAGGTTTAAGCGTCGGGTTCTCCTCCAAAGTTGGGGTTGTTGAAAGTAGGCTAAAAGAGAGGAATGACACCTTTTATTATTCTTTGTACAATTATATAGAACACACAGACCTAAGCTCATAAAGTGCACCATGTTGCATTGTGAACTTGGAGATTGATGTTTAAATGAAACAATATTCCCACCAATGTGGAGAATAGTGTCATAGTTTGGTCAATTTGGCCGCTTGACGGACCATGAATAACTAGGCTAATGGTACGGTCACACCGGACTTTGATTCTGCCAGTGCATTTCAATGGGAACGAAGCAGTCTGTTGCCATTCGTGGATTTCAGCCCCCCAAAAATGCTCCGTTCATATTGAAAAGCATTGGCAGAATCTGCCACATTGTAGGCAGAATCAAAGTTCGGTGTGACCTCATCACCCTAATTGTGTTGTTTGTTTTCCTTTTCAGATTAAAAACTTCAACAGATTAACAACATGGCAGTCTACCAATGCAGCTGTAGCAAGCAATGCTAATTAATTAATAATGGATGTGGCGATCCACTGGCAAATCCATTTCCTGTTCCACGGTCCCATTTCCTGACCCTTAGCTTTGAACCTGAAACACATCACACCTTCACATGTGTATCCAGTTCAAATCTGTCTGAGCCTATGGGAAAATGAACCAGAACAGAAAACGGATATATGCCATCTTCTGGAGATCCGGGACTACAGTCAAAGTCAAGATCCTTATTTTAGGAAGATACATCATCCCACGCTTCGCCACTTGGAACAAAATGGTACACAAGTGGGTGTGGTTGCCCCTGAGGTTGCAGCCTGGCATGTTTTTAATGTGCTGAAGTTTTTTAACCTGGACTGGAAAAAAACCTACAAAATCAGCCTAGGCTCAATATTACTGATAATATAGCTGACAGAGTTTAATACAGCCAAAAATAGACAATCTACAAGATCAGTGTGTCAGCTTGAGATTTTTTGCCTACCGTAATAGGAATGCCAGTATGAAAGTGTTTCACTTACCACATCAACCTTATTGGGTGTCCTTGATGGTATGCTAATGCCACTCAGTTTAATTCCTTTAACAGTGTGGAGGTAATATACCAGTCCAAGTATCATGATGATGGCCATGATGGCTCCAATCGTAGCCCCAGCTATCACACCACTATCTATACAAACAGGACACAGAGTGTACAGTATGAGCACGGGCACGCTGAGTCAGATTGTTGTTAAATCAGCTGCACGTAAAAGCTGCAATCTAAATTTTAGCCAATTACAAAAAGCCCGCCTAGGCAGAGGAAATTAATATGCACGCAATACAACTTGTCAACCAATAGGTGTCCTATACCCGACCACAGGATATACGTTTCTCATTAGAAGAGCAGGTAGACCAACTACCATCATTGTGGTTGTATTAGTTCCAACATTGCATACAGTTTGGTCAAAATAATATTTTGTTCACAAAAACAGTTAGCGATTGTAGCTTTAAACCAATTCGGTTGAGTCAAAATATCCTGTAATTTCAATAAGAAAGCACAGAACCTGCACACTGTACTCTAAATTACACTATAAATGTATTTCTTATTGCGACCATAGATCGCAGTTAAATATGAAAACTGTCACATCTTGTCCGTCCATGAGTGAATAACGCCTCAATGTCTATAGCTGCTGACCTGTTGTGACATCACATCATTGTGACATCACCTCACATTATGGAGATCCCTGATGTCATCAATCCATATATGGGCATTCCAATAGCTTGCCCATATATGGACATATTGTGTGAGTCTCATGTGGTCTATAACATAAGACATCTATGATGTCAGACGGTTGCTTTTCGCCCTCAGGCGTCTTACTGGTTACAATTATTAATTAAATTGATGAAGTTTCAACCCAGACCTGATGAAGGCCCAATTCATGTTGAAATATCAATATTTTTTTACACAGAAAGCACCAGTATAAAATATATAGTATTTCTATTGTTACAACTTACTGTCGAATGGAGCTGGATCAGTTGGGATGACAATTTCACCACCTTCATCTGTTGTATAGTCTGAAACAAGTTTGAAAAGCAAGTTAAACCTATGTTGTGTATTCCAGACGCAATTGTATTATGTACACTACAGTAGATGTTTTCGATAGTTTTGCACGACACCTATACAACAAATGTATCAAATATAGAAAATCTGTTGAAATTTGGATTCAATGATATATAAAAACATTTATTATAAAAGTAAAAAAGCCTGTGCTTCTCGATTATTAGATTTATGGAAAAAGTAATCGATAAGAAAGATAATCGATAGTTGCAGCACTAGTTGGAATCCCTATAGTGGTAAATCAAAGTGTTAAAACTGCAGTTTACAGGATCAGTCCTATGACTCTTACACTGACGATGGCGACAGGCAAAACCTCTCTTCTGAAGGCAGTTGTTGTCATTCCAGCGTCCGTCAGGGTACATCTCCACACAATTCTCCTCTGGCATATCCCCAGGATGAAAAGCCGTGTTGGGCTCACCAGGAGCCCAGTTCAGGTACGCTAGAGGTGTGCTGTCTGTCCAGGCCCAGCCAACTAGGAAAACAATGCATTAGAATTTATGCTTTTGTCATGCTTAGACTCTAACTCCCTCTACACTGGGCTCAGTACCTTTGACAAGGTAGAAACAATTTAATAGGCTACAATCCAAAATTACAAAATAGTGTATCTGTTGGTCAACGGTTACATGAGAAAGTACAGAAACATTACTGACAGAAGGGGGAGCACTTAGAGGTTTAAATGGATAATTTCACATGTAGGTCTATCATATGTATGGAAAGGCTGTTTTTGGCTTGAGTAAACAAAATCTGGTTATTCCGGATTTATGAAGCAGGTGCCGTGTCGCTAACACGTTTTGCAGCTTGTGGTACCAGTTGAAGTTGGTGAAGAATTGCTGTGGTACACAACTTCAACTTCAGAAATGTGTATTTCAGATGTAGCCTAACAAACCATCGTTTATGATGGAATCAAAGTTGATTTTTAATAACTGGACCTCTGAGGTCTTCAGAGGTACACTAGGAAAGTTGAGGTTGGTTTGGTCAAGAGAGGAGAGTATTTGTCTACTTTTTATATACTTTTTTATATTTTTTTCTGCGAGGCCTGCTGAATGATGACAGACCACAGTTTCAATATCTGCAGGTCCACAACTGCTCCTTCTGCTAGGCATTTATCAACCACTGACATCTTCTCTGTGATGGCTGACTTCTGCTTGTCATTCAGGTCTTGACCTATGACTGTCTCATGGAGCTGACCCAGGATTTGAGTGGCTGCATAGCCTTCATCCATCATATTCCACACACACTGCACACCAATCTCTAGTTTTTCAAACGCTCCCTTGTAACAGATCTGGGACAAATTGGACTTGTACAGTTGAAATGAACAGTTTAAAATACATCTGCTCTCTCTACTCACAGTTGCGGTCCCTGGTGAGACCAATCCACACGTTGTGATATTTGCTGTGGTTCATAGCTGTTCTCATGAACTCCATCTCAGCTCTGCTGTGAATGGAAACCAGTTCCCCTTGGTATTTCTGACATGTGTAGCGGGCGTCAGGCCAGGAAGAGCCCGACTTGTCGTTGATCACTAGGTAACAATAGCGGCCGTAAGGTGTCCAGTGGTGCCGACATTTCCCATCACCAGGGGCAGGGGTCGGTGGAGGCTTGTCTGAGAACAAAATGGTAAATGGTGCATTTAACCCAGGCGTTTTACAGAGATTTATGCATTACATTCACCCATTCACACACACATTCATACACCGATGGCAGAGGAAACCATGCAAGGCACCAACCTGCTCACCGGGAGCAACTAGGGGTTCAGAGTCTTGCTCAAGGACTCTTCCACACTAACTCTGGGGGCGCCCGGGATCTAACTGGGAACCTTTCGGGAACGGGAACCCTCCTTGTTCTAATGACGGTTTCTCTACCCCTGAGCCACTGCCACCCCAACAACCACTGCCCTGCAATATTAACTTCTTTCAACCTGGCGTCCCTATGTCAATATATTGACAAATATGACAAATATTGACATGTACTGTGTATAGATATACTATATTTTATACTAATATTTAAATTATGGTCAATTTAAAACAAAACATTTCAATATCCCAAATAATCTATTTAGTATTGCAACACATTGTGAGCTCGTAGCTAGGCAATTTTTTCTGCTCATCGTAGCCCATCAGAGCCCTACAGCACCATATATACGGAGAATATAGGGATTAAGTGGTCAATGTCATCTATTTTTACATCAAAGAGATGTAAAGACCCAACCAATTATCATGTTTGTATGTAGCATGATGTAACATGGTGGAACATTAGACCTCCTATTCAAAACTTTGTAATGTTCAATTAAATTCTGGTCAGAATTAACTCAATAACTTACCAGAAGAGATTTTGCAGATGTAGGGCTTGGGTTCATCACATTTGGTGTCATTCCACGTTCCATGGACGTATGGATCCACTCCATGCATGCTCACACAGCCTTCACCTGTGTTGCTGGTGGGCTCCCCTGGACCCCAGTGTGTATAAAACACTGGCCACCCGTCTGTCCACGTGTAAGAATTACTGTCCGCCTACAACGCAAGATACACAGGAAAAATTACTTTTCTGCATTTACCCAGCAGATCATTGGATTGTCAGGTGTGTCAGTCTCTTAAAGTTTCTGCCACGTGGCGAGTTTGACAAGTTTCGTGTTTTGTGCTGAATGGCGCTATGGATCACCAATTAATTTGGCCACGGACCCCCATAATTCTCGAGATCTGACGTTCACACTTAGACTATTGGCCATGCTTGGAATGGATTATCTCTATCAATCCAGTGTTCATTGAAAACCCATTTAGGCCTAGAATTTTTGAATGCTTCAACCAGTGAAAAATAGCAGATATACAAGCTCACAGAGCGGCACCGAGTGCCACGCTGCGAGCTTGTGGATCTGCTATTTTTGAAAAATCGTGAAAATTAGAATTTTGACCCGATTCTATAAGTGTCTTTTGAATCCTTCTAAATTTTTTTGAAAAACCTATGTTTTTTATGTCAGCAATCTGTTCAGCCATCGTCAAAGAAAAGGTCCTTTTCACTTAACTGGAGCTCAGTTAGTCTGTTCTTGAGAGACTACTATGTCAGTGGTGCTCAAACCTTTTCATGTGAAGGACCCCCACAATTATATTTATTTGGCCACGGACCCCCATTTCAAAATATCTAGTTCCAGGGACCACCCAGAAGCAAACGTTCGCAAACGTTCGCTTTGAAAATACATACCGGTATATTCAAAGATTTGCACACATTTTCACGACTTTTTAAAAAATAGCAGATCTACAAGCTCGCAGCGCGGCACTCGGTGCCGCGCTGTGAGCTTGTATATCTGCTATTTTTCACTGGTTAAAGCATTCAATGATTCTAGGCCTGAATGGGTTAAACGGTTTTCAAAGTTCAATACCGTTTTCCAATTTCAATACACTTTACAGTCCCTAACTTAGTGATAGAAAATTATCTTTGTTTAGGGGCTCCAAAACAACATCAAAGCATATAAATGAAGAAAAGAAAAAACCCTCTAAAACACGACAATCACTTTACTTAAATGAATTACCGTGCGCCTGAGGCCAATCCAGGCGTCAGCCTTGCCCTGCAGGACCACTCCAGATACGAAGGCCTGTTCGTAGCTCATGTCAATGCTGGCCAGATTGCCTCCCCGCTGCTGACAAGCTGCCTGAGCTGCCTCCCATGTCGCTGCTTCCGTCACCAGAAGGTAGCAGTTGTTGTACCAGGAGATGTATTCAGCCGAGCAGGGTGTCTTGGTCGGGGGTGGAGGGTTTATGCTGCTGGCTGGTACATCACAAGGTTGAAAGAACACAGAGAAAATGTTTTCAACAGGACCTCAATGGATGTTTTTATTACACTTATGAAAATGTATTCACGCGCACACACTCACTCAGACACACAAACACGACACACGTGCGCGCATATTCACACGCGCACACACACACACACACACACACACACACACACACACACACACACACACACACACACATAGACCTTGACAAAATGAAAATAGTATTGAGATTTTGACAGTACTGTACATAAAGGAGTAGTTATATCCATTACTCATCCCATGGAGACCCATATTCCGAAGCCAAAAACTTGATTATAATAAATGTACCCCATTGATTCCAGACGAAGACCCAAATGCATTTGGCTCCATCCAGAATCAATGGGCCTACAAAGAGTCTCCTGAAATTATTGGCTTCGGAATGCGACAAAAACTAAAAAATATGACTGAGTCTCCATGGGATGAGTAATCGATAGAAACTTTTAAATTTTCTGTACTTTTACTTCTACTCCAGAGTGAAGCTGTAAGATAGTGAACACTGACATTTCTTCCTGGAACACACAAAGCTCCTCTCCACATGACAGGCATCATCATTCCACTTCCCGCTCACCAGGTAGCTATGAGTCATCGACACACAGTCTTCCTGTTGCGGAGCAAAGATACAACTTGAAGATATTTAGGTAGACAAATAACGTAGCAGCACACACATTGTTTTATAGAACTTGACTTGACTTAAAGGTAAGTTCTATACTAGACCCAATAGGATTCTCACCGTCCCTCCCGCATTGTTGGGCTCATTCTTGTCCCAGTTGGTGTACAGCACTGGACTGATACCATCACACCAGCCATACTGGTTCTCCACCAAAACATCTGACAGGCCGATCCATGCTGGGAGCTGCAAGTCCCTGAGATAGCTGGTCACAAAGTCTATTCAAGAGAGGAAAATGATAAAGGTTACCCCACATGAACTGATGCCACTGATCTGCGTTAAACTTTAATTACCACTCACTGATTGCCTTACCATTTTCATATTGGTTGTCAATTACTGCCAGATCTCCTCCCTGTTCATTGCACAACTTGCGAGCATAGGACCAGTTGGCTTTAATGTCATCCTTTTGTCCTCTGAACATGAAACATTTATTGTTGAAACGCAGCCAACCTGCAGTCACAAAGAAAGAAAGACAAAAGCATTGTATTTTAAAAAGGAAATGTTTCTCAAGACATTCAATTTTGGAGCACTGCTGATTGAGCTGCATTTTGACTTACTGATTTGATTGATTGATCAATTGTATTGCTTCTATTGATACTGTACATTTAGATCTTGTAGGTATGGTAGGGTTGCACCACTACTGGATGACAAGAGGTTTTGCAGGAAGTTTAGCTCCTCTGCCCAAACAAGCTTCTGTCTTATAGCATTATACATTTTGGTGCTCGCATGGGGCACCCGGGTTAAAATTACAGTAAATCTTACGTATTGCAAAATGAATGACATTTTTTTTGTGTGTATGCATGATGTGCGGTGGTGGAAAGTAACTAAGTACATTTACTCAAGTACTGTACTTCCAATTTTCAATAATCTTACTTCTACTCTCCACTACCTGAAAGGCAAATATTGTATTTTTACAAAAAAATATGTGCTGGTTACCTGCGGGACAGTTTCCGTCCCAGGGCTGCGTAGGTGGAGGAGGGGTGTGGTGGTCTCCAGGGTACTTCTTGCACACGTACCCTGCTGATGTGCCACAGTTCACATCGTTCCACCCTCCTGAAAGGACAAACACGTACAATAGAATCAGTGTTGATTTTGACAGCAAATTTTAGTTTTAAGTCTTAGTCTTCTGAATAACATTTCACTTAGTTTTAGTCATATTTTTGTCATCTGGAAAGTTTTAGTTCCGATCTAGATTTAGGGCACAAAATATTTCGTTTTTTAGTCATTAGTGCACAAAATCTAGATCTGCTATTTTCAGAGTGCAACACCCAAGCGCAAGCAAAAACAAAAACAAAAAAATCTTTGTCATTTAGTTCTCAGTAAACTGTCAGTATTCTAAATGAATGCATGAATTGACACACAGAATGTTACCTTGATTTCTGTTCATGGTTACACACCACTCTTCCCCGTGAGCATTGTTGGGCTCCCCTCCATCCCAGTGACTATAGATGACAGGAGACTGGTCCATCCACCTGACGTAAGTCATAAGTTGGAATGAGAAACTGGTATATTGTCATTTTTTATCATAGCAATAATAAAATACTTCAACTACTACTACTACTACTAATAATAATAATACATTTTATTTAGCACCATTCAAAACAGAGCTTTAGCGTTAAAGCTATACTGTGTAAGATTCTCAACTAGTGGTCAGTAGCCATATAGCAAACCGCGGTCGCGTTCGCGTCTTTCGCCCGTTTTTCGTACCTTCACACCCCCGCGTCTGCCTCCACAACGCCGAGAGCTATCTTTAGAGGGGTCCCTGGTTCCTGTGCGTTCAGGCATTCCGGAGAAACGGACTATTTCACCCTGCCTGGTAGGCGAGAATTACCTTTTGAGTAAAGAGACACACGGGCGACTACAAATATGGCGACCCCACTTCAAGATGCGCTGCATTGGCCGGTAGTGTACCATGTGTGCATGATCGGCGATGTGATTGGGCAACGTATACACAACGTATACAGATGATGCAGATTACGTAATCATGGCGCGAAATTCTCCCCCCCTCACGGCTCATAGAAAACATATAAAGAGAAGGCTTCAGAAGCTGAAAATAACGGAGTGGGTGTTCTAAAACTTTAGCGATTTAACAGTTAGGACAATTTTAAGATTTGTTTTATAAAAAAAGTTACATAGTAAAACTTTAACATATCAAATATACAATAATAAACATAATATTATTAATAAACAATTTAACAATAAAGAGTGATAAAGCAATGGGAACAACAAGAGCATTAATCAATTAAAAGCTAATCTGTGAAAATGCTATACAAAGGCGATCTTTATGAGCATAATGGACAGATCAGTGTTCAATACAATCAAATTCAATGCATGAACGTACATGTATTCTCCACCTGTAATACCAAACAATACCATTCCAATCCAGGCTGCAGAGACCTGGCCTGTCCCCACCTGGAAAATCAACACCACATTTAAATCATACATTTCATTACATGTCTTGCGGTGTGTAGAGAAAAGAGCAGACTAAGTACAGTGAAAGGTCAAGTTTATTTACGGTTCAACTGGTTAAATATCTGAATCCAAAATACACTGATGATTGTGCTGTCAAACAATATAACTATGTTATCTCTGAAAAGGTTGTGGGGGTCCCTGCTTCATCCCTCTCTCTCAACTAAGGGGTCCTTGGCCTGAAAAATGTTGAAGACCCCTGCTGTAGTGTTTAAATGGTTAAATACTTGTTTACATTAAACCTTATGAGAAATGACCAAAAGGCTTTAAAGGCACGGGTCAGTGCGTTTTGGGGGGATGAATGGAGCGCTGGCATGGGCTGCTTTTTATCAGCTGACCAATGAGGATAAATTGTCTTAACCCATTTAGGCCTAGAATTATTGAATGCTTTAACCAGTGAAAAATAGCGAGCTTGTAGATCTGCTATTTTTGAAAAAGTTGTGAAAATGTGTGCAAATCTTTGAATATATGTATTTTCAAAGCGAACGTTTGTAACTCAAATTTTGCTTCTGGGGGGTCCCTGGAACTAAATATTTTCAGATGCGGGTCCGTGGCCAAATAAATATAATTTTGGGGTCCTTCACATGAAAAGGTTTGAGAACCACTGACATAGTAGTCTCTCAAGAACAGACTAACTGAGCTCCAGTTAAGTGAAAAGGACCTTTTCTTTGACGATGGCCATAGCCAGATTGCTGACATAGAATCATGGGTTTTTCAAAAAATCTTAGCAGGATTCAAAAGACACTTATAGAATCGGGTCAAAATTCTAATTTTCAAGATTTTTCAAAAACAGCAGATCTACAAGCTCGCAGCTTAAAATAATGATACACAATAATGTGTACCCGTAAGCATGTTGGCTCAACCATCCATGCACAACAGCCAACAACGTCCAGACGGAGCCCCTGGATGAGGTTGTAATATGTTCCATACTGCTGTCGGGATGGAGGGTGCTGTGCATTTCATTTCCAGCAGAAAACTAAAACATAACGCCAGTCTAGGGTGGCAGTGGAGGGTATACAGTATGCGGTGGAGGGTATTTGTGTGCCAAATTGGCACAAAGATTGCACTTTCTACGAAGGCTCAGGCTTTTTGGTGTGAGCACGGGAGTCATGTCAACGTTCTATGATGCTGTGCTAGGCAGCCTTATAAGATATGGCATGGCAGCTTGGTTTGGGACTCTTTCTGTCCAGCTTAAATCGAGAATAGCTAAAATGGAAAAAACTGCCATGAAGGTCATTGGTAGGAATGATTCTCCTTCGCTACAGTCAATCTTTGAGAAAACGGTGGTTAGTCTGGCAAATAGAGTGCGGTCTGATCCCACACATATATTAGCACCAGAGTATGTGCTGCTCCCCTCTGGGAGACGCTTTAAGGCGTGCCGTTGTAAATACAACCGATTTAAACTCTCTTTTCTCCCCACTTCTATTGCCCTGCTGAACAGAACAGTACTGTGACTCTCAGCACCTTACTCTTGGGACTCTCTTGTTGTTTTTAATCCTGGTGTAAAACCTTTTCATGATTAGTAATGCTTGTTTTTATTTTTCTCGGATTGCTATATTACACTGGTTCTCTTGTGATTCTCTCTAACCTTGTACATGCCGGTACTGAATTTGTTTGTGTGTCCATTGTGCAATGTCGGTGTGTGTTTTAAAAAACGTGGATGCACTTGTGCACTTTTGCCCAAGACAATTTTCCCCTTGTGGGACAATAAAGTATATCTCATCTCATCATCATCATCTCAGTGGAGGGTATACAGTATGCACATTTCTAAAGTGACGATTTAAGGACTTTTTAATACCTCTAAAATGACAAATTAGACATTGGCCAAATTGTCAAATATTAGATGCAGAAATTGTGAAAATAGCCGATCTACATGCTCACAACGCCTTGCGTCTGCTATTTTCACAATAGAACTGTGTTACAAAATATAATGCTTAAACTAACTCTTAGTGCTCGTCAGGGTGGGGGGTCCCCAGTTAAAATATGATTATTTTGGGGGTCGTGGCCTGAAAAGGTTGAGAACCACTACCTACTACACCAACAATGTAAAGTCAGACCTTGTCTCCAGTAAAATGTCTACAAAACTATCAGCTCAGGATTGTGTGTAGTAGTGCACAGTGTACATACCATGGTGTTTACATATTCTTGCTCTTCTTGACTCAGGATGGAGACCAGCACGGCCTTCTCCTCATAACAGCGCATCACAGCGGTGTAGAGATCCACTATGTCCGTGTCATTGTAGTAGTAGCAGATGTTGTTGTTCTTCCTCCAGCCTGGGTTGGTGCCACAGTCAGGAGCTGAGATTCAGGAGAAGGAAATATATGTGTCATCACATACATCTATGTCATTGTTTTTAGGCTTTTATGTCTTTATTGATAGGACAGTAGACTGACAGGAAATGGGGGGAGAGATGGGGAGAGACACGCGGCAAATGTCGTCCGGATCTGGAATCGAACCGGCGACGACGCCAGGCATCCATGCCTATGTGGCAATGCCTCCTAAGTGGTACGCGCACCAGTAGGCCAACGGGCGTCCCCATCTATGTCATTGTTAAGTGCAAGCCTTGTATAGTGATGTACGAAACAATTACCAAGCATTACAAAACTATAATATACCACTTATTATCTACAGTACAATATCTTCATACTGTATGTATCTATTAGTCAGTCACTCAGTGACTGTCTGACTGTCTGTCTGTCTGTCTGTCTGTCTGTCTGTCTGTCTGTCTGTCCACTGTATATATCCATCTGAGGCAGTGGTTCCCAAACGTTTTAGCTCTGCTATTTTCACTACTTCTTAAAAGTATTTTTCCCTCTAATTAACGGGTTTTGTTTTCATGGATTTCTTTTTCTTCTTTTTTTATGTTTATGGGGGCATTTTTGGGAAAATCGTTTTGAAATAATAATAATTAAAACCGAAAAGGAGGAAACAATTTTATGACAGATAAAGCGACATATTTACGTGCGATCCACTGACACACCCTTTGTCAAGTCCCGCCCGTTGTCCCGCCCCTCTTCGCACCCATTGGTTGCTGTTTTTTGGTGGGACAAAGTCCTTTCTCTCCATCCACTAACATTGAAATTCCGTTGCTTCTTATTGTTATTTTGTGTATTCAATTCTCATTTAAAACTTGGTTTCAGTAAAAACGAGCCTCTCGGGTGCAGTATAGTGACTGGGCATGATTTTAAAAGTTTTATTTCTCCAAAAATGATGTTTTAGCAAATGCAACATAAAAAATCAAACCTCGGTTCTAAGTGGAGCGGTGAATCTGAGCAGCTATCCACGAGTTTCCTACGCCCCATAGTGCATTGCGCAAACGTTTGCATCGATCTTCCGGCGCCGATTTACAAGCTCTCAACGGGTTGCATCTGCGACGCGACGTGAGCTTGTATGTCTGCTGTTAAACCTGGAAGTTTGGTCCGGATAGTCTCCAGTAAACTCCCGCGGAAACTTGTGGATACCCTGTGTGTGTTGCTAAATGCCTAAACTGTAAACTGTAAACTGTGCCTGTGAGTGAGTGGTGAGTGTGCCTGGCCTGCACAAAACAGCGCCCCTCCTTTAACTAGTGTGTTGTGTGTGGCCACTCAAGGTATTGCCAGGCTACGGACACGGCCAGCCAGCCAGCCAGCCACCCAGCCACCCAGCCACCCACCCACGGACATACCCACGGACATACCTGTCTATTGGGAGCGCTTTCACCGCTCCAAAAAGGCGGAACCAGGGCGGGACAAGTCAGAGACCAATCAGAAGGCTAACAAAGGGTGAATTGGTCCGTGACCCACTGTTTGGGAAACAGTGATCTAAAGGGCACTCACCTGGGACAGGTGGTGGCGGCACCGGGGGAAGGATGGGTGTTTTTCCCTTGGCGATCATGCAGATCCAGTCTTGATGGGCGTCACAGTTCAGATCATTCCAGAAGGAGTGAGTCCCGTTGATGTTGCTCACCATCTCCACACATCCCTCACGGCCGTCATGGTCGTTGGGCTCTCCATGACCCCAGTTGGTGTGACCCAGAGGTGTGCCATCACTCCAGCTATAACCTGCCATCAGTGGTGGCATTCACTCAACTGTACTTAAGGAGTAGTTCACCCCCAAAATGACTTTGTTTCTATTGATTTCTCACGCCATGGAGACTTGAGTTCAATAATATTTGTGGGTTTTTGTCACATTCCTAAGACAATAATTTGATTACAATAAATGTACCCTCATTGATTCCGGATGGGAACCTAAATGCATTTGGTTCCCTATCCAGAATCAATGGGGGTACATTTACTTTTGTACTTTTTTTGTCTTCCCTATCCAGAATCAATGGGGGTACATTTACTTTTGTACTTTTTTTGTCTTAGGAATGTGACAAAAAACAAAACATATTATTGAACTCAAGTCACCATGGGCTGAGTAATCAATAGAAGAAAAGTCATTTTGCGGGTGAACTACACCTTTAATTACACCATACAATTTTTAGGTACTTTTACTTATTTGAGAATGTACATTTTTTAACACTTTATATCTCAGAGGCAAATATTGTTACTTTTACCCCACTACAATAATTTGAAAACTTTAGCCACTTTCTAGATTTAGATTAATACAAATACATCAACCAATTAAGCTAATGAAGCTGTTTTATACTTCAGCTATAATATTCAAAAATAGGCAATCTACAAGGCAGGTAAAAGGGGGAAATGATGAGCAATAATAACCAGATGAAGGACAATTAAGTCCTCCATGTGATTTTGTGTGCATTCCCTGCTATGAAACTCGAGGAAGTTTTATATATACTGTATATTTTTGCAATTCATTAACATAACTTTGACCAAGTATACACTGTATACAGTATGTCTCTGTAAGGTAGAAACCTCATGTCCAAAGCTGTTAGTTTTCAGGATTCAAATTCAGAACCAGCAAAAGTAGCAGATCTACAATCTCAAAACCTGTAGCTTCACGCTGCGTTTCAAACTATGCTGTAGTATGATCAAGTAGGGCAAAATTCGCGAAAAAGAAAAGGTTAGAAGAAAGAGATAGGATGTTTCTCAGGCGTGTAGTTGTCCCGATTTAAAATGAATCAAACACGGAACTGAAAGTTCCTATGATTGGCCGCTAGTTAGCAACATGTTCTCCATAGGATTCCATTCTATTCCCCCGAACTTTTACATTTGATTGTCTTACCTTAATAAACATTGTCATAAATACTTTATGGTTCCTGTCGCTAGTTTAAAGCCTCGTTTCAATCACCATGATATGCGTTTTGTGAAAATATTGTCCAATTTATGTTATATTTGATGTTATAGCAGGGTATGCTGTAGGAGGGGCTTGTGATCATAGGCTTGTGATGATTCTTCTTCTTGTGCTTTATTTTCGGCAAGCTCAAGACAATGTCCCATGTATCCCTGCGGTTGCACGTGACCGTTTGCAGCCAATAGCATTCGAGATGGTATCATTTCTACCAATGAACATTGATTTCTACAATGATGGCGTCACCCATACAACGGCCAAAAAAAGCTTCATTTGCGCAGCATAGAAACCAGTGGCTTTCCACCGTCCATATTTTCTGAGCGGTGGTAGACCGCTCCATAGAGTGGCTGTGTGTGTGTGTCTGTAGCCTGTACTCCTCAGCGTTTTGCCATAGCAATGTGTGTGTGTGTCTGTAGCCTGTAGCCTGTACTCCTCAGCGTTTTGCCATAGCAATGTGTGTGTGTGTCTGTAGCCTGTACTCCTCAGCGTTTTGCCATAGCAATGTGTGTGTGTCTGTAGCCTATACATCCTAGACTATATCCTAGTCTGAAGACGTTATGCAAGCACGACCACCGCTCACTTCACATTGGGCGTGATTTTTTACAGTCTATGAGGTTTCTACCAGACAGCGATGATAAACTTGGTTGTAGGTTTTATAGTACCAACCTCCCCCAAGCTTAACATGGAGACCAATCCACTTGCTGGTTCCCTTGCTGAAGGTAGAGAGGAAACTTTCCTCCTCCTGTCCATGGATGCTGACCAGGTCCGCTCCTCTGGACAGACAGTCTGCCCGCGCTGTTTCCCAACTCTTCTTCTGAGAGTAATCCACGTTATGGAACAACTGCCACACACATCAGTGATATACAGTAAACCCATTTAGGCCTAGAATTATAGAATGCTTTAACCAGTGAAAAATAGCAGATATACAAGCTCACAGCGAGCTTGTAGATCTGCTATTTTTGGAAAAAGTCGTGAAAATGTGTGCAAATCTTTGAATATATGTATTTTCAAAGCGAACGTTTGTAACTCAAATTTGGCTTCTGGGTGGTCCCTGGAACTAGATATTTTGAGATGGGGGCCCGTGGCCAAATACATATCAGTTTGGGGGTCCTTCACATGAAAAGGTTTGAGGACCACTGACATAGCAATCTCTCAAGAACAGACTAACTGAGCTCCATTTTAGTGAAAAGGACCTTTTCTTTGACGATGGCTAGAGCCAGATTGCTGACATAGAAACATGGGTTTTTCAAAAAATCTTAGAAGGATTCAAAAGACACAGAATCGGGTCAAAATTCTAATTTTCAAGATTTTTCAGAAAATATTTTTCAATAGTTAAAGCATAAAATAATGATACACAATAATGTGTACCCGTTCTAAATGGGGTTAATGCATGTATTCAATATTATTATTATTGGTGGTGTAGCATTCACTACAGAGATCACATTGACCACATAAAGACAGGGGTATGGCAGCAGGTAACTTTAAACATTTGGGCCTAGAATTATTGAATGCTTTAACCAGTGAAAAATAGCAGATATACAAGCTCACCGCGCGGCACCGAGTGCCGCGCTGCGAGCTTGTAGATCTGCTATTTTTGAAAAACCGTGAAAATTAGAATTTTGACCAGATTGAAAAAACCTGTTTCTATGTCAGCAATCTGGCTAAACGTCGTCAAAGAAAAGGTCCTTTTCACTTAACTGGAGCTCAGTTAGTCTAGTTCTTGAGAGACTATTATGTCAGTGGTTCTCAAACCTTTTCATGTGAAAGACCCCCAAAATGATATGTATTTGGCCACGGACCCCCATCTCAAAATATTTAGTTCCGGGGACCACCCAGAAGCAAAATTTGAGTTACAAACGTTCGCTTTGAAAATACATATATTCAAAGACTTGCACACATTTTCACTACTTTTTCAAAAATAGCAGATCTACAAGCTCGCAGCGCGGCACTCGGTGCCGCGCTGTGAGCTTGTATATCTGCTATTTTTCAATAGCTAAAGCATTCAATAATCCTAGGCCTTAATGGGTTAACAGAGGGGGGGTTACTGTTACTGTTACTCAATAGCAATGATTGATATTAGATTAGTCAGCTATGTTTGGTGATTCTTTACCCTGTAACAGTATCTGAAGTGAGGTTGGCCCGTCCAGCCGTCAGCACAGCCCGCTACAGGAGGTTGAGTGGGAGGTTTGGTGGGCGGGGTGATGTCAGGCCTTGGCTTCTCGCAGAAGAATTTGAACTCCTCCATGCATGACTTGTCATCCCAAAAGCCACCAGTCACACCTGAGGTCATGGCTACACAGGTGCCTTCTCCAGTATCTGAGGGGAAATAAACAAGTGATTGATTCAATGAATGAATGTGAGATGGGTTGAAAGCAGTCAAGGACCCCTAGGGCAGTGGTTCTCAAAGTGGGGTACGGGGACCCTCAGGGTTCCTTGAGGGTCTTCCAAATAGACTCTTACAGGTCTGTGTGAGAGTATACAAAACTGTCTGTAATCTCTGTATTCTCTCAGAGTTATGGGGGTCCTTGAAATTAAAAGGTTTGAGAACCAATGCCCTTGACTAGAGGGGACACAGTGGTGTTTAACCACGTTTGCGTGTGTGTGTCTTTGTACCTGGTTGGTCTCTGTCCCAGTGGGTGAAGGAGAGAGTTGCTCCATTGTCCCAGACGTAGTCTACTCCTCCATCCTGTCCACGGGCGTAGAGACCAATCCACCACATTCCTGTCTCCCCCGACAGGTCCACTGTGAAATGGGACTGCTCATAACTGCAATGAAACACACATGAAAAGGAGACCATACTTAATAATGGTACATCTAATGTACAAGGTTTGTGCGAGCCCCGGCAATATGATAACATGTGCCCACAGGATTAAAAAGGTGTTATTGTTTGTATTATTACAAAAAAAAACAAATGGATTGGCTGGATTGGATTATATTGAAGAGAGGGAGAGTGAGAGGGAGAGTGGACCTACTGATGCTGTCTTTCTGTTTCGTTTTTTTAACCTCATATGGGCTATGCCATGTAAGGCTATTTATTTCTTGCACAAATGCCTGTGCCCCATATCTGTAACTTACTAGTGCTGCACCCTTTTCGTGATGCATATAGAATGTATCTCAATTATTGCTGCACCTTACGTATTCCATATTGATATTGCATGTTACTACAGATGAATGATTGTCAAACTTACATATCTCCAATGTGCAAAAGGAAGCCATCCTTCTCCTCCTTACAAAAGGTTTTAGCATCAGACCAGGTCATGGCTCTTGTCTCCATCCAGTAGCAGGCATATCCATAAGCCTCCCAACCCTGAAACCATAAAAGAGGAGTGAGTCTGTATTTTATTCCAAAACAAACACATCCGTCTGTCTGACTCAATCATATAAAAAAATATGATCTCATTCAGAGAGTTTTGTATCAACAGTAAAAATAAAGACACTAGAAGGTGCTTAATACCGTAACATTTAAAATCACATTGTATTTAGTGTGCAGACATTTCTATTTTCTTGATATTCTGTCCAGCACCCAATATTTGTATGTGTGTGGTTTCTGCATAATGCAATATATAGTAGAATTAATGATGATGATGATGATGGTGTTGGGTGTGTGTGTGTGTGTGTGTGTGTGTGTGTGTGTGTGTGTGTGTGTGTGTGTGTGTGTGTGTGTGTGTGTGTGTGTGTGTGTGTGTGTGTGTGTGTGTGTGTGTGTGTGTGTCTGCGTGCATGTGCATGCCTGCGTGCGTGCATGCTACCTCAGGGCATCCATAAACGGTGGGTCCAACAGATGGCAGAGGATAGTGAGCTTTGGGCATTTTGCAGATGTAAGTGTTAAGCTTTGTGCAGGATACATCGTTCCATCTGCCGTTCTGAAATAGATCAATGTTGTTCCATAAGTAAAGAGTAGATGAAGAACAAACCGCCACTTTAAAGTATTTTATTTTGATAAATTATAAAGAGTGAATAACGCTCCTAAATTTCTGCTTCATACAGTACGAAACCTTTGAAATATTGTTTGAATGCTGTAGTTTCAAACAGTAGCCCAGCTCAAATGAAACAAGTGTGTGTATGTAGAAGAGTGGAAGAGGAAGAGACCTCTGCCTACAAGACCAAAAAAAGCGTAACACTGTCTCCCAGTATCTCCCAGGCCAACAGGCCAAGGGGAAACTGCCCTTTAGGCTAGTGGACAAGATGTTTGGCTTTAGTGTCAGGAGACCCGCGTTAGAATCCCAGGCGTTACATCTAAGTATACAAGAATCACATCCTCACCGTGTTCAGCATCTCAACGCAGTCATCAGAGTAGCCTTCGTGGTTGTTTGGCTCTCCTGGTGCCCAGTAGGTCAAGGTGACAGGGTGACCATCATTCCAACTGAACAGACCTGAAAACTGTCTGTCATTGAGTCCAGTCCACACATTGCTGGTCGCTGGAGGAGGGAACAACGTGTGAAGACGACTGTCACAAATCTGCCTTATATGCTTTCCTTCTATTACATTGGTTTGTTCAATTCACTAGTTTGCAAATCCCGCCCCATTCTGCCCTGTTACTAGGCTGGGACATTAACCCTGGGCAGATTGTTTTTATAGTGGCAGTGAATGGGATTTTTTATTTTTTCATAGCCTCATTACAGCTATATAAAGTACCAAAGGAAAAACATCTAGGTGATATTAATAAAAAGGGAAGACAAAGGTACAGTAGAATTACATTGCAAAACAGGGGGTTTCCCCGAAAATATATGTTTTAATTTGTTTAATCCCAGTGGGACAGAATCACTATTGCAGATTCTTTTATAGTGGAAGTGGATGGGATTTTTTTCCCTTCATAGCCTCATTACAGCTATATAAAGTACCAAAAAAAACACATCTACGTGATATTAATAAAAAGGGAAGAAAAAGGTACAGTAATTACATAGCAAAACAGTAATTTTCCCCCGAAAATATATGTTTTAATTAGTTTAATCCTCTGGATCAGAGAGAGAATAGAAATCGCGCATTGCATCTTGGGTAGGAAGAGGAGAACTATAATCTGTTCTCCTCCAACATCTCCTCACATAATAGGCTGGCTTTTCGTAATTCTGCCCATTTAAAATATATGTACCCAAACGTAACAAGTTAGACCATTGATAAGGTCCATGTGAACTAGTCTGTTGAAGCTTATTCATTACAATGATCGCAAACGCTATGGTCGCGAGCGGCCTGGCCGTGCTCCGCAGTGCGGACAGCCGGTGAAAGACTCGCAGCGCGGCACCGAGTGCCGCGCTGCGAGCTTGTATATCTGCTATTTCTTTAAATCGTGAAAATGTGTGCAAGAAACCTATGTCTGGGGCGCCCGGTGGCCTACTGGTCTAAGCGCATACCATATAGGCATTGGCGGCGTCGCAGGTTCGATTCCCGATCCGGACGACCTTTGCCGCATGTCTCTCCCCATCTCTCCCCCCGTTGCCTGTCAGTCTACTGTACTATCCAATGAAGGCATAAAAGCCAAAAAACAAATCTTAAAAAAAAAAAAAAAAAAGAAACCTATGTCAAGGACCCCCAAGATGATATGTATTTGGCCACGGACCCCGATCTCAAAATATTTAGTTCCAGGGACCCCCAGAAGCAAAATTTGAGTTAGAAATGTTCGCTTAAAAAATACATATATTCAAAGATTTTCACACATTTTCACAACTTTTCAAAAATAGCAGATCTACAAGCTCGCAGCACGGCACTCGGTGCCGCGCTGTGAGCTTGTATATCTGCTATTTTTCAATAGATAAAGTTATTAGGGCCCCTCCACCTTGGGCCCCAGTAACTCAGTCCCACTTTCCTACCCCTTGTGACGCCCCTGGTAGCAACCCTTCCCACAATCCAGACAGTTGTTTTGGAAATCTAATCTAATTTCTTATCAGAGAGACATTTGATTCTGTGTCCTTTTTTTTTTGGCGAATGTTTTATGGTCATGATTCACCAGGATCCTGGATGGCTTGGTTCCAGGCTTAAAATATTTTATATAAATATGTTCTGATATCTATGGGGAACATGAATGCATTTTCTATCTGTGGCACCAATGAATGAAATGGCTGCCACCACTGCTATGCCCCATTATGATTTGCGTATTTTCATTACCCTGGTATTGATAGCTCTCGAGCCAGAGCTGTTCCGTCATAGAGAGGATGGACATCAAGTTAGCCCCCAAACTACTGCATCCCCTCTGGGCGTCGTCCCATGTCTTTTTCTCTGCAGACGGCTGGTAGCAGAATTCTCCAAACTCATACCAGTCAGTTCCTGGACATCTCAGCTCTGCAGGTTGAACCGTTTACGGTTGTTACAGTTATGTATTTTGTAATGTCAAACAAACTCAATAAATACATTTTTCAAAACATGATGTGACAAACAACAGTTGAAACGTTTTGCTTTAAGGTCAAGGGAAAGCATGTTTGCAGTTAAACTCACCGCCGTCTGCAAACGTGTAAGACACCGAGTAGCTTCCATCATATCTGCAGAACATAGATTTCTTCTTTATTTGAGCTTTGGTGTGCACTTTCTGAATTGAAACAATATGAGAAGGTGCTTATTGCAAGTCCATTAAAGTTAAGTTAAAACTTGGTTCATACTGGCTGGAGGTGATGCCGTTCCTGGTGGAGCCGGCATAGAAGTCCTGTCCTTCTTTCTTCAGCAGAGTGCAGTCTCCTCCTACGTCACTTAGAACCACCCCTGCATGGATGGCTGCTGCACAGATGTTTGAGTCCTGTTACACACAACAAACAACAGAGGATAGAAAGAGACGGACAGACATGAGTGATTGTTACTCCTTATCATTACTTAGGTTTGTTGTTTTGACCACAATGGCCAGAATGGGATTGAAATAGCATGCTATTTAAATGCTATTAATACTTTATTCATTTCTTTATTTGTCAGATACATGTTCTCCGCCTTTGACCCATCTCTTGGGAGCGGTGAGCTGCAGCCGTGCTGCGCTCGGGAATCAGTAATGGTGATTAACCCCCTCAATCAAACCCTTGATGCTTGCTGAGTGCCCCGGCATTGGGTGCCATTTTTACAGTCTTTGGTATGACCCAAACGGAGAATCGAACCCAAGACCTCCCAGTCTCAGGACACTCTAATCACAAAGCCACTAAGCTGGTATTTTTTATTGTTTGTTTGGTATTGTAGCTATGTTCATTGTTTACCTAGTGACAGTGTCCTATAGTTTCAATGTACATATTGCTATTATATTGTTATATTGTAGTATATTGTTTAGATGACGATTCTTGCCTGGGATCCCAGTTACCTTGAGCCACTACGCTGTCACTTTGCATGTACAGTATATGAGATTACCTTAATTATTGTCACTCTGTATAAACAAGAGTGTCTACTAAGTGCCTAAATTGTCAATTTAATTGGGAGGGGGGTTGCAGACTACATGCTAGATGTGTCTGCTGCCTTGTAGGTGACGGGGAAATAGCAAGCAAAGGATTGTAATGCGACATTTAGTGGCTGAATGTTGTCCTTTAATCGTAGATTTGGGAGTTAAATACAGTACATTATAAACTCACCCCACGGTATACTGTGGTTCCATACACATTGTAAGGAACTCTGGCGCATCCTGCTGGACAGTGGACACTGACCACCGTGGACACAACATCAGCAGCATCAGACCATATAATCACACAATAAAGAATACTGAAGAACATGGAACATAATGTCAAAGCTACATTTGAGTTGTTTTGAATTCATTTAAATTACTTACGTTATACGATCCATAACATCATTGAAGTAAGTGTGGCTAGCACATGAGATTGCATCTATTGAAAGGGAGAAAATATGTATATTATTACTATTATTTAGTAACATAGCTTTATTGTAATCATGTGTATATATTTGTTTCTGTTAAGCACTTGTGCTTCATTTTCTGCTCTGTAAAGCGCTTTGAGCTGCATTTCATGTCATGAAAATAGCTATACAAATAAAGTTTTACTATTATTATTATTATTATTAGATTAAGCACAGATTCTACTACAGTATATGTGAAAGCAAAGCTTACATTATATAGATTTTTCAAATTAAATTAAAAGTTATTTATGTTAAAGCATTTGTTTATCACCATAAGATTGCTTACAGTCAGGTGTGCATCCCAGGATGTCAAAGCGGAGGCCTGCCAGTCCTTGGACCTCCAACGGCAAGATCCGGATGTACTGAGCTGACACAGGAGTACCAAGGAGCTGGGTCTCCACAGTGTTCCTGTCTGTGGCACCTGGGAAAGACTGGGGGGGAAAACAAACAATGATAGATCGAAGATATCAATAAATTGATGTACCTAAATGTGGTACATGAATGTGGCTTTCTCTCCACCCATTTAGGCCTAGAATTATTGAATGCTTTAACTATTGAAAAATAGCAGATATACAAGCTCACAGCGCGGCACCGAGTGCCGCACTGCAAGCTCGTAGATCTGCTATTTTTGAAAAAATCATGAACATTTTAAATTTCACCCGATTCTATAAGTGTCTTTTGAATCCTTCTAAGGTTTTTGGAAAAACCCTATGTTTTTATGTCAGCAATCTGGCTTGCCATCGTCAAAGAAAAGGTCCTTTTCACATAACTGGAGCTCAGTTAGTCTGTTCTTGAGAGACTACAATGTCAGTGGTTCTCAAACTTTTTCAAGTGAAGGATCCCCAAAATGATATTTATTTGGCCACGGACCCCCATCTCAAAATATTTAATTCCAGGGCAGGGTCCCCCCAGAAGCAAAATTTGAGTTACAAACGTTCACTTTAAACATACATATGTTCAAAGATTTGCACACAATTTTCACAACTTTTTCAAAAATAGCAGATCTACAAGCTCGCAGCGCGGCACTCGGTGCCGCGCTGTGAGCTTGTATATCTGCTATTTTTCACTGGTTAAAGCATTCAATAATTCTAGGCCTAAATGGGTTCAAACAGAACAAGTGTTGCTTTGAAAGCTCACCGCCCCATCAGCAGTATAGTCAATCCAGGTGTTTCCATCCATACTGTGCTTGACGCTGAATTTGGTCACCCAGTCGTCACTTGTAGGGCAACCCTGAACCACTATCCCTGTCACTTTCCTGGTCCGGCCCAAGTTCACCTGGATCCAGCTCGATGTCGCTGGAAGACAGGACAGCATTTATCCCTATCTGGCAGCTCAGACCTCATCCCATAGCATTGCCATCCATGACTGGAGGTGACAAATAGCTGTATTTCTAACGTATTTTCCAACATTGTATACATAATATTCATGTGGTAAATGATATTCCATTTTGACAGCCTGTTACGGCCAGTGGCCATAATTATTTGACATTATTATTATTTCGTATTTGGTATTTGATATGATATTTTGAATGGCTATGTTAATCCTGTGAATTCCGTGAATGTGAGGAGAAGTTTTGTATTGGGCGTAGGCTTGATTGCCCTTTAACCCGAGTCCTCGTTCATGCTCGATACAGGGGTGTGGAACTGATCAGCCGACAGCCTCACGGATTGGTTGCAGCAACCAGCAAAATAGGTTAAATGTGTTTACAAGCAGTTGCACTAGTAGGCCTAGTAGTATTAGCACCTCCAGTAGTGGATGGCAACGCTATGTGACCGATTCCTGACACACAGTGATGGCTGAGGTCACAGATGGGGCTGACTCAGAGATAAAGATCAACTCAGCAGCTTAACTGTTATAACTATGCATTCACATCTTCTATTCTTAATTTTGCTCTAAATTTATTCATGGTATGAATGGCTGGTACATACGGCTTAAGGGCTTCCAGCAGGAGTCGCCATTCAAACGGGCCTTGCTAGGAGGGAAGAGACGCGAGGAGGAGGAGGCAGAGAGCTGGGAGTTTGTGATGTTTCCATCCTCCACACCGAGGCCCTGCAGACACACTGGGAGTGCACACCAACATATTCATATTGTTATATTATTATGTCACATAAATAGTTCATTCAAAACTGATGCTATGAATTGAGAGTTAGAAGTTTTGTATATTTATAGGTTTGGGCATAATTAAAGCAGTTGTGATTTAATTTAATTTAAACAGTGGTGGAAAAAGTACTCAAATGTTTTACTTAAGTAAAAGTATCAATACTGCAATGTAGAAACACTCTGTTATAAGTAAAAGTCCTGAATTCAAAATGTACTTGAGTGAAAAGTACAAAAGTATTGGCATCAATAAGTACTTAAAGTACCAAAAGTTTGAAAATAGCAGATCTACAAGCTCACAACGCGATGCGACATGTTGTGAGCTTGTAGATTGTCTATTTTCAAATAGCCACGGTATAAAAATAGGGCTAAAGTGGTTTATCCATGTTTTAGAATATTATAATTTATATCTGCAAAGTAACTAGTGACTAAAGTTTTCAAATAAATGTAGTGGAGTAAAAGTACAATATTTGGATCCGAGATGTAGCGGAGTAGAAGTAAAAGTATTGGAAATTGGAAATACTCGAGTAAAGTACAAATGCCTCCAAATTGTACTTAAGTACAGTACTTAAGTAAATGTAATTAGTTACTTTCCACCACTGGATTTAAAATAAAACACACGAAAGACTCAAAAAGTAGGAAAATAAGATACAAGGATAAATACATTCAATAAAAGTGACAATCAAAACAAAACAATTGGTATTCATTATAGTTTTAAGTCTTAGATGTATTAAATTAGAAGCATACTGTAGGTTTATGAATTTAGTTGTATATTTGTAACGTGCAGGCTGGGAATAGACTTTGTAAGGAGGAACTATGTTGGAAAACCCACCTTTCTGTTCACAGCTGTAGGTAATTTCCATGTATTTGGAAACAGTAGGACAGGGGTCCGGATCCACGTAGGCAGAAACAAAGCAGAACTGACGGTTGTCACATAACTTCCTGTAATGAGGTAGCCTCCCAGCAACGTCGCAACTTCCTACGAAATAAGATTTGTTTTGTTAAAATGATGCAGAAAAGCTTAATAGCATTTATGAATAGGGCTGTCACGATATGACATTTTACAAGACGATTAATTGTCACTCAAATAATTGCGATTAACGATTTAATTGTGTTTTTGTCGTTGATAATTACATTTCTGTTCGGCTTTTAGGCTTTGAAGTTGCACATGGCAGATATGACACATAACCTAAATATACAAAGAAATTACTGACATATTTGACAACTTTCTACTTAAAAAATAACATTGATAGTGGAAATAGCCGATCTACAAGCTCACAACTGTGAGCTTGTAGATCTGCTATTTCCACTATTTCTGAAAATGTTTGTAAATGTATGAACATTTTTCAACATTCACGATTATGACAATTATGACAAAATACTTTTAGACGATTAGACGATTATGTAATAATTGTGACAGCCCTATTTATGAATGTTTACTTCTTTAGCGCATTTATGTAAAAAATCCAGGTCAGTGAGAAGGGCATTGATACACACCAACTATGTGAGGACTGACTTTCACAGAACCAATTAACCAAACCTCAAACCCACATTTGCAACACCAGGCATCTAATGGTGAAAAGGTTCTGAAGTGGCCATCAGGTGTTAGTTCCAGGTGATGTCACTCTCTATAGTACAACAGAGAGCAACATCAATTGGCTCAAAACCAGCCAATAGCAGATGCCTAGTTCAGCAACCTGATTCTCACTATTAGATGTAAGACTTCACACAGATTTGAGTTTCAGGTTTGTTTACTCTTTAAATAACAATTCACTGTTTAGTAGCTTGTATCTCAGAGACTATTTGTCAGTATGTGTGATGGTCTTCCTATGAGGAGTTTCTGTACCTCCTCCTGATCCATCGAGGTGAGGACAGATGTCATCACTTCTGCGTCCATAGAACGCTGACTGGATGTTGATGACACTTGCATCTGGACAGGTGAGCACACCAGTGGAGCCCTGGCACACCAGTGCAGTCATAAACCCTACATAACAAACGTTGACATATTTCACATTGTATTATTATTACAACTAGTCCTGTGCCCGGGGGGGTCTGCACAATATCTGAGGGATTGAATGTAGGAGTCTCTGAAGTAATATCGGAGTGCCCTCATTCTGTGTCTGTGCGTGCGTGCGTGCGTGCATCTGTCCAAATATGGAGATGCTTGCTACCACAGTACTGACATCATATTACTGATGATTTGCAAAACTGACTGACGACATAGTACTCTGCTAATGTGTACTGCACTATAAAGGGTACTGCACTAGAATATAAAATGTGCAATTTTATATTTCTTAGTCGTCTCCTCCAGTCAAAAGGTTTCTAAAACATTCTTGGAGCAAAAGTAGACATTTTCAAAACAGTTGGCCGTCATACGCACCATCATGAGGTGGTGGAGGCTCAGGCGTGTTTGCTGAAAGAACAAAAACAGTGTTATGAACTGCTGCCCGTTAAATGGAAATGAAGACAACAATACCACTGATAAATCTTACCTCTTCTCTTGCAGATGTAACCTCTTTTATAGTCACAATTGTCATCATTCCATTTGCCTGAGCCAATTAGCATGGCGAGACAGTCTTCACCATAGTAATCATCCGGGTTGCCTGAGAGGAAAGAGAAAGCGAGGGAAACATATAGTCCGTCATACGACTTTGTCTCATAAATACTAAATAGCCGACACATCTCACAATATGTGAATCATTGTGAGTTTGTAGGACAGCTATTACTGGCATACACCACTGACAAAGTATAAATGTAACGTTACAAGTTTCTATGACATCATGTCTTTGGTCAACTGTACCTCCATTCCAGTGGATGTATCTGAAAGGTGAGCCATCAGTCCACTCCCAACCCCCCTCGGTGACAGAGTCATGACCGCCCAGCCACAAAGAGATCCCTGTGGGAGCCAGCTTGGCCATGGCTGGGAGGATACAGAAAAAGAGCATGGGATATGATCATCCTACATACTGTACAGTAAGTACCATAGGTCCTAAAATAATAAATGCATGCGTTTTACATGTTTTATTATCAGTACACTATTTATTTGGGATAATGCGAAAAAGATGCAAATGATGGAGAAAGCAGGAAACTAGTTTAATTAAAACGGCAATGTGTGCTCTTTTCTATAGATATGATGCTATTCAACAACATGCATCTGATTCTCTTTTTTGTTTCGTTTTTAAATGTGTAACTGTTTATTTTTATATGTATGTACTTTAATGTACGTTTTAATTCTTGTCTATTTAATGGTGCCTCACATCTCCAAGTGAGTGGTCCTCAAACTGTTAAACAAAATGTTGTCTGCTTTTAAATTGTACAGTCTGAGGAGTGACACCTTAATTAAGTTTTCTATCTATCTATCTATCTATCTATGCAAACAAGGCAGCTGTCCATTTTTCACCTCTGTCCTGAAGCATCAAAATGAGTCATCAAAATGTTAAATGTGTCTCGACTGTAAGACTTGGGGTTCCCCTTGCCAAGCTGTGACTACAACAATGTCCCAGCGTGCACCATGCATCAACCTCATCATCATAGTAAGTAAAGTGCGCCTGTCAGCCCACAATCCCACCCCAGCTAGTCTGCATGATGCTAAGACACCTTCTGAGCGGACAATAAAGTACAACATAAAAACTATGAAGGATTACAAGCTATGAAGCTTTGTTCCCATGGATATCCGATGCTTGCCAGGTCTCCTCCCTGGTTGAGGCAGTCAGCTCGTGCTTCAGACCACTTCCTCATAGACAGGTAGTTGAACAGGTAGCAGTAGTCTGTCAAGTGTCCCTCTGTCCATGAACCACATTTCTCACTCCACCCTGTTATACACACACATGGCAGACAGACAGACAGACAGACAGACAGACATGCTGTATTGATCTCTCAACTGAAATCCAGTTGTCATACCAACACATATTCCTCTATCTATCTGTCAGGTTCTCATCTAGGCTGTGGAACCATTGGCGTGTGTGTCGGGCATAACTTGGGCACCTTACGACTGATTTACTTCAATCTTGCTGTGTGTGTCACCGATGACCCCTCAATGGTCATTGGCCATAAACCCCTTCTACGGCTAGCCTCTTATAGAGCTAACCTGTTAAAAATGATGTGATGGGGCTGGATGTAAGACTATAAATATGAATACGAATACAGTTGCTTCCTGTATAAATGCATAAATGAGTAATTAGCAGCATTGATATTTTTACCTGGTCCAGAAGTTGGAGGTTGAGGTGGAGGACCTTGCCCCGCCGCTGCAGACAATATAAATAACATATGAAAAAAGGTGATGAAAACAAAATGTATATTCAATTTGAGACACCATGTTTGATGGCACAAACCTTTTTTGCAGATGAATTCCTTTGTATCGGTACAGCGCTCATCATTGAGTGTACCAGCTTCAATGTGGGTCATCTCTTTAAGGTGGACACAGTCCTCGTCGCCCTGCCAGTTGTCTGGTTGGCCAGGAGCCCAGGGCAGGTAGTCCTGATGTACATACACAGTACAATTCAGTGTTCATTTGTACACTCTCAGAGTTACACATCCAAGAGTCCATTTGGTTCCTCCTAACTATCATATTTGCTGTTGACCCCCTGGGGGTCTTTGGACTCCAATTTAGAATCAGTGGACAGAGAAACCTTACAGATCGAAGGGACACACTTGCATGATAACTGCGTAATCCTCTTGTTGTTAAAGATTAGACTACTGATTATATCTGAGTTGATCTGCATAATATCGGTCGTTTTCGTTTATGACACGTCACTTACAGCTGGGGTTCCATCTGTGTAGGTGAAATTTCCTTCCGTCACAGTGTCACTCAAGCCGACCCAGGCTTGCCCTGGCATGTGAGCTACAGCACACACAGAAATGATGGTTAGAAAAAGAAGCCCTGCACTGTCTGTTATGTTGTTTGGGAAATACTGCTTTGACACTGGCATTGTCTGTTCTTTTTGGATTAATCTTTTTGGATCTCAAATTTTAAATGTATATAGCGCTTTTCTGAGTACCCAAAGATGCCAGTGCAGATGTCTAGTGTCAGAATCTAGGTCAATTTAATTGTATTCTTATTTATTTTGGCGTTTCATTCTCACTGCTGTTGCTGTGTTATGACATCTGTATATTTCCAGGTTTAATACAGAACAAATTAATATAATGTATCTTCTTTCTCAGGGTGGTTGAGTTTGTGTGTTAAAATAATTACAATATATCATTTAACTTTAATATTATTTATTTCTGTGGTTGTGATTTGCTGATGAGAGCGGCTGTGGTTCTTAATTTCCCATCGGGTATTAATTAAGTATTTCTATTCTATTTTATTCTATTCTATTCATTGACAGTTGTGTGGGACACTCACCAGTCAGGAAGCTGAGTTCCTCCTCAGAGTGGAAGCTGACCAGGTTTCCTCCCTGATTGATGCAGTATGATGAGGCATCGTTCCAGTTCAGCACAGACTCTGTCTCAAAGTGGTAGCAGAAGTCTCCATTCAGCAGGTATCCAGGGTCACAGTGGGAGGCTGCAACAACAACATAACATAATGTTTGATTGTTGTATATGTATATGTATTTATTTATTTATTTTAGCTTTCATCTGCTCCAGGCTAAACTTATTGGGATAAAATGAATCTCCCAAGATTCAACTGTACACAAGAGTAAATGTCTTTGGTTTAGGTTCCCCAACATTATTAATATATAAGAGATAATGAATACTAATAACAGTAGAGTGTAAAGACAAATAGAAAAGTATGTACATTAATACTATAGCACACTTGGAGGTACTGTGAGCATTGGTCCTACATAATACGTAAATATTATATAGCTAATATGAATATAAATATTAAATCCATGTATACAGTATGTATCACTGATGTGTGATAGTCAGA
Organism: Nannobrachium achirus; assembly: GCF_963921795.1. Lineage (NCBI taxonomy): Eukaryota > Metazoa > Chordata > Actinopteri > Myctophiformes > Myctophidae > Nannobrachium > Nannobrachium achirus. The sequence continues at coordinate 33,706,453 of NC_137822.1, read as the reverse complement.
TGGGAGGGTGTAAATGTGTTGCAGAAAGTCTTACTAACCAGGAGTTGGAGGAGGTTTCACATTCTGACCACCAACCATCTCACAAATATAACCATGACTTTTGAAGCAGCTGCTTGTTTCCCATTTGCCCGCGTTATTTCCTGTAGGAAAGAAAGCAGAAATACATTTTTTTATTAATGTATTATTATTCATTGATTTGTGCACCAAGCTGATTGAACCTAGTCAGCAACTCGGGGAACACATGACCCGTTATGCAGTATAGACTAGACCAGGGGTTTTCAAAAGTTTTTCACTCAGGGCACCCCTGTAAATAACTTTTTCATCCACGGCACCCCTGAGTTAAACTGTACATTTTTAGAATTTTACATCATATTGGAGAAATCTGTTTCTATCAGAACTGACTGAAAATAACATTATACTTGACGTTTAACCACTTCAACCCTAGCATGCCTATTCTGGGGGGGAAGGTTCACCAAAAATAGCCAATCTATAAGCTCACAACACGTCACGTTGTGACGCGTTGTGAGCTTGTAGATCTGCTATTTTTGGTGAAGAGAGTTGTCGTAGATGGAAAAAGAACAGTACAGTGCAAATCAGGCCTGTTTTACTAAGCATAGTGAAGGGATATTGATGTAGTGATATTGATGAATTCCAAATATTATCAAATTATCTCGCGGCACCCCTTGACTGGCATCATGACACTCCAGGGTGCCCCATCACCCACTTTGAAAATCCCTGGACTAGACAGTGGCGTTCCTGCCACATATCGACACGTCTCAGCTTATCTTGGTTTGTCTCGGCTCGCATAGCAGGAGCAGTTGGTTTTTATTGTGCTAACCTGTGAAGATCTGTCCACAGTCCCATTGGTTGGGGGTGTTTTTGGGATATCCAGAACCCCAGTTGGATACAGTGATCGCACTCTTGTCCACCCATTTAAATGTCCCATCTTGGTCCTGGTCTGGTGTTTAGAGAAGACAATGTGACATTTATTTATACTGTTTCTGATAATTAAACCGAAATTGAAATCAAAATAATCATCAGGTTTATTCCTAAATACAATATAGACTGCAGAAACACAGAGAGTATACCTGAAATGCCGATCCAGATGTCAGGAACATCCACTTGGAGAAAATCTGGGAGGTATCCATTGATGAAGTACTGTTCCTCCTGGCTACACATATGGAATGAGACAAAATAATGTCACAGACTGTGCATCTGTGAAGATTGGTAAAACACTGGTATAGGAGAGTGGAGACCGGGGACAAAAGTAACACTTTTGCATTTTCCTTCATAATTCAGTGCCCATACCCTAACACTTTAATGATTTTCAAGTGGGCCCTGATCCAGAAACGGTTGAAAATCACTGCTCTACACAGTTGGTTCTCAACCTTTTCTGGCCATGATGACCCCCCAAATGAGCATATTTGAATTGGGGAACCCCCACCCTGATAAGCACTTGGAATGTAAATGTTGAGGTATTGTATTTTCGGTTCCACAGATAAATATTGTGAAATAGCGGATCTACAAGCTCACAGCGGCTCCCAAGGCAAGGCGTTGTGAGCATGTAAATTCAAATTTTCCTCTTTCTTATATATATATATTAATTCGGCCAATGTTTTATAGTCTAGTTTGTTGATTACTTTGGTATTTTTGAGCGGTGCAAACCATATTTCTCTTTCACAATTTGTGCAGGTGCCACTGCAGCGCACCTCAAGAGTGGTGCTCCTGGAAGTAGCTAAGCTCCTAGATCTTGCTTTGTCCAGGCTCTGAAGCATGGCCTACATCTTGGCTCTGAAGCGTGGCCTAGATCTGGCCAATTTTGTCACAAAGCGTTCAAATTTGGCCAAGCTTCGATACTGTGCCTTAAGTATATAAATACAAAGTAACACATTATCAACTTGTATCGTGAGCACAGCTCACGTTACACTATTTATTTTATTTGGCAATTTAAAACACAGCCAATAGGAACAGAGTGGGCTTCATATCACCTTGTATCGTCACTCCACACTAACTGTATTATTATTATTAGTGTGACTATTGTTCTAGTCTGGAACACAAACATTGCGTAAACATAGCCAATCAGGAAGCAGCATTAATGTTCTGGATAACATTTAGCCAATCAGGAAGCAGCATTCTCGGTGACATCACCATTATAGAGGAAGTCAATTCAGATCAATGGGGGAGTGGTGCAAGCTTGAGGATTGGTCAAGCTTCCCATGACAATCCGGCTATCCAGACAATAAATAGGAAACCACACTTGCAATTTCCAATTGCATCTTTTCTAGTTCATTTTATTGCTGTCGTCATGGCTGCCAGTTCCCACCTGATGTCGTGTGGGAGTTCGGACTGCTCCAGGCCATACTGCAAGACTGCTAGCTTGGATAACGTCTTCAGACTAGGACTTAAATATAACATCTGTAAAATATACCGTGTTCCATAGAGGAGGATATGATCTGCCACCGTGCAACAGCCCATTTTGCAGTTCCACTGTATGTCTTTCCCATTAGGCTCTACTTTCTTCCAGGAAAAGGTCTTTGGATTGATTTTCCATAGATCATTGAAGCTCTGCTTCAGATCACCGTTGGAGCCACCAAATATATATAGCTCTCCATTGTAGGCAAAGGCTGCATGATCCTCACGTCTTTCTGGAAGCTGTGCTGAAGGCATGCTCAGCCAGTGGTTTGTCTCTGAGTTGCCGTTGAGATCCATTGTACAATTTACTCTCCCTGCCCAGATGTAGACGATACCGTCTGTCAACACAGCTGTATGGCTGCAGCGCATGCAGGGAATTTCAAGGGAACGGCCTCCTTTTTCGGTCATTGCCGGTGACAATGTCTTCCAGCGCAAAGACACTGTGTTGAAAACATGCACATCCATCGGATCCTTGTAGGTCATGCCATCACAGAAGAGCCCTCCAAAGAAGAACACATTTCCCCCCACTGGCCCAGCAGCGCAAGCAAAGAAGAGTGCAGTCTGTGGTGTCGGTGGGGCTCTTTTCAGGGGTCTTGACCAGCACAACATTGCAAACCCTCTCCGTGTCTGTTTCCGTCGATCTCCCTTCCTCTCCTCTGTTTGCCTCAAACCGTGTATCGATTTGAACTGATTTGGTATCTCTTGATGTCTTCAGCACCTTATATACAATAGGCTGTCATAGCTCTGGTCTGATGTCGCACTCAACACAAACCCATGCCATGCATTTAATGCAACACCGATTTGCTCTCATGCTCTTGTCACTATGACTCAGCCATAAAGTGCGTTGGCTAGCCTTCAGTGTGTCATCATGGCAGCAGGCACATTCAAGTCAGGCAGCTCCATGGAGCTCTAGAAAAATCTCCAATTATGGGCACAAAAGGGGCCATGCCCATATGGGTATATACTGATGACACCAGGGATCTCCATATATGGGCATTAAATAGACCTGGACCGACATGTACAGAGATCTCCATATATAGTCCATGGGCCAGACCCCTAATTTTTGGATATCGGTACCTTTAGAGGGGGAAAAGGTTGCATGTAATTTTTACAAAATAAATGTGAGTGTGTGTGTGTGTGTGTGTGTGTGTGTGTGTGTGTGTGTGTGTGTGTGTGTGTGTGTGTGAGCTTGTAGATCTGCTGGTAACATCCACATGCAGAAACAAAGCCCAACGCCATGGTAACATCTGCATGCTGAAACTATTCTCCAACATTACTTCTGAGACTCCTACATTCAATCCCTCATACTATGCACCCCCCCCCCCCCCTCCCTCCCCCCGGGCAAGGTCCTAGTTATTATTATTTTGTAGTTATGGCTATTTAAAGCACAACCAAGAACACTGAGTGAACTTCAGCAATTAAAACTCATCCCTAATGGTAGTCTGAGTACACAAATCAAAATTGAAGAAGACAACGCACTCTAGAACAATGGGCTCATTTCCACAAAGACTCTCATTATAATGAATGTAATCATGTAATAACCTCTAATATGTCTTAAGTATAAGACATAAATATAAGTATGTTAAGATTGTGAAGTAGTACAACATTAATTTCCCTTAGAAATTCACTGGGATTTTTTTCCCTCCAAAATCAGAAAAAAAAATCAAAAAAAAGTATAACAATTAGTAACGAGAAAAATACAAGCAGAGATAACTGTATAAAGCTGAATAAGTTGACGTTTGAACAAAATTTGTAGCTCAAAGAATGTGGACTATTTAAGGTTCCAAAAAATGTTGATGGCAGTAATATAATGGTAAAAAATCATTTCCATGGATTCCAAGGAATTCACTGGGAAACTCTTTTTTTCACAAATCTCAAAAAGTATAAATTATTGAAATGAGAAAAATAGAAGCACACATAACTGTGTAAAGCTGAACAAGTTGAAGTTTGTAGTTCAAAAACAAAAGACAAAAGAAGAGTTTTAGGAGCCAGAAAAATAGAGATCATAAATAGCACGCTCACTTAGTTCACAAGTGTCATTTTATATTTTCTTTCTTTTTGACGTTTTTTAAAACGTCCTTAAATTGTCACTTCGCTGTCATCTTCGCTTTATTTAATGTGATAGCCTATGTCTATGAGATGTAGTGACCTGTGACGAACTGGGGTAAATACAGTAGGTCTACATGAAATGTAGTTGTTGCAGTAATTCTTCCTTACCTGTTTATAATTAGCAGGTTGGCCCCCAATTGGATGCACGCTCTATGAGACTCATGAAAGTTGGTCAGGAGGTCAGGATTACTGACAACCCAGTAACAGCTGCCACTAAAGCTCTGCCACCCAGGAGGGCAGATGGCTGGTCAGGGAAGCAGAGCAAAGGTTGAAAGATAAGTCATATTTAGTATTATTTGCATGGATGGTTAATATAAAGATTGAGTTAGTAAAGTTTTCTCTGCTCAAATCTTACTGTTGAGTCCTCGTTTGCACATGTAAGGACGTTCTTGTCGACAGAAATGAGACCTCCACTTCCCGTACTGATCTCCTGGTTCTTTGATCAAGGCTGCGCATCCACCTCCATCTGGATCACTGTTGGATACATTAAAACAAATCACTGAAACATCTAAAGCATTCCTGCACAGTGCACACATCAACACCTTAACTGTATGTACATAGATATAGATATGGAATGAGAGTCGTACACTGAAGAGGGTTCACCCGTCCCCCAGTTCATGAATGTACCACCGGAAACATCAGACCAGGTAAATGCAGTGCTGCCAGCTTCAATCCCACATGATATCTTGTTGCATTTCTGTCAAAACAACAAAGAGCTCACTTACAGTATGCATTTGACAAATACATTTACAATACAACAGGAAAAAAAAAACACTTCAACCACCATCATATGACAGTAGAGTATATGTTAAAGCTGTAACCTGAAACTTATTTTAAAGAAAGAAATATATAGACCTATACTGTATACACCTGTTTCTGCGATAATTTACTGTAGAATTATGTATGGGACACATCCGAAAAACAGCAGACATACAAGCTCACGTCGCGTCGCAGATGCAACCGTTGTGAGCTTGTACATCACTCTCGGCTGCGACGCCGGAAGTGCCGCACACCTTCTGTGCAATGCACGATGGGACGTTGGAAACTTGTGGATATTAACATACTAGAAAGTAGCTCCTTTCGGAACCTCTCGCTCTGCGAGCTATATAGCGGAGGAGAGGTTCAGAAAGGAGTTAACTAGAAAGGTGCAATTGTGGGAAATTGTAAGTATGGTTGACACGAGTCGCGAGGAATTAGCTGGGAAATGAATCCCGTCTTAACATTTATATCAGATATTGTGACGTTAAGTGAAGCATGACCAATCCTTTTTTCTTTTTTTTAAAGATTTGTTTTTTGGCATTTTTTATGCCTTTACTGATAGGACAGTAGACTGACAGGAAATGGGGGGGAGATGGGGAGTGACATGCAGCAAAGGTCGTCCGGATCGGGAATCGAACCGGCGACGCCGCCAGGCATCCATGCCTATATGTGGCAATGCCTAAGTGGTATGCGCCTGGACCAGTAGGCCAGCTGGCACCCCAAACATGACCAATCCTGTCTGATTGGACATTATATTCTCCAATCAGAAAAGCGACAGAAAAGGTCCATTGAACTCCGTCCATTGAACTCATTGAACAAAAAAGGTTAACAAAAAACAGGTTTACTTTAGGTGACATAAACGTTCTCGGACCTAGAACGATAGTCTGGTTGCCTATAGCAACCGCACTAACTAGTATACAGTCTCTGCAGTGGTTGGAACTTGGAGGTGGTCTCCACTCCCCCTACTCTTCCATTGTGATGTCAGGTAGGGACACCATGATAGGAATTCGTTTTCTCGTCCAAGAGACCAGGGTTCGAATCCTGGGTTTAGGACATTAAAAAGCCACTTATACCCGGAACGCATCTGTGTCGCGATATATTTTATCCACTTTAACCATTTATGTTTTAACTATTAAAAAATAGCAGATATACAAGCTCATGAGCTTGTAGATCTGCTATTTTTGAAAAATCGTGAGAATCTTTGCAAATAATTTGAAAAAAAAAAGTCCTTGACATGAAAAAGTTGAGCACCACGGACATACATACTATACATGTTTCAGAAAACCATTAGGATTTAGAAGAAATTTGTAGGTATTTTTCAGGTCTTAAAGTTACGTATTGCAGCTTTCAAGCAGGACTCTCACCAGTGTGGAAAGTCCTATCCAGAGGTCGAAATATGAAGGGTCCAATGTGCTGATGACGTACTGCTCTTCTGCGGCTGAAGCGATGGACACCAGGTCTCCTCCTTCTCTCACACAGTCATATCTGGCTCCTGACCAACTCTTTCTGGTTTCAGACTTCAGCTTGTAACAGTTGGAGCCGTACTGTCTCCAGCCGTTAGCCATGTCACACTGGGTGGGAAGGTTGGCTGAGGAGAGATAGAGAAATGTTAAAAACGAATTAAAGAAAAAATCATTCTTAACATGACTGAGTGCACCTTTCTGTTTTTTCAATTCAATAGTTTGACAGTGTCGTGTATATGTTGTTTATTGTGGCCAATACGTATGTCTGGTGGACCTACGGTCACGGATTTTGCAGATGTATTGCCTCGTGACATTGCAGTGTTCATCGTTCCAACGTCCCAGGTCTCCTGATACCTCACCACAGTCCTCCCCAGGGGGGTCATTCCAGTTATCAGGCTGACCTGGAGACCAGTTCCTTGGAGAGGAGAGGAGCGGAGAGGGCTTATTATGTCATGGACATAAACAGAGCTTTGATCTTCATAATCATAATATTGTCAGTATCCGTTATCCCTATCCTCGTTATTTGTATTAGTATTGGTAAAAAGGTAAACAGACAGTGATTTTTACAGCCATATTTCAAATCTTGTTAAAGCCCAGTCCACACAAGCTACAAAATGGGATCGCCAACAATAATTATGATTTACAACCAGCAGCCACTTCTCCACTTAGCCAAAGTCTGTCTGTCTGTCTGTCTGTCTGTCTGTCTGTCTGTCTATGTGTGTGTGTGTGTGTGTGTGTGTGTGTGTGTGTGTGTGTGTGTGTGTGTGTGTGTGTGTGTGTGTGTGTGTGTGTGTGTGTGTGTGTGTGTGTGTGTGTGGAGATACTAGACTTTTGAGGACATCAGGCTGAGGCAGTCACTCTGCTACATGTGTGCGTGCCGTGCCAGTGACAACTTTTACATAGGCCCAAATATCACCTACTTAAGTTACATATTGCTATATCAATCATTGCAAAGTACTTTATACAAACACACCTACAGTACAGTATGTACTGTAAGCAAAACACTTAACTAATGACAAAAACACCCACTTCACTCTCACTATTTAGGCTACACAGAACTAATTCAAACTAATACTACTTCTGTCCATAACTACACTGGATATACAGCCCAAATCATGCCCGAAGGGCACTTTTGTTTTTGAATAAACATTATTTATAAGTAGAAAAAGTGCTCCTCGGAGCACAGGTAGTTTGTGACCTTTTGGTGCTGCTATAATAGGCCAATGTGAAAAGGGTTCCATTTCTTCTTATATGCCTTTCATGGCGATCGGACCCTGTATTCATGACTTGAGGCATTTTGCTAATCCAGTGTTTGACAATTAGGACGGAATGTGAAACATCGGACAGATCTGTCTTGATCACATGACTATAGAGATACTGTGTACCGATTTGTGTGACTGATTTTTGGACAAAACCTGAAGAAAAAAATATGTTTTACAAAAGTTGGTCTCCTGGTGGCGCTATAACAGACCGATCTGTAAAAAAAATGCATTACATTTGGCATCCAGGGTGTGTGTGCACGGTTTCACATCGACCTGGCCAACAGTGCCAGAGATTTAAGCTGGTCGCAGACAGACGGACACACACCGGATGGAGGGACGGACAAGGTGCAAAACATAGTCTCGGACCAGGGACGTGCTGGCCATTGGGAAAAGCGGGACAACTCCCGAACGGCCGGTTCATTCCCGGCCAGTCCAGGCCGGCCATTAGGAAAAAATTTAAAATAAAATGTCGGCCGTTGTTCCATTTTGGTGGCCAACAAAGTAAATCTTCACTGTCGGCAGAAACCTCGTATCTCCAAGTTTCACATTTTTAGATTTTTTCCAAAGCAAAGCACAAAAGTAGTGAAAACAGCAGATCTACACGCTTGTAGATCGGCTGTTTTCACTAGTTTAAATCATTTTTAAAATGATAAATACAAAACAAACGGTTTTGGACATACAAGGTTTCCACCCGACAACGACGAAATATAACTCATGTAATTTGCCCACTGGCTTGTCACTTGTCATGATCTGAAATGGCAAATCTTTGAGTAGCAGCAGCGCTATAGAGAGAGATCTCTCTCTATAGCGCGCAATCAGGGCCTCTGCAACTCTTTTTCCCGTCTGAATCAGGGGCCCAGCATGTCCCTGTCTCGGACATGCCTTCGGCCTGGCGGAGACAATAAAAGAAAATGTTACATACTCTAGCCACGGAATATAGGGGCTTCCATCAGTCCACTCCCAAACACCTTCTGCAGCGACATCATTCAGGCCGATCCAGTGGATAGATGCTCCAATCTGTGTCCGCACCCATTGCTACAAATATCAAGCAGAAATTATAATACCTAATTACACAATCTGAAAACATTGAGAAAGACAAATGCTGCAGACAAAAAGGGATTTATCATCTCACCCTCTCATGAAAGTCATTTATACTCATCAGGTCACCTCCTTGCCCCAGACAGTAGGTGTGGGCCGCTCCCCACGACTTCATATCCTCAGAGAAGTAGTAACATTTGCCGTCCCATGGCCTCCATCCTTGCGGACACTGACTGTAGACTTTAACCAGACCACATAATATTACAGTTATGTACAGGAGCCACACAGATCAAAGAATTACTTAATTACCCCTAAGAGAGAATATCAGATCTACAAGTGTGTTAATGTTCGGAATTTGACAATCTGAGATGAGATGTACCAATTTGCGTGATGTTTGGACACATTTTGTGGGAGTGATCAGTGATATAATTTATTTTTTACAAAAGTCGGCCTCCTGGTACTATAATAGGATAATTTGAAAATGGTGGCATTTGTTCCTCAACATAGTGTGTGCAAAGTTTCACCGCAATCGGACGCCGGGACGCTGCATTCATGATTTGCGGCATTTTATTCAAAACGGGCCACTACTTCAAACTTCAGATGTCAATCTTAGCCAATCAGGATGGACTATGAAAAATCAAACAGATCCGTCTCTATCATGACTATAGAGATCATGTGTAGGCTACTGATTTGAGTGAAATTTGGATACAATCTGAAGGAGTAGACTAATATATAAGTTTGTCCTTGGCCTCTAGTCTAGGGAGTGTGCTTACAAAGTTTCACTCTGATTGGTGGCGTTAGGTACAACGCGAATCAGCTTGTTATAGCGCCACCATTTTTGGATCAAAATCTGTAGTAGAGTACTGTCCAAAAATGTGTTTTGCCCAAATCCTGGTGACGTTATAATGTGAATGATTTGGGCCAGAGGTTCTGCTCTGACATCCAGGGAGTGTGCGTGCACAGTTTCGCTGCCATCGAGCCAGCGGTGCTGGAGATTAGCAGATGGATGCGACGTACGGACGGACGGACGGACGGACGGACGGACGGACGGACGGACAGACAGACAGACAGGGTGCAAAACATAGTCTCACTCAATTACAGGGTATGATACTTACTTTGCATAAATTATAAATGTCAATATACTGTATACCTTTCAACAGAATAATGTGAAAGTGATATAAAGATGTATAGTGAACTATAAAGGCTATAAGAGACGAGTAAAGCCCGTAACAGAGTCGGGTCCGCGGTGGACGGCTATCCACCGCGGTGTAGTGCCGTGTAGTCTTTTTGAGCGTTAACGTTGTAGTTTTATGACTCAAAAAGACTACACAGCACTACACCGCGGACTCTGATACAGGCTTAAGAGGTCTTTAACCATCTAGACACAAGCTGCTCAGATCAAAGTCCAAGGACAGATGCACAAATAACAAAATCTAATATTGTGGTAATGTTTGACTTCTACATCTTTTACAGACACTATGCCATAAATATCACCTTTTGCAAAGTTGCAGTTTGTAACAGGTAACAGAAAGGTCCCATGTCTTGTTCATTTCCAAACAGGAATGAAAGAAGAAACTGTGTGTACTATAAGAGTCAATCTAAAGTGTTGTCTTTATTGTTTATATATCAGGCATACTTTTTCATGTTTTAGGCTAGGTCATATTTTATTGACCATTGAAGGTCAATAAAATAAAGCCGGTAGGCTACTTGTTGCATTTTTTGCTGTGTCCTGTCCTGCCAGCCCAGTCTCCAGGGCGAAACGTTATAATCCGTCCTGCACCGTTGGTGGTAGCCTGACAATAGTGATTCATTGCCTGATCACCTGATTCATGTTGAATATCAATAATATAGGTATAATCTGACATTTCATCTGCATTTAAGTCATTTTCATTTAGAGAAGTAGCTGTCAAACATTTTCATATCATGATGTCAAGGACCCCAACACATTTCATGTTTTGGCCACAGACCCCCATCTGAAAAGATTTCTATTAAAGAAAGTTCTAAGGGGATACATCCACTCTTTTAGTATGCTTTTGTCGTAGGCCTATATGAAAAATACCAATAAGTATATGAATCTTTGAAAGATTAGACCCGCAAACTGCCACTTGCAAGTTCAAGAGAACAATTTATTAGAGCAACGTTTCGGTCGTGAGACCTTCCTCAGGCTGAGATTGATCTACTTATACTGGTATGAGGAAGTCTTCTTTTCACAAAAATTCCAATGAATAAAACTTTGATCAAAAATAAAATATTTAAAAAATAGTTGATCTACAAGCTCATGGCACATTGTGAGCTTGTAGAAAAATAAAATAGGGCTTAAGACTTCAAACTGTTTTGCTGGGGAGCCCCTGGGGGCCCACTTTGAGAACCACTAGTGTAGAGACGGTCTTCTTGTCTCCTGTGATGACCTGACAGATTAACACAATATGAAGGTTCACTCTCTCTCCTAAACCCCTTCCCCACTGAACAGGCACAGAAGTATACCTAATCTCTCAAGAACAGACTCTCTGATGCTAGGACAAAACAGGGAGGGTGCAGTTTTTCCCTTTTGACTATGGTTAGCCAGATTGACCTGAGCCTATAAATATATTTAATTTCTGGTCCCAGCAAAATGAAATACCTACTTTGATTTAAGCCCAGTATGAATACCTCATCATATGAGGAATAGCTCTAGTTGTGAGCAGGACATTTTTGCTGTTTTTTATGTGGACATCCTTGAAATGTTCCCAAATAGAGATGCTAGCGTTAACAGAATATTAGAAAAATAAATTACGTCTTACCACAAGCAAGAAGAGCATACAGGATGAGAAGTTGTAGAAACATAATTTTGCTATACATTCTTCAAGCACCTCTAATGCATGTCTAATAATGTAGGTATCTTTTCCTTAATGTCCTCTGAGTCTGGCCCTGTGTAATGTTGTATACAAGCTGCCAGTTGACAGTTGTGAGCATCATCAATTTGGGTTGCTACTTTTCAACATCAGATGTATAGCAGGGTCCAAAGATTAGCAACAGTAAAACACAGATGACAAACACTTGATCACTTGACTGACTCTGTAAAGAATTACGACCAAATCTATAGCGCAGTGGTTCTCAACTAGTGGTCCAGGGACTACCAGGGGTCCTTGAGAGGGTTCCAGCTGGTCCCCAGCTAAATGATGGCGAGTCGGTAACCAAATGGACCCTTACAGATCTTTAACAATTGAGAGTGTAAAATGGTTACAGAGCGAGAGTTAATTATTGTCAAATATTACTTGATTACTTGATTTACAATAATACACATTTTGATAGAATGGTAGAATTGTTGTTTTGATCAATGGTTACCACATCAATAATACAGCATGGAATTGTAGACAAGATCTTATCCAACAACAACAAAATATATTCTTGCGTCTGAGAGTCTAAATCTCATCAAATGGTGGTCCTTGGCTCATGCAGAATAATAATGGAACTTGATATGAAAAGGGTTGAAAACCACTGCTATATCAGGGGCAGGGTTGAATTTGCTGGTGGGGAGTGGAGGTGAAATCCATGCCTCTACTTTTGATTGATTCGCTTTTTTTAAATGAAAAATAATTATTAAAATTGTGTATTTTTGTTTCTCAAAATTAGCAAAACTATATTCATTTAAAAGAAACTGGAGTAAAGGGTCTCAGAAATACATTAAGTATGAAGTCTAGTAGATGTAGGAGTACTCCTTTTCTCTATTTTCCCTTTTTCATTTTACTTGTATTATTAATTTTAGTTTTCATGTATTAAAAGGGAGGGGGAAAAACTTAACGACAATGTCAAAATGTTTCATTGTGAGACTTGTTGGGCGCTTGTAGATCGGTTGTTTTGCCAAGTATATAGGGCTGTTTGTCTTACTAATCTAACCCTCATAATTAACCTCAAAGGGGTTAACAAGGAGTAGAAAGTGCACTGACAAGCAGAGACGTGTGTACCATGTCCACTTAGACTTAGCCAATACAATAGAACCATGATGGGAGGTCACTAAACCGAGATCCACATGCAATCTTTATACATATCTGGAGCTTCAGCATCTTTGGTTGTCATAATATATCCTCAAGATTAGGGATGGGATGATACGAGATATTATCATGATAACAAACACTCACGATAATCAAATCGTGGAGATTTTAATTTATCGTGATATCGTCCTCCGTCGTGCACTGGGATCAATTATTCACCTTTTATTTGCCGAGCTGCATATCCGGTACCACTTAAACCCTCAATAATTGGTAAAAGGTACTTATAATATACGTACGTGATACAGTCTTTTTTTCACTCTATCAAATGTCTTTGCCAAAATATAGCTGACCTACAAGCTCACAACGCGTCACAAGATCTGCTATTTTTTGGCAAATGTTCCGCCCCAGGATAATGGATTTTGATTATCGTGATACTATCGTAAATCACGATATGAAATGTTCATAACCTCCCATCCCTACTCGAGATTCAAGAAAGTTTCAAATTCCAATTACATTTGACACAACATACATCTCAGTGTCAAAGTCCAAACGCAGCAACATTCCAACCACATGCCAGTAAGCTTTATACAACCAAAACCATGCCTGTAATTGTTACTTTTTAACTTGAGTTACAAAACATATGAAACCAAATTAAAACCATATTGCATAACTTATCGATTATATACAGATGACAGAGAAGTGACAATTTAGAGGGATATTTCACTTTCAAATAATAACAAATTATAACAAACAAACAAAATAAATAGATAGAAGGACTAACCTTTCTGACATGTATACATAAACTGGTATACATACATCTCCAGTTATGTATACATAACTGGAGATATTCTCCCATTTTACCTTATGAAACATGCAAGGTTCAAGGTTGTACTTTATTGTTACATCCTGTGTACAGATAGCCTACATAAGCATAAAGCGTCCTTTAGACAATGCAGCAGCATAGACAACAGCAGAATAATGATGGGAAAAAGAAGAGAAAAGAAAGAGAATGCAAAAAAGAGCAAAGAGAGAATAAAACAAGCATCACCAAACTGCTACCTAACTTTGCATAAACAACATCACGGTATATATTCTATGTGCAACAGATTTATATATTTAACGTCACAGTAAATTCTATGTACAACAGATTAGCTAGGTGCTGTTCAAGCATAATAGTGCAAGAAAGGAACTGTTGGGAGGGTGGAGGGGGCGAGGCGAGACTAGCGTTGAACATTGAACATCCAAACCACTTCATCATCTTAATTGGTAATATAATTTTTTTTTGTCATTTATGATGTATATCTAAAAAAATCTGACCATTTTGGAATTCTAATTAAACCAATATAGAAAAGTTGATTGAGGTTTTAAGTTTCAGATTCTCCTCCAAAGTTAGGGTTGTTGAAAGCAGGCTGAAAGAGAAGAATGACACCTATTATTATTCTTACAGTATAAATATGCAGACATACAGTACATACAGTAGTTATATAAATTAAACAATATTCCCACAAATGTGGAGAATAGAGTCATAGTTCTGAAGTACTGAACCTTTGAGTTATTTCCAGTTTTCAGTACTTTTACTTCTACTCCACTACTGTACATATCATTCAGAGCCAATTGTACCTTTACTCCAATACTAATAATTATTTGAAAACGTTGTTACTTTGTAGATTTTGATTATTATTACAAAACATTTGCCCACTTCAGCCCTACATACATTTCGGACATTTGAAAATATCCGATCTACAAGTATATCTTGTAGATTTTAGACATCTAATTCTACATTTGAGTAACTGCTGTTGGTGTGGAGTCTGGTCGGCGATTATTGAGTCCGTAGGAGATGCCTTGTCGGCCGCGGCTTGTGATTGGTTGAGCCCGAGGTAGGGAGCGCTTGGACCGCGCGGAGGTGCCGAAAGTCGGAAGGGGGGCGAAGATTTACAATTCTGTCCCCATCGGGACAAAACGCGGACAGCGCTGAGTCATCTCAAGTGGACTACGCAACGCTCAACACGGAGACTCGCTCGCTTTAGCTCACTCAGCAGTGTCTCTCGTGGTTGGTGTAAATTCGGAGGATTTTAACAGCGGTGCGTCTGTCCGGATGGAAACACGGTGCACCACCACCACATGGTTGGAACCAAACGTCTGGCCGCACATTACAGCTGCGTGTGCAGGTATAAACGTCCGGGCGCAGATTACAGCAGCCTACAACACAGAGCAAACCCTCTATCTGAGGAGTTTGTACTTGACGAAATATTGTATGAGCCGACTAGACCCTACGATATTAGATATGAACTTTAGTTTTATACATTTGAAAACATACACCAATACTTTTGTACTTTTACGCGCAAAAATTGCAGTAACACTGCAGTATTGATACTTTATTACTTTTATTTAAAAAGTTAAAAAAGAAATGTGCCCATACATCACACCTTCACATCTCCAGTTCAAATCTACAGCTGAACGATTCAAGTGAATCTGAAAACAGGTATATGTTACGTTCTGGAAATCTGGGACTACAGTCAAAGATCCTTATTTTAGGAAGATACATCATCCCTCATTCCCACGTTTTCGCCACTAGGAACAAATGGTGGGTGTGGTTTCCCCTGAGGTTGCAGCCTGCCATGTTTTTAATCTGCTGTAGTTTTTAACCCGGAATGGAAAACAACCTACAAAATCAGCCTAGGCTAAATACAACTGAAAATATACTAGCTACAGGATTTAATATAGAAGAAAATTGCCGATCACCAAGATCACAGTGTGTCAGCTTGTAGATATATATATTTTTGCTATTTTTGCTATTTCAGATTTCTTACATTTTTATGTTTGCCTACAGTAATAGGAATGGCAGTATAGAGCGGGTTCACTTACCACATCAACCTTGTTGGGTGTCCTCGATGGTAGGCTAATGCCACTCAGTTTAAATCCTTTAACAGTGTGGAGGTAATATACCAGTCCAAGTATCATGATGATGGCTATAATGGCTCCAATTATAGCCCCAGCTATCACACCACTATCTATACAAACAGGACACAGAGTGCACAGTATGAGCATGGGCACGCTGAGTCAGATTGTTGTCAAATCTTTCATGTCCTTACCCGGGAGCTGAATCAGGGACTCCTGCACGAGTGCCGAAATTTCAGAGGTAATATGCACGCAATACAACTTGTCAACCAATAGGTGTCCTATACCCGACCACAGGATATACGTTTCTCAGTAGAAGAGCAGGTAGACCAACTACCATCACTGTGGTTGTATTAGTTCCATTGTAGTAACATTGCATACAGATTGGCCAAAATATCATTTTATTCACAAAAACAGATTGCACCTTTAAACCAATTGGGTCGGGTCAAAATATACTGTATAATTTAATAAAAAGGCACAGCCCCTGCACACTGTACTCTAAATTACACCATAAATATGTGTTTCTTATTCGAATCATTATCTAAATGTATGATGTTTCAACCCAGACCCAATTCATGTTGAAATGTCAAGAATTTAAAAAATATATATATATAATAACAACTATAGGTGTATTTAGACTCAGTATTATGGTTCTAGGCCCGTTTTTAACCTAGTACCTGAAATTGATGTGCACTTGATGGCTATACAGTTCCCAGAAAGCACCAGTATAAAGTATATTGTATTTCTATTGTAACAACTTACTGTCAAATGGAGCTGGATCAGTGGGGATGATGATTCCACCGCCTTCATCTGTTGTATAGTCTGAAACAAGTTTGAAAAGCAAGTTTAACCTATGTTGCGTATACGTTTTATAAAAGTAAAAACGCCTGTGTTTCTCAATTATTAGATTCATCGAAAAAGGAATCGATTAGGAAGATAAATGCTACAGTAGTTGCAGCACTAGATGGAATCCCTATAAACTAAGGTTAAAAACTGCAGTTTACAGGATCAGTCCTATAAGCAGACTCTTACACTGACGATGGCGACAGGCAAAACCTCTCTTCTGAAGGCAGTTGTTGTCATTCCAGCGTCCGTCAGGGTACATCTCCACACAATTCTCCTCTGCTATCTCCCCAGGATGAAAAGCCATATTGGGCTCACCAGGAGCCCAGTTCAGGTACGCTAGAGGTGTGCTGTCTGTCCAGGCCCAGCCAACTAGGAAAATAATGCATTAGAACCGTAATTCATATACTGTGTAGTGTAGACTGATGGTTTCCACCATCTAGAGATGTTAGTACACGTCAATCACAATTGATGACCAAAAATAACGCTTTCATGAAATATAATGTCTGATGGACAATGTTAGTAGTAATCTGTCCGTAATAAGGGTGTAGTTGATGACTATGACGAATGATGACTTGTCCTTCAATGGTCAAGTAACAGGTCGGTAAGGGTTGTACAATCATGCTTCTTCCAGCTGGGAAACATTGTAAAACTAGAAATACTGTTCCTACTAAACAGTGTGGGCTCGCATGTAACACCATGTATGGGCACAAATATCTACCCTTTGGCTGCACCTCATTGCCTTTGTACTGTCGGTACAACGTTTTGAGGAGAACTTGACTGATATATAAAGAAATAATGAAGATAACATAACGTGTGCTCCCTTTCAGCGAGCCCACAATAAGAATTAAATCCTTGTTGTATTATCCTTTTCTGCAAGGCCTGCAGCATGATTATAGAACACAGGCTCAATATCTGCAGGTCCACATCTGCTCCATCTGCTAGGCATTTATCAACCACTGCCATCTTCTCTGTGATGGCTGACTTCTGCTTGTCATTCAGGTCTTGACCTACAGTATGACTGTCTCATGGAGTTGACCCAGGATTTGAGTGGCTTCATCTATCATACCACACACAAAGCAATCTCTAGTTTCTCAAACGCTCCCTTGTAACATATCTGTGACAAATTGGACTTACTGAAATGTTCAGTTGGCACAGTTTAAAATACATCTGCTCAGGATACACTAATTGCAACTATTTCACACCATTTCTTGCGATATTATTCACAAGGTGGATTTCCTTACGACTGTATTTTATCTTGCTATTAAACTGGGTAAAATAGTTTTGAAAGGCGCATTGTTATAAACTAGAACTGCACTCTGTCGAGGTGCCAACTTGCATCTTGTGCACAAGTAGGCCATGTATGACCCACTTGTGCGCCAGCAGAGCGCGCCATGAGGTGCCCTCACCATTGGGCATCACCACTGGCGATGCCAGTGACATCACCAGGAATGCTGGTCCCTCATTGGCTGTTAATGATGACGTTGCCAGAAATGCTGGTCCCTGATTGGGCTACGGGCTTAAATAAACACAGACACCGACATACCTACATACCTACATACGCAGCCGAACGCAGTACTCATAGTATGATCAAAGAAACCACACGTACTGTATATATCCCTGCTATGGTTATCAATCTCTCTACTCACAGTTGCTGTCCCTGGTGAGACCAATCCACACATGGTGATATCTGCTGTGGTTCATGGTTCTCATGAACTCCATCTCAGCTCTGCTGTGAATGGAAACCAGTTCCCCTTGGAATTTCTGACACTGGTAGCGGGCGTCAGGCCAGGAAGAGCCCGACTTGACGTTGAACACTCGGTAACAATAGCGGCTGTAAGGTGTCCAGTGTTGCAGACACTTCCCATCTCCAGGGGCAGGGGTTGGTGGAGGCTGGTCTGAGAACATATATTATATACATAATCATATACAAATATTTACATATAATGTGTATAGATATATTATATTTTGACATTTTAAATTTAAAAAATAGCTACAATCTACAATCTCACAAGTTGTCACATTGCAACACGTTGTGAGCTTGTAGCTAGGTTATTTTTGCTATTCATCGTGCGATGGAGCCCTACAGTATGGAATTAAATGTGTAAATGGTCACGGTAATCTATTTTTAGATCAATAAAAACAATAAATCTAAGCATTGGAATGTTCAGTTAAATCCTGTTCAGAACCACTCTACTGTATATCTTACCAGAAGAGATTTTGCAGATGTAGGGCTTGGCCTCAGCACATTTGGTGTCATTCCACGTCCCGTGGACGAATGGAGATCCATGCATGCTCACACAGCCTTCACCTGTGTTGCTGGTGGGCTCCCCTGGACCCCACTGTGTATAAAACACTGGCCAGCCATCTGACCACGTGTAAGAATTACTGTCCGCCTACAACACAAGATACAGAGAAAAATTACTTTTCTGCATTTACCCAGTAGATTGTTGGCTTTTCAAGTATGTCTTAATTACAATGGACATGCGACCATGAGCACAGAGGATGACCAATTCTTTTACACCACAGTGTAAATAGTAAGTAAATATTGGACCCATTTGTCACCAGCCAAATAGCCAAGAACAATCTGACACAAAATAAATATTTTTCAGACAGACAAATCAGGAGGTTGACACCTGTCTGTAATACACTCTCGCAAGATCAAACAGATCTGACGTTCACAATGGGTGACGATGCCCACTTAGACTATTGCCGATGCTCGGAATGGACCATCTTGTCAACAAGATCATAGTCTCTATCAATCCAGTGTTCATTTAAACAGTTTTAAGATTCGATATACCTGTACTTTATGGTCCTTAACTTAGCATGCACATGACAAAACCCCTCTAAAACACAACAATCACTTTACTTAAATGAATTACCGTGCGCCTGAGGCCAATCCAGGCGTCAGCCTTGCCCTGCAGGACCACTCCAGATACGAAGGCCTGTTCGTAGCTCATGTCAATGCTGGCCAGATTGCCTCCCCTCTGCTGACAAGCTGCCTGAGCTGCCTCCCATGTCGCTGCTTCCGTCACCAGAAGGTAGCAGTTGTTGTACCAGGAGATGTATTCAGCCGAGCAGGGTGTCTTGGTCGGGGGTGGAGGGTTTATGCTGCTGGCTGGTAGGTACATCACAAGGTAGAAAGAACATAGAGAAATGTTTTCAACAGGACCTCAATGGATTTTTAACAAATATATTCGCACGCACAACTCACACACAAACAGGCACGCATGCACACACACACGCACACACTCACACCATTTAAATTAAAATGGTTGAAAATCTGTACATTTACCGTACTCAAGTACAGTACAATTTTGGGGTATTTTTTTCTTTACTACACATTATACTTTTACTCCACTGCCTACTAGTTACTTTGTAGATTATTATTATTACAAAACCCACTTCAACCCTACATACATTTCAGCCATTTGAAAATAGGGAACAACTTATGTCTTATTTCTACAATGCAGTATTGATACTTTTACTTGAGTACAAGATATTGGACAGTAAGATTAGCCCAGTGTGAAATGTAAGATTAGCCCAGAGTGAACTGTAAGATTAGCCCAGAGTGAACTGTAAGATTAGCCCAGAGTGAACTGTAAGATTAGCCCAGAGTGAACTGTAAGATAGTGAACACTGACATTTCTTCCTGGAACACACGAAGCTCCTCTCCACATGACAGGCATCATCATTCCACTTCCCGCTCACCAGGTAGCTATGAGTCATCGCCACACAGTCTTCCTGTAGCGGAGCAAGAAACAACTTGAAGATATTTAGGTAGACAAATAATCGAGCACATATGTTTTTTTAATAGAACTTGACTTGACTTGACTTAAAGGTAAGTTCTATAATAGACCCAATAGGATGCTCACCGTCCCTCCCACATTGTTGGGCTCATTCTTGGCCCAGTTGGTGTACAGCACTGGACTGATACCATCACACCATCCATACTGGTTCTCCACCAAAACATCTGACAGTCCGATCCATGCTGGGAGCTGCAAGTCCCTGAGATAGCTGGTCACAAAGTCTATTCAAGAGAGGAAAATGACAAAAGTTACCCCACAGATGCCCACATAAACTGATCCCACTGATCTGCTTTCAACTTTAATTAACACTCACAGATCGCCTTACCATTTTCATATTGGTTGTCAATTACTGCCAGATCCCCTCCCTGTTCCTTGCAAAACTTGCGAGCATAGGACCAGTTGGCTTTAATGTCATCCTTTTGTCCTCTGAACATGAAACATTTATTGTTGAAACGCAGCCAACCTGCAATCACAAAGAAAGAAAGACAAAAGCGTTATATTTAAAAAAGGAAAGAACTCAGCCAGGCTACAATGTTTCACAAGACATTTCACATTTCTCAAAAATGCCAAGTAACCTTTGCCACCTTTCCGATAGCGACATCTCATATGGCCCATGGACTAATGTGCTCGTTACCTGCGGGACAGTTTCCGTCCCAGGGCTGCGTAGGTGGAGGAGGGGTGTGGATGTCTCCAGGGTACTTCTTGCACACGTACCCTGCTGGTGTGGCACAGTTCACATCGTTCCACCCTCCTGTATGGACAAACACGTACACTAGAATGAACATTGATGGCAATACATTAACCCTGCTGTCCGTATTGTAGGTATGTCAGGCCATTTTAAAGCCTGGTGTCTCCATTTTGGCATTATAGGCGCAAAATGTCCGGATCAGCAAGGCCCCGGTTTGATTCCCGACCGGACAGACATTTGCTGCATGTCATTCCCCTACTCCCAGTCTCCACTATCACTGTCAAATAAAGTCCCTGGTCCACAAAATAACATATTGTATGCCAGTGTTGCGCAGTGAATATAGCATATTTACAAGCTTACAATATGATGCATTGTGAGCTTGTAGATCTGCTATTTATGTCGTACAACATGACAGTCTGTAAGTGAGAACCGCTCAGTGTGAGGAGCAAAAAATCAAGTCATTAAGTGATTCTAAATTAATACTGTACATGAATTAACACAGAATGTTACAGTACCTTGATTTCTGTTCATGGTTACACAGAACTCTTCCCCGTGAGCATTGTTGGGCTCCCCTGCACCCCAGTGAGTATAGATGACAGGAGACTGGTCCATCCACCTGAGGTAAGTAATACGTTGGAATGAGAAACTTGTATATTGTCATTCGTTATCATAGAAATAATAAGTTATAATAATATAAAATACAATTATTACTGCTACTACCACTACTAATAATAATAATAACAATAATAATTATGTATTAATCATTTAAAAGCTACTCTGTGAATATAGTGTTTGAGAAATTATACAAAGACGATCTTTATGAGCATAATGGACAGATTAATGTTCAATACAATCAAATGCAATGCATTCTCAAAAAACGTACATGGCTTGTCCATCTGTAATACCAAACAATACCATTCCAATCCACGCTGCAGAGACCTCGCCTGTCCCCACCTGGAAAAACCAACACCACATTTCAATCATAACATTTCATTACATGTCTTGCTATGAAATACTTATAGGTGTATGGGCATTTGATTGTCTAAAAAAACTTCTCTGGGCATGTTTACACTGACCCCCTACCTATCCTATACTGGGATGGACATTCTGTGAAAAGCTATCAGATCTAGCCATCCGATCAACGTCACGTGATATGTTCGGCCATTTTTACCCAACAACAAGGAAAGCGATGAGACACTGAGAAGTTTGAGTAAACATTAATTTATTGGAAACATATGGACTAACACATGCCGACGAGTGGGCTCATCGGTAGATAGATAACTGTTTCGACGATGCTGTGAGCACCTTATTGATTTGTACATGTTTTGAGACGAAAATGGACGTTAGGGCTCAACCAGCAAGAGCGTTCTGACTCCCCTTTATAACTCTTGTAGAGAGTAAACGTCCCAATATAAGTCACCTCTACAAGAGTTATGATTTATGGCTATATCAGATCAGGGTTGTGTGTAGTAGTGTACTGTATGCATACATACCATGGTGTTTACATATGCTTGCTCAGCTTGACTCAGGATGGAGACGAGCAAGGCCTTCTCAGCGTAACAGCGCTCCACAGCTGTGTAGAGATCCACTATGTCAGTGTCATTGTGGTAGTAGCAGATGTTGTTGTTCTTCCTCCAGCCTGGGTTGGTGCCACAGTCAGGAGCTGAGATTCAGGAGAAAGAAAACATATGTGTCATCACATATAGTACATCTACAGTATGTCATTGTTAAGTGCAAGCCTTGTATAGTGATGTACGAAGCAATTAACAAGCATTACAGCCTGTCTGTCTGTGGTATATATCCAGGCAGTGGTCCCCAAACATTTTAGTTCAAGACCCAAAAGAGAAATTTGATATCTCCCCGTGACCCAAACTAGTGAAAATCTAGATCTGCTATTTTCACTCTTAAAGGTATTTTTCCCTCTAATAAATGTTTTTTCTTTCTTTCTTTTTTTCTCTTTTTTAACATGGAATTGTTTGTTTTTAACTTGAGAACATTTTAGATACATATATATTTTTAATAAGGGGCATTTACAAGCGACCCACCAAAAGTTGGACCACTACCCACTGTTTTGGAAACAATGTTCTAAGGGTGGGGCGCCCGCTGGCCTACCGGTCCAGGCGCATACCACATACAGTAGGCTCTGATGCCTACTGTATGCAGCGTGTCGCAGGTTAGAGTCCCGATTCCGACAACCTTTGCTGCAAGTCACTCTCAAGTCATCTCTCTCCCCATTTCCTGTCAGTCTACTGTCCTATCAATAAAGGCATAAAAGCCCCAAAACAACAAAAAACTAAACAGTGATCTAAGGGGCACTCACCTGGGACAGGTGGTGGCGGCACCGGGGGAAGGATGGGTGTTTGTCCCTTGGCGATCATGCAGATCCAGTCTTGATGGGCGTCACAGTTCAGGTCATTCCAGTAGGAGTGAGTCCCGTTGATGTTGGTCACCATCTCCACACATCCCTCACGGCCGTCATGGTCGTTGGGCTCTCCATTAGCCCAGTTGGTGTGACCCAGAGCCGTGCCATCACTCCAGCTATAACCTGCCATCAGTGGTGACATTCACTGTACTTAAGTACAATTTGTGGTACTTTAAGCTTTGTAATTCTACTCCACTACATCTCTGTTACTTTTACTCCACTACAATAATTTTAACATTTTAATTTAGAAGTTACTTCTTAGATTTAGATTAATACAAATACATTATTTACCAATTAAGCCCTATTTATACTTCAGCTATTAAAAAAATAACCGATCTACAAGGCAGGTAAAGGGGGAAAATTATGAGCAATCATTAACCAAACGAAGGACAATTCCTTTCCATTTCCAATTCCACAAATCCTTCATGTGATGTTGTTCATCATAGGAGTGTGCATAGTGTATATATTTTTTGCATTTCATAAACATAATTTAAACTGTAAGCGGTTACTTTTCAGGATAAAAAAAATAAATAAAAAACAGCAAAAGTAGCAGATCCAAAAGCTCAAAACGTGTCGCTTCGCGTCGCGTTTCAAGCTTGTGGAACTTCTACTTTTTATGTTTTTGTGTGACACTGTAGTATGATCAAGTAGGGCTTTAATTCACACAAAAAAAAACACACACACTAAAAAATAGATGATAGAATGTTAATGTCACTGCTTTCTGATCCTGTAATTTGGGATTGTTATAGATGTTGTACTTTTTTAGATTAGAGCTTCATACATTTTTGTATTGGACTTTTTAGGTAGATATTTTTATAGAAAGGCCTAACCAGGGACTGGGGTCGCAAATTAGCCTTTTGGCTATAAACCCTATGTACAATGCAATGGTTTCATGTTTTTTTTTTTTTTTTACTTTTCTAACATTGTTTTTTGTATTGTCCCTGTCAAATAAACACATAAATAAAATAAAATAAACTTGGTTGTACATTGTATAGTACCAACCTCCCTCAAGATTAAGTTGCAGACCAATCCACTTGCTGGTTCTCTTTGTGTGGAGAGCGATGAAGTTTTCTTCCTCCTGTCCATGGATGCTGACCAGGTCAGCTCCTCTGGACTGACAGTCTGCCCGCGCTGTTTGCCAACTCTTCTTCTGAGAGTAATCCACGTTATGGAACAACTGCCACACACATAAATATATACAGTAATAATTAGTTAATGCATGTATTCATTATTATTATTATTAGTGTGGTTGCCTAGAGGGAAACACACTATAGTTCTAGTGTAGCTTTCTTAATTTCCTGGATAAACGTTTAGCCAATCAGGAGGCAGCATTCTCTGTGATGTCACCATTATAGAGTAAGTCCATTGAGTTCAATGGGGGAGTGGTGCTAGCTTGAGCATTGGTTTTTATTTTGTATTTTTATTTTATTATTATCTGCGAGCTTGTAGATCTTCTATTTCTGAAAAGTCGTGAAAATGTGTGCAAATCTTTTAATATTTGTATTTTTTAAGCGAACATTTGTAACTCAAATTTTTCTTCTTCAGTGAAAAGGTTTTTCTTCAGTGTGGATACGCCGGTGTCTCTTCAGTACATCTAACCGACTAAAATCCTTGTCACACTGTTTACAGATGAAAGGTTTCTCTCCAGAGTGGATTGGCAGGTGTCTCATCAGGTGACCTAACTGACTGAAACTCTTGTCACACTCTTTACAGTGAAAGGGTTTTTCTCCAGTGTGGACACGCTGGTGAACCTTCAGGTGACTTGACCGACTGAAACTCTTGTCACACTGTTTACAATAGAAAGGCTTCTCCCCTGTGTGAATACGCTGGTGTGTCTTCAGGTTACATAAATGACTAAAACTCTTATCACACTGTTTACAGATGTGCGTTTTCTTCCCTGTATAAGTCAGCTGATGCGTCTTCACTTCTCCTGGTTGAGTTAAAGTTTGTGTAAACATTTGATGGCAAAATGTTGGTTTGTCTGTGTCTCCTTGTTCCTGGCTGGGTACAATTCTGGTGATTTGCTGGAAGGATTCTGAGGGGATCTGTCCATTTATGGGCATTTGGCAGTAGAGGTCATCATGGCTCGATAGAGATCTGACTGACGTATGTACAATTGGAACAGCAGACCTCAGTCTGGGGAGATTGAGACCACTCTCCTTCCTGGAGTGGCAGTTCATCCAATCTGCATCTATACATGGACTGTTATTGGGGCAGAGTTTTAGGTTCTGTTGGGTAATGGGCAATCGTTATCCTCTTTCTGAATCCCTATGTTTTCTATCGCCTCTCAAGGAAACCAAACCCTATGGTCTTTGTGGAATGAAGGGGAATATTCATATTTTCAAATCCTATATGTGCTGAGCAGAGCTCTGGTCTGACCTCACTCACAACACAAATGGTTGCCGTGCATGCCTGACAACACCGATGTGTGCATGCTGCCGTCCCTCCATATTTGGGCAAGAGTGACATCGTCAATATGACATCACCAGTCACCACCATGATGGAAGAGATCCATGTAGATGCCACACCATTACTAGAGCCTGTTTATGTCATCAGAGTTTGGTATATAAGAGCATTCCTGGTAAGGTCTTCATTAACATCCAATGAGGCCAGCAGCGCACACCTCGTGTCGCTCTCTGCTGGCGCACAAGTAGGCCATGTGTGGCCTACTTGTGCGCCAGGCGCAAGTTGGCACCTCGCCTGAGTCCAGTTCTAGTTATTATTATTATTAATGGTTGTAGCGTTCACACAGAGATCACATTGATCACGTAAAAACAGGGGCAGGGCAGCAGATAACTTTAACCGCTGGATATTAAAATAATGTCCGATACCAGTTTTGTTTTATTCAGGACAGAGAACTCAACAATTTTATAATGTTCCAATTTTGTCTGCTCATGTTTTGTGTTCTCACTTCCAATTTCACTTGTTTTTCCGGTATACTGAATGAGTTCTCTCTTCTAATTGGATAAAATTGGTAGAATATAGAGCTATTTAACACTTATTAACATGTTTGATGATTCTTTACCCTGTAACAGTTTCTGAAGTGAGGTAAGCCTGTCCAGCCGTCAGCACAGCCCGCTACAGGAGGCGGAGTCGGAGGTTTGGTGGGCGGGGTAATGTCAGGCCTTGGCTTCTCGCAGACGAATTTGAACTCCTCCATGCATGACTTGTCATCCCAAAAGCCACCAATCACACCTGAGGTCATGGCTACACAGGTGCCTTCTCCAGTATCTGAGAGGAAATCAGTGATTGAATGAATGAATGCGAGATGGGTTGAAAGCAGTCAAGGGCAGCGGTTCTCAAAGTGGGGTACGGGGACCCCCAGGGTTCCTTAAGGGGCTTCCAAATGGACTCTTACATGTCTGTAACTCTGAGAGAATACACAACGGAACCAATTCCAATTGTGTGTGTGTGTGTGTGTGTGTGTGTGTGTGTGTGTGTGTGTGTGTGTGTGTGTGCGTGCGTGCGTGCGTGCGTGCGTGTGTGCGTGCGTGCGTGCGTGCGTCTTTGTACCTGGTTGGTCTCTGTCCCAGTGGCTGAAGGAGAGAGTTGCTCCATTGTCCCAGACATAATCTACTGCTCCATCCTGTGCACGGGCGTAAAGACCAATCCACCACATTCCTGTCTCCCCGGACAGCTCCACTGTGAAATGGGACTGCTCATAACTACAATGAAACACAGAGGAAAAAGAGAGCATAGTTAATGGTACATCAGATGTACGTACACTTGATCGTTGCTCATTTGGGTGGCGGCCAAAGCTGAATGAGTAGAGAGGCTGATTTTCCCCCCACAGGATGAAAAGGGTGTAATTATTTTTATTATACTAAAAGCAAATGGTTTGACTGCTATTAAAGATTACGGGGAGTGAGAGTGTGTAACTACTGAAGCATTTATTTCTTTTAGTTTTTTTTACCTCAGGTCATGTAAAGCTATTATATTTTATTTTATTAGAAAAATACATTTACATGCAAATTGTGAGCAATAGCCAAGTAAGATAATGTATCACTATCCATTGGCCAATCATAGGGTTCACTGCAGCTCAACAGTCAGTGTGAGGGGTGGTCAGGAGATGTCTATGAACTCTGCGTTTAAAGGCTTTCAACACATCTGGTAGGCTGTTCCACACCCGGACAGCAGTGTCTGTCATAGGTGGGTGGTTCGCCGTCTGACCGTTGTTTCCTGGAGGTCCCTGGCTGGGACAGTGGGGTGTGTGCATTTTGTACAGGACCGTAGCTGCAGCAACCTGTCTTCTGTGGCTAAGGCTATCTATCGATGGAAAGTGTTGTGAGTGTACTGGCAGTGTCCTGGTCAACTCCAATTATTTTGAGGGCCTTCCTCTGAATATTGTCAAGTAGACCATGATGTGTAGATGGAGCACTCATCCAAGCCATTTATTTATTGGGGCGAAGGCCTGTGCCTCGTATCTGTTACTTACTGTTCTTGTGCTGCACCTTTTTGTGATGATTTTTTGTTTATTTTAATTATTGTGGCAACTTACGTATTCCATATTGACACAGTAGATGAATGATTGTCAAACTTACATATCTCCAATGTGCAAAAGGAAGCCATCCTTCTCATCCCTACAAAAGGTTTTAGCATCAGACCAGGTCATTGCTCTTGTCTCCATCCAGTAGCAGGAATATCCATAAGCATCCCAACCCTGAAACCATAAAAAAAGGAGTGAGTCTGTATTATATTCCGTGTGTGTGTGTGTGTGTGTGTGTGTGTGTGTGTGTGTGTGTGCGTGCGTGCGTGCGCGTGTTTGTGTTTATTACCTCAGGGCATCCATAAACGGTGGGTCCAACAGATGGCAGTGGATAGTGAGCTTTGGGCATTTTGCAGATGTAAGTGTTAAGCTTTGTGCAGGATACATCGTTCCATCTACCGTTCTGAAATAGATCAATGTTGTTCCACAAGTAAAGAGCACATCACTAAAGGTAGATGCAGAACAAACTTTAAAGTATTTTATTTTGATACATCATTAAGAATGAATAACACCCTAAATTACTTTATACAGTATGAAACCTTTTAAATATTGGTTGAATGCTGTAGTTTGAAACAGTAGCCAAGATCAATTGAAACAGGTGTGTTTCTGTCAGGACTACTCATGAATGGGTGTTTGAGATTAGAAGCATGGAGCTGAGACCGACCGTTGGTCAACCAGCAGCAACTGCACTTAGTTCCCTTATAGATCTTGCTCTGCACATGTCTGTGTCAAGCATGTAGAAGTGTGGCTCAGAGCCTCTGCCTGACCAGTGATTGAAGACCAAAACAAGGGTAATATCTCAGATTCAGATTCAGATTACTTTATTAACCATTGTGTAATACACATAGGAATTTGCTTTGTCATACTACATTTTCTCTCCCAGGCCAAGGGGAAATTCCCCTTTAGGCTAGTGGATTTTGGCTTTAGTGTCAGGAGACCCGGGTTAGAATCCTAGGCATCTAAAGCCCCTTTTCCACTGACATGGCCCAACACCACACCACTCCACACTGCCCACTTGTGCCAGGTTTTCCACTACAAGGACCTGGGTAGACTGAGCTAGGCCAAACAGGGCCAAACACTTCATAATGACTGATCACTCACTGACTTTTAGACCACCAGGATATAAATCAGTTGTAAAGGCCCATTCCCACTGGGCCAGATAAACACATAAAATATATTTCCATTCAAGTGGATGGTAAGATATTGATAAAAAATATCAGTGACAGATATTTTTCCATTCAAGTGGATGGCAAGATACTGATAAAAAAGATATCTGTGACGGATATTTTTTATCAGTATCTTAACATCCACTTGAATGGAGAAAGACATTTTGTATCTGTTTATCTGGCCCAGTGGGAATGTTCCTTAATACATGATAATAGATTCCATTGTTTTATAACCACTATTATAATCTATTATAGGGTATTATAGTTATCATAGTAATACATTAATACTTTATATTGTATTATAATCACAGTTATAATCCATTATAGTGTATTATAATTAGGATAGTTGTAATACCAATTTATATTGTGTTATAATCACAGTTTAAAGGCTCAATTTGTTTCTTACCGATAGGGGTACTTTTGTATAATGGAAAATTTAGATATTTTTATGTGGTGTAGTGTCGTGTAGTGTGGTGCTAAAGCTGCAGTCGTATCACATCCTCACCGTGTACAGCATCTCAACGCAGTCCTCAGAGTAGCCGTCATGGTTGTTGGGCTCCCCTGGTGCCCAGTAGGTCATGGTGACATGGTGACCGTCATTCCAACTGAACAGACCTGAAAACTGCCTGTCATTGAGTCCAATCCACACATGGCTGGTCGCTGGAGGAGGGAACAACGTGAAGACGACTGTCACAAAGAAATCTGCCTCATTTGTTTACCGGGAAAGTATCTGTGTCATTTTGGATTTTAGCGTTGGCTGTTTAAAAAAGACAACTGATTCTACAATAGCAGATATACAAGCTCACAGAGTGTCACTTCATGCCGCGCTGTGAGCTTTTGTAGAATCAGTTGTTTTTAAAATCTAACCTAAACTTTCATCAGAGAGGTCACTTCCTATTGTGTTTTATTTTCTTTACCCAGGTAAAGATAGCTCTCCAGCCAGCTCTGTTCCGTCATAGAGAGGATGGACACCAAGTTAGCTCCCAAACTACTGCATTCCCTCTGGGCGTCGTCCCATGTCTTTTGCTGTCCAGACGGCTGGTAGCAGAAGTCTCCAAACTCATACCAGTCAGTTCCTGGACATCTCAGCTCTGCAGGTTGAACCGTTTACAGACTGTTACAGTTATGTATCATTTTGTAATGTCAAATTAACTCAATAAAGTTGAAAAAAATATATACAAAAAACGCTAATACACTTTTTGGTTTAAAAAGCAAACGTAAAAGTAATATGCTTATTATTAGGTCAAGCATGTTTGCACTTTGCAGTTCAACTCACCGCCGTCTGCAAACGTGTAAGACACAGAGTAGCTTCCATCAAATCTGCAGAAAACAGATTACTTCTTTATTTGAGCTTTATGTGCACTTTCTGAATTGAAACAATATGAGAAGGCACTTATTGCATGTCCATTAAACTTAAGTTAGAACTTGGTTCATACTGTCTGGAGGTGATGCCATTCCTGGTGGAGCCGGCATAGAAGTCCTGTCCTTCTTTCTTCAGCAGAGTGCAGTCTCCTCCTATGTCATTTAGAACCACCCCTGCATGGATGGCTGCAGCACAGATGTTTGAGTCCTGTTACACACAACAAACAACAGAGGATAGAAAGAGACGGACATATGAGTGATTGTCTCCACCAGCCGAAGGCATGGGGGAGAGTATGTTTTCCCCTCCGTCCGTCCGTCCGTGCGTGCGTCCGTCCGTCCGTGCGTCCTCGCAGTTTGTGAGCACCTAATCTCAGTTGCCGTTGGCCCGGTCCTGCCAAAGTGAGCACACACATTCCCTGGATGCCAATCTAGAACCTCTGCCCCAAATCTTTCAAATGGGGCTTTTCTAGCGCCACCTAGTGGCCAATGTTCGCCAAACACATTTCTGTGCACTACTCTTACAGATTTTGTCCAAAAATCCTACAAATCGGTAGGCAGTATCTCGACAGTCATGTGATCGACACGGATCTGTCCGATTTTGCATATTCCATCCTGATTGGCTAAAATTGGCTTCCAAAGTTTGTAGGATTGAGCCGTTTTGAACAAAATGCCTCAAATCCCAAACGCAAAGTGCAATTATCATGAAATCGCGCACACACGTTCCCACTAGGCCGAGGAAGAAATGCCACTTAATTTTTTTTAAATCAGCCTCATGGTGGCGCTATAACAGGCCGATTTGTGGTTTTACCTATAACTCCCCCGATCAGTTTCAAACTTTGTAAGCTTACTCCCTAGAGGCTAAGGATAAACCTTTGCCCTGCATTTTTCACATCAGCCTTTTATAGCGCCACCTTTGGGCCGACTTATGTAAAACAAATTTTTGGATATTACTCCTTGAGATTTTATCCAAAAATCACGTGAATCGGTACAAAGTATCTCTATAGTCATGTGATCAAGTCCGATCTGTCTGATATTTCATATTTCATCCTGATTGGCTAATATTAGCTTCCAAAGTTTGCAGGATTGCTCCGTTTTTGAACAAAATGCCTCAAATTCAACGCAGCTTGCGATTACCGTGAAATTTGCCACACATATTCCCACTAGGTCAAGGAACAAATGCTACCCTTTTCACATTAGCCTGTTATAGCGCCACCAGCAGGTAGACTTTAGCAAAAAAAAAATGGAACACAAATCATGCATGCAGCGTCCGAATACCATGAAAGATCTAAGGTGAAGAACATATGCCACCCTTTTTACATTGGCCTATTATACAGTAGCACCACCAGGACGCACGGCCTGGTGGAGACCTGTGCTCGGAAGAGCACTGCTTCTAGTTGTTACATGTTATCAAACATATAATTTTCCGAATGTCTGTCTGAGTGAGTGTCTGTCTGTCTGTCTGTCTGTCTGTCTGAGTGTCTGTCTGTCTGAGTGTCTGTCACAGCGTTTCTCCTCAGTGGCTGGAGCAATTGATCTGAAATCGCATCACCATTAGCATATGAACACACCTGACATAACTGTGAAGCCCGTTTGTCACTTTCACAAATCATATGCTGTATATTAGCATTTTTATGGTGTATCTATATCTATTCTGCATCTAGCTTGAGGCATGTCTATTCTGCATCTAGCATGAGGCAACATGTTTAACCAGCTGTGTGTGTGTGTGTGTGTGTGTGTGTGTGTGTGTGTGTGTGTGTGTGTGTGTGTGTGTGTGTGTGTGTGTGTGTGTGTGTGTGTGTGTGTGTGTGCAGGCGGGTGGCGGGCTGGGGGTCGGTTGTCTGGCCCTGTCACAGATTTTGTCCAAAAATCATGCAGATCGGTACACAGTATCTCTGTATCTCTGTAGCCATTAAACGAAACGGGTATTTCTTACATTGATGCTCCTACATATTATCATGCAAGCACCAGTTAAAGTTACTTTCCATCCCTCATATACTGTGTGCAGTGCACAGTGCACATCCCATAACCCACACACTGCACATCATTTCGGAGCTCATATCTTTGAACGGGTAAGGGCTGTTGTTTTGACCACAATGGCAAGAATATAATTGAAATAGCATGTTATTTAAATGCTAGGTTCATTGTTTACCTAGTGTCCTATAGTTTCAATGTACATATTGCTATTTTGATATAGTTGTTTAGACCGATGATGATTCTTGCCTGGGATCCCAGTTTCTTGAGCCACTGACTACACTGTCTCTATGCATTCTATTGTGAGACTACCTGGCAGTAATCTGGTGGTAGTGGCTCAGGGTTAGAGTGGCTGCTTTGAAAACGGAAGGTTCCCAGTTCGATCCTGAGCTCCCCCAGAGTTAGTGTCAAAGTGTCCTTGAGCAAGACACTGAAACCCTAATTGCTCCCGATAAGCAGGTTGCCTTGCATGGTTTCCTCTGCCATCGGCGTATGAGTGTGTGTGTGTGTGAATGGGTGAATGCAATGCATAATCTATGTAAAGTTCCTTAGATAAAGGCGTTATATGAATGCACCATTTACCTTGATTATTGTAAGTTGCTCTGCTAAATGCCTAAATTGCAGACTACATGATCGCTGTGCCTGCTGCCTTGTAGGTGACAGGGAAATAGCAAATCTTATCTAAAGGAAGTGTTGCAATAACGGAACATTTAGAGGCTGAATGTTGTCCTTTAATTGAACATTCTAGTAGAGTTAGATAAAATGAACTCACCCCACGGTATACTGTGGTTCCAAACACATTGTAAGGAGCACTGGCGCATCCTGCTGGACAGTGGACACTGACAGTGGACACAAAAGCAGCAGCATCAGACCAGAGCATCACATAATAAAGAATACTGAAGAACATGGAACATAATGTCAAAGCTACTGTACATTTGAGTTGTTTTGAATTCATTTAAATTACTTACGTCATACGATCATTGGCAAAGTTGAAGTTAGGCTTGTTAGCACATATGATTGCATCTATTGAGAGGGAGCGAATATGTATATTATTACTCGTGGGAGACGATTAAACACAGATTCTTTATGTGAAAGCAAAGCCTACCTTAATAATTAAAGCTAATCCTTAGTGTTATTTATTTGAGAGTGAAACATTAGCATTTTTTTATCACCATAAGAACCCGTCTTGCTTACAGTCAGGTGTGCATCCCAGGATGTCAAAGCGGAGGCCTGCCACTCCTTGGACCTCCAACGGCAAGATCCGGATGTACTGAGCTGACACAGGAGTACCAAGGAGCTGGGTCTCCACTGTGTTCCTGTCTGTGGAACCTGGGAAAGACTGGGGGGTAAAAAGAAAACAAAGATAGATCGAAGATATCAATAAATTGATGTACCTGAATGTGGTACATTTCTTTTCAACAATACACTTTCTCTCTATTACAACAGAACAAGTGTTGCTTTGAAAGCTCACCGCCCCATCAGCAGTATAGTCGATCCAGGTGTTTCCATCCATACTGTGCTTGACGCTGAATCTGGTGACCCAGTCGTCGCTTGTAGGGCAACCCTGAACCACTATCCCTGTCACTTTCCTGGTCTGGCCCAAGTTCACCTGGATCCAGCTTGATGTCGCTGGAAGACAGGACAGCATTTAGGATGTACAGGGGGCGGCATAGCTCAGGGGTAGAGAAACCGTTATTAGAGCACGAAGGGTTCCCGAAGGGTTCCCAGTTCGAATCCGGGCTCCCCCTGAGTTAATGTCGAAGGGTCCTTGGGCAAGTCTGAACCCCACATTGCTCCCGGTGAGCTGGTTGGTGCCTTGCATGGTTTCCTCCGCCACCGGTGTATGAATGTGTGCGTGAATGGGTGAATGTAATGCACAATCTCTGTAAAGCGCTTTGGATAAAAGCGCTATATAAATGCACCATTTACCATTTACAGTATGTACTGTATGTATTTTGTATCAATAAAATAAGCTAGATAATAAGCAAGATAATATGTCAATACTTCAACAACAATACAACAAATTCATAGGAATATTAATCTAGAAAACAATAACTTAGGTAGACCATGCACCTAATCAGTAAAAAAAACTTTTCTAAAACCTAAAAATGCGATCTAGCTTTCATGTATGGTCATCGAGGGTAGGCAGGCGAGTGTTACAGTAAGTGCTATGGGTTTAGGAGGAGTCTGAAGACTTGAGTCTTCAGTCCACGGCGGAAACTAGGGAGTGAGTCTGTAGTTCTAAGTGCGACAGGGAGTTTATTCCACAGTTTGGTACATTTATTCTACTTGCTTTGTAGATCGTCCATTTGAAAATAATGGAACGTTCTTTTGGCACTTTAAGTACATTTTGATGCAGATACTTTTGTACTTTCTTTTACTCAAAAACATTTTGAATACGGGACTTCTACTTGTAAAAGAGGATATCTACAGTACATTGCAGTAGTGATACTTTACATGTGAGTACTTCTTACATCACTGAAAAAGGGCTAGTCCCAGTTGGGTGGTGCAGCGATAAGGTGGTGGGGGAGCCTTTCCAACAGACTGTAAAGCAAGCGATCTTCATCCCGTTCATGCGTTTATCGTGCGCTTGCCCAGGCCGTAAACGATTGCATTCACCACGGCTTTGTAAGTCGCGCGGCCGGCGCCTGGCCCGCTCCTCACGGGCACTCGCGCCTGCGGAGCTCGGGCGCGAAGAGCAGGACCAAGGTCCGCTGGCCTTCGCGCCGCTTGCAATGTCGTGGACAATAACTGTGACATATAACCATTGTATTGCTCATCAAATTTTCGGCGAGAAATCAATGGGGTCTCATAGCTGTACGCTTGCCGCCTAGCGCTACACCGCCGCCCAACTGCGACACCGCCCAACTGGGATTTTCCCCTGAAAAATACACATATTAACCCGGCACCCCCAGTAGTTGATGGCAACGCTATGTGACCGATTCCCGAGACACAGCGATGACTGAGATCACAGATGGGGCTGACTCAGAGGTAAAGATCAACCCAGCAGCCAAACTGTTATAAATATGTATCATGCATTCACATTTATAATTCTTAATTAGCTCTGCATTTATTCCTGGTATGAATGGCTGGTACATACGGCTTCCAGAGGGCTTCCAGCAGGAGTCGCCATTCAAACGGGCCTTGTTAGGAGTGAAGGAACCCATGGAGGAGGAGGCAGAGAGCTGGGAGTCTGTGATGTTTCCATCCTCCACACCGAGGCCCTGCAGACACACTGGGAGTGCACACCAACATATTCATATTGTTATACTGTATTATGTCAAATAATAGTTTATTCAGAACTGATGCTATGACTTGAAAGTTATAGGTTTAGGCATAATTAAAGCAGTTTACTGTATGATTGATTTGATTTACAATAAAACACATGTATGACATGGCTTCTCAAAAAGTAAGAACATCAAGGATAAAAACAATAAAGTAAAAGATGACTTCTTTTGTAGTGCTTGGTCTCGGACAAGCAAAACATATTCATTATAGTATTTGTTATAGTTTTAAGTCTTAGATTATTAAATTACTACATACATATTGTAGGTTTATGAATGTGGTTGTATGTTGTAACACGTTGGGAATAGACTTTGTGGAAAACCCACCTTTCTGTTCACAGCTGTAGGTAATTTCCAGGTATTTGAGAACAGTGGGACAGGGGTCCGGATCCACCATGGCGTAAACAAAGCAGAAGTCACGGTTGTCACATAACTTCCTGTAATGAGGTAGCATCCCAGGCACGTCGCAACTTCCTAAGAAGCAAGATTTCTTTTGTTAAAATTATGCAGAAAAGCAGCTAATAAATAGCATTTATGAATGTTTACTTCTTTAGTGCATTTACGTAAAAGATAATCCAGGTCAGTGCATTGATACACACCAACTATGTGAGGACTTCCACAGCACCAATTTACCAAAACTCATTTTTTGCAACACCAGGCATCTAATGGTTCTGAACTGGCCATCTGGTGTTAGTTCCAGGTGATGTCACTCTCTATAATACAACACAGAGTAACATCAATTGGCACAAAACCAGCCAATAGCAGATGCCTAGTTCAGCAACCTGATCTTCACTA
The DNA here is from genome assembly GCF_963921795.1 of Nannobrachium achirus. Taxonomy (NCBI): domain Eukaryota; kingdom Metazoa; phylum Chordata; class Actinopteri; order Myctophiformes; family Myctophidae; genus Nannobrachium; species Nannobrachium achirus. The sequence goes on along the minus strand of NC_137822.1, from coordinate 33,669,715 downwards.
TTAGATGTAAGACTTCAGAATTGAGTTTGGGGTTTATTTACTCTACACTGTTAAATCCACTATGTGAAATTCAGTAGCTTGTATATCAGACAGTATTTGTCAGTACAGTATGTGTGATGGTCTTCCAGTGAGGGGTTTCTATACCTCCTCCTGATCCATCGAGGTGAGGACAGATGTCATCACTCCTGCGTCCAAAGAACGCTGACTGGATGTTGATGACACTTTCATCTGGACAGTGGAGCACAGCAGTGGAGCGCTGGCACACCAGTGCAGTCATAAACCCTACAAAACAAACCGTTGACATATTTCACACTGTATAATTGTCTCCACCAGCCGAAGGCTTGGGGGAGAGTATGTTTTCCCCTTCGTCCGTCCGTGTGTCCGTGCGTCCGTGTGTCCGTCCGTGTGTCCTCGCAGTTTGTGTGCAGCTAATCTCAGTCGCCGTTGGCCCGGTCGCTGCCAAAGTGAGCACACACATTCCCTGGATGGCAATCTAGAACCTCTGCCCTAAATCTTTCAAATGGGCCTTTTCTAGCGCCACCTAGTGGCCGATGTTCGCAAAACACATTTCTGTGCACTACTCTTACAGATTTTGTCCAAAAATCCTACAAATCGGTAGGCAGTATCTCGACAGTCATGTGATCGACACAGATCTGTCTGATTTTGCATATTCCATCCTGATTGGCTAAGATTGGCTTCCAAAGTTTGTAGGATTGAGCCGTTTTGAACAAAATGCCTCAAATCCCAAACGCAAAGTGCAATTATCATGAAATCGCGCACACACGTTCCCACTAGGCCGAGGAAGAAATGCCACTTATTTTTTTTAAATCAGCCTCATGGTGGCGCTATAACAGGCCGATTTGTGGTTTTACCTATAACTCCACCGATCAGTTTCAAACTTTGTAAGCGCACTCCCTAGAGTCTAAGGATAAACCTTTGCCCTGCATTTTTCACATCAGCCTTTTATAGCGCCACCTTTGGGCCGACTTATGTAAAACACATTTTTGGATATTACTCCTTGAGATTTTATCCAAAAATCACGCAAATCGGTACACAGTATCTCTATAGTCATGTGATCAAGTCCGATCCGTCTGATATTTCATATTCCATCCTGATTGGCTAATATTAGCTTCCAAAGGTTGCAGGATTGCTCAGTTTTTAAAAATGCTTCAAATCATCAACGCAGCTTGCGATTACCGTGACATTTGCCACACATATTCCCACTAGGTCAAGGAACAAATGCTACCTTTTTTCACATTGGCCTGTTATAGCGCCACCAGCAGGTAGACTTTAGCAAAACACATTTTTGGAACACAATGCTTCAAATCATGCATGCAGCGTCCGATTTCCATGAAAGGTCTAAGGTGAAGAACATATGCCACCCTTTTTACATTGGCCTATTATACAGTAGCACCACCAGGACACACGGCCTGGTGGAGACCTGTGCTCGGAAGAGCACTGCTTCTAGTTAACCATAAGGTGGCAATAAGCAGGCACTACAGTTCAATGTATATCTGGGGATCTGACTTACAGACTTAATCTCTGTGTGTGTGTGTGTGTGTGTGTGTGTGTGTGTGTGTGTGTGTGTGTGTGTGTGTGTGTGTGTGTGTGTGTGTGTGTGTGTGTGTGTGTGTGTGTGTGTGTGCGTGCGTGCGTGATACCACAGTACTGATAATGTGTACTGGGTACTGCACTAGTACATTTCTTAATAGTCTTCTCCACTCAACAGGTTTCAAAAACATTCTAGGAGCGAAAGTAGCCATTTTCAAAACAGTTGGCCGGCATACGCACCGTCATGAGGTGGTGGAGGCTCAGGTGTGTTTGCTGAAAGAACAAAAACAGTGTTACAAAACAAACTTCTGCCCGTGAAATGGCAATTAAGACATTACCACTAATAAATCTTTACCTCTTCGCTTGCAGACGTAGCCTCTTTTATAGTCACAATTGTCATCATTCCATTTGCCTGAGCCAATTAGCATGGTGAGACAGTCTTCACCATAATAATCATCCGGGTTGCCTGAGAGGAAGGAGAAAGCGATGGAAACATATACTCTGTCACACAACTTTGTCTTATAAATACTAAATAGCCAACACTAACTCACAATATGTCACAATGTGAAGCATTGTGAGTTTGTCTGGCATACACCACCATGTGACACGTTAGGAGTTTCTATGACATCATGTCATTGGTCAACTGTACCTCCATTCCAGTGGATGTATCTGAAAGGTGAGCCATCGGTCCACTCCCAACCCCCCTCGGTGACAGAGTCATGACCGCCCAGCCACAAAGAGATCCCTGTGGGAGCCAGCTTGGCCATGGCTGGAAGGATACAGAATGAAAAACCACACCCAGTGTGAAGTGAGCAGAGCCTTTAAATACATGCTCAGAACGTCCCCCGAAGCTTGGCCGATGCCAAGCTGTGCAGGACACACGGACGGACATACACACAAAGCCAGATGTAGGAGTGGATAGCACCGCTCAAAATTAGCTAATCATACATACAGTATCATAGTTCCTAAAAAAAGTAAATTGGAAACAAATACTTTGCATGATTTTTACATTGTTATCATCAGCACACTTATTTGGGATAATGGAAAAAGATGTGAACTAAACTATACTCTGTCGAGGTGCCAATTTGCGCCTTGTGCACTCGTGGAATGCTGGTCCCTGATTGTCTACAGGTGTAAACACAAAGAGAGGACGCGACAGAAACACAGAACGCATGCACTACTTGCGCGCTCTGCTGGGGCAAGTAATGATGGAGACAGCAGGAAACTAAATTCAGTGAACAAAGCCGTGTTCACAGGGTGATGAGGAAACTAGTTTAATTGAAATAAAAACTGCAATGAGTGCTGTTTCTGAAGGCCAGAAAGAGATATGATGCCAACTGGCCATTTTTCACCTCTGTCCTGAAGCACGTCCTCAAAATGTTAAACGTGTCTCGACTGTAAGACTTGGGGTTCCCCTTATCAAGCTGTGACTACAACAATGGGCTCCTATATCCCAGCGTGCATCAACCTCATCATCATAGTAAGTGAAGTGCCCCCACCAGCCCACCATCCCACCCCAGCTAGTCTGCATGATCTTAAGGCACCTTCATTTTAGCCTGACACTTCAGTCCGCACATCACCACCCCCTGCTGGTGGGTGGTGTGTAGAACGTAGTGTGTGATTGAGTCGGACGCTAGCAGTCAGGCAACCTTCATTTATCCTGAGGGAACAATAAAGTACAACATAAAAACTTTGAAGGATTACAATAGATGAAGCTTTGTTCCAGTGGATGTCCGATGCTTGCCAGGTCTCCTCCCTGGTTGAGGCAGTCAGCTCGTGCTTCAGACCACTTCCTCATAGACAGGTAGTTGAACAGGTAGCAGTAGTCTGTCAATGTTCCCTCTGTCCATGAACCACATCTCTCACTCCAATCTGTTCACACACACAGACACACACACACAGGCAGATCCTCTTACAGACGGCTAGCCTCTTAGGGAGCTAATCCGTAAGAAATTCTGTGATAGGGCAGGATGTAAGGCTATAAATATGAATAAGCATACAGTTGCTTCCTGTATAAATGCATACATGATGAGTAATTAATTCGCAGCATTGATATTTTTACCTGGTCCAGAAGTTGGAGGTTGAGGTGGAGGACCTTGCCCCGCCCCTGTGGACAATATAAATAACAAATATGAAAAAGGTGATGAAAACAAAATTAAAGGACAACTGCACACTAAATAACATCTAGGCTCATTTTCCTACTTATTGATCCCAAATGACTGTCCATGGGGCTCAGGCAGAAAAGCATAGGCAGCATTGGCAACAGCATAACATCTGTTTAGCAGACTATGGCGGTTCGTGTGGGACAACCAAGGCATGGATGTATGTACAATGACAACTACAACAAACATAACAAACCTTTTTTGCAGATGAATTCCTTTGTAGCCGTACAGAAGTCATCATTGAGTGTACCAGGTTCAACGTCGGTCATCCCTCTAAGGTGGGCACAGTCCTCGTTGCTCTGCCAGTTGTCTGGTTGGTTAGGAGCCCAGGGCAGGTAGTCCTGAAGTACATACACAGTACAATTCAGCTTAGATTTCTGTACACTCTTAGAGTTTGTCTACTCAGAGATTTGTACACTCTCAGAGTAACAGACCCAAGGGTCCATTTGCTGCGGACCCCCTGGAACCCCCCAAGGACCCCTGGGGGTCATTGGAAATTTAGAACCAGTGGACAGTGAAACCTTACAGAAGGGACACGCTTGCATCTCTTGTTGTTAAAAATTAGACTAACGATGAAATTTGTTCAGCATAATATCTGTCGTTTATGACACATCACTTACAGCTGGGGTTCCATCTGTGTAGATGAAAGATCCTTCCGTCACAGTGTCACTCAAGCCGACCCAGGCTGCCGCTGGCATGTGAGCTACAGCACACACAGAGATGATGGTTAAAAAAAGAAGACATAAGCCCTGCAATGTCTGTTATGTTGTTTGAGAAATACTACTTTGACTCTGGCATTGTCTGTTCTTTTTGGATTATTACTGACTGAACTACTAGGATGCACACTAATGATATAATACTGTATGCCTGTTATGGAACTTTTGAGAAACTTAATACAGTTTATTCACTCATAATGTATATTTAATCTTGATAGACTACATTCATTCATACATTCACTGCCGTCTGCCGTGGATGTGATTTGCTGATGAGAGCGGCTGTGGTTCTTAATTTCCAATCAGGTATTAATTATGTATTTCTATTCTATTTTATTCTATTCTATTCATTGACAGTTGTGTGGGGCACTCACCAGTCAGGAAGCTGAGTTCCTCCTCAGAGTGGAAGCTGGCCAGGTTTCCTCCCTGGTTGATGCAGAATGAGGACGCATCGTTCCAGTTCAGCACAGACTCTGTCTCAAAGTGGTAGCAGAAGTCTCCATTCAGCAGGTATCCAGGGTCACAGTGGGAGGCTGCAACAGCAACATAACATGTTTGATTGTTTGTTTGTTTATGTAATTATTTATTTTAGCTTTAAACTTATTGGGATAAAATGAAACTTCCAAGATTTAAGATTCAAGCGTGTTATTGTTGCTTCTTATATTCGAGTACAAAAGTCTTTGGTTTAGGTTCCCCAACATTGTTATTACAAAGAGATAATGAATAATAACAACAGTAGAGTGTAAAGACAAATAGAAAAGTATGTAAATTAATAATAATAACTTAAATAATAATAACTTGAATTTATATAGCGCCTTTCAAAAATCCCAAGGATGCTGTAAGGTGCTTAATGGTGCTGTGAGCATGGGTCCTACAGTACTTCCACATAATAAATATTATATAGCTAATATGAATATAAATATTAAATCCATATATGACAGAGGAGGGTGTAAATGTGGTATAGAAAATCTTACTAGGAGTTTGAGTAGGTTTCACATTCTGTCCACCAGTCATCTCACAAATGTAACCAAGACTTTTGAAGCAGCTGGTTGTTTCCCATTTGCCTGCGTAATTTCCTGTGGGAAAGCGAAGAAAGCACGTAAAAAATGTTTCATATATTTATTATTATTTATTGATTTGTGCAGTAAGCTGATTGAACCCGCTCTCCCGCTCAGCAACTGTCTATACTATAGTATAGACAGTGGTGTTCTTGCCACGCACATATTGACAACTCTCAGCTTGTCTTGGTTTGTCGTGGCTTGCAATATAGATATTTTGCCAAGCACTTTCTGTCTTGCGAATACAGGAGTAGTTGGTATTCATGCTCTCCCTCTCTCATGACCCCGTCAATGTGATCTAATTGGTAATATTTCGCCACAGACAGAAAATGAACTCTCTAGCCCTCAAACTCCCATCAATTTATATTGCTGTGATGGGGAAATAATGAACCTTCCGTAACAGAACTGTTGTAAAAGTCTTAATTGTGCTAACCTGTGAAGATCTGTCCACAGTCCCATTGGTTGGGGGTGTTTTGGGGCCACCCAGAACCCCAGTTGGATACAGTGATCGCACTCTTGTCCACCCATTTAAATGCCCCATCTTGGTCCTGGTCTGGTGATGTTACAAAACAGAAATGTATGTCACAATATCACATTTATTGTGGGCTCGCCTGAAAGGCGAGAACACTATGTTATCTTCATTATTTATAGAGTTCCGCCGTGTGAGATCCGTCGCAGACAGTACAAAGGCAGTGCCCTTAGCCAATGAGGTGCAATTGAGGTGTGGAAAATCTGGGAGTGGTGTTAGCTGGAGTATTGGTTGAGCTTCACATGATGGTTAGCACGCTGCAGAATATAGTCACGAGCGAGCCCACACTGTTTTGTAGGAACAGTATCTCTAGTTTATACTGTTTCTGATGTTTAAACCGAAATTTAAATCAAAATCATCACCAGTTTGATTCCTAAATACTAAATATAACACACTCATGACAAATCATATTCGACACTCTTGCAGAAACACAGAGTATACCTGATATGCCGATCCAGATGTCAGGAACATCCGTTTGGTGAAAATCTGGGAGGTATCCATTGATGAAGTACTGTTCCTCCTGGCTACACATATGGAATGAGACAAATGTCACAGACTGTGTGAAGGTTCTCACAGCTAAGAGTGGTACCAGCGATTTTCACTGATTTTTTAGAGACGCCTCAGAGCCGAAGGTTCTATGCCTATGCTGTCAGCGTTTCAAAGGGACTTGGGAATATACCGAATGACAAGGAAAAAAGTGAAGTAAACAATGTACAGTCAAAAATAAATACAAAATATGGTAATTGAAAAGAGAAAACAAGGAGAAATAATGGAAGATTTATTTGTATTTAATGCAATGGCCTGTATGAGATGTAGAGACCTGTGATGGACTGGGGTAAATAATACCTACATGAAGATCTTATGAAGCTGCAGCTACATTTACATTTAAATACTTCCTTACCTGTTTATAATGAGCAGGTTGGCCCCCATTTGGATGCACGCTCTATGAGACTCATGAAAGTTGGTCAGGAGGTCAGGATTGCTGACAAACCAGTAACAGCTGCCACTAAAGCTCTGCCACCCAGGAGGGCAGATGGCTGGTCAGGGAAGCAGAGCAAAGGTTGTAAGATAAGTCATATTTAGTAGGCTATATTTGCATGCATGGTTAATATAAAGATTGAGTTAGTAAAGTTTTCTCTGCTCATATCTTACTGTTGAGTCCTCGTTTGCACATGTAAGGACGTTCATGTCGACATACATGAGACTTCCACTTCCCGTACTGATCTCCCCAGTTTTTGATCAAGGCTGCGCATGCTCCTCCATCTGGATCACTGTTGGATACAATAAAACGAATCACTGAAACATCTAAAGCCGTCAACATCTTACTTGTATGTACATAGATATGGAATGAGAGTCGTACACTGAAGAGGGTTCATCCGTCCCCCAGTTCGTGAAACCAACAAGGGAAGCATCAGACCAGGTAAAAGCAATGCTGCCAGCTTCAATCTCACATGATATCTTGTTGCATTTCTGTCAAAACAACAATGATTTCACTTGAGAAATACATTTACAATACAACAGCAAAAACAAACAACACTTCAACCATATGACAATATAAATTAAAGCTGCAACCTGAAACTTATTTCAAAGAAAGAAAAGTTATTCTAATCAATGTGTAGACCTACTACTGCATTGTTTCCAAAAACAGTGGGTCGAGATGTGAGCGAACATCCGTTTGTTTCTTGTTTCCTACATTTTCTAATCCATTATATTGTTTAACAGATTCTCTCTCTCTCACACACAGACAAACGCACGCACACACACGCACACACACACACACACACACACACACACACACACACACACACACACACACACACACACACACACACACACACACACACACACACACACACACACACACACACACACACACACACACACACACACACACACACACACACACACACACACACAAAAACTCTCACCAGTGTAGAAAATCCCAACCAAAGGTCGTAATATGAATCATCCAATCTGCTGATGACGTACACCTCTTCTTCAGCTGTAGCGAGGGACACCAGGTCCCCTCCTTCTCTCACACAGTCATATCTGGCTGCTGACCAACTCTTAGCGGTTTCAGACTTCAGCTTGTAACAGTTTGAGCCGTACTGACTCCAGCCGTTAGCCAAGTCACACGTGGTGGGAAGGTTGGCTGAGGAGAGATAGAGAAATGTTAAAAATTAATAAAAGACAAATTAATCTTAAAGAGGCGGTGCCATAGTTTTGTACTTTTTCTGTTTTTCATGTGTCTATGAGGTTGAAAGTACTTAATTAGACCCCCTGGTGTGGTTTTTATAAGCAATTATGTATTCTCTTGGTATTTGTTTGTTTTCTCTTGGAGGCTGCCACTTGTGGTCAAAAGTGTCAGTTAAAAAACACACATACTAAGTATGTCACAGTATCAACTCCTCCCCTAATTACCATTCACCCAACACTGTGGGGTGTGGCTAACTTCAGCTGGGTCACCACCCACCATGACATCCATGCATACTTAATGAACTGGGGGTGTGGCCACATAAAAACCCAATTTTAACTCTTTCTGTATACTTTTTTGGAAAAAATCTTCCTCCTAGTATAATCATAATACCTGATAATCATGTTTTAGAGGGGGGGGGGGGGGGGGGGGAATCATGGCACCACCTCTTTAACATGACTGAGTGCACCTTCCTGTTTTTCAACACTTTTCAATGGTTTGGCAGTATCGTGTGTGTTGTTCATATTGTTAATTGTGGCCAATAACATGTCTGGTGGACCTACGGTCAACGATTTTGCAGATGTATTGCCTGTTGACATTGCAGTTTTCATCATTCCAATTTCCAAGGTCTCCTTGTACCTGACCACAGTCCTCCCCAGGGGGGTCACCCCAGTTATCAGGATTACCAGGAGACCATTGCCTGAGAGGAGAGGACAGGACAGGACAGGACAGGACAGGACAGGACAGGACAGGACAGGACAAGACAAGACAAGACAAATCAAGACCTATTGATGAATAATTCTGGCTTTAATTCTACAACCACAGGATAGTTATTCCGGCGGTACCATATTTAAATGACAATAGTTACATCAATTGTTTAATTCTGTTCTTATGAATTAGCTGTAAACACCTAGAAGTATGGCTTATTATCTTAAGTTAAAATGACCATAGACTGTTTTTACCATAAACTGTAAAAATGAGATGGACAAAGCTATGGCCATATACACTACTATAGACGGTAAATGAAGCCTATTTAGCAAGCGTGTACATGCCGCCATCTTTCTACTGTACATCCTGGCCTGAAAATGGAAATGGGGCCAGGATTCTATTGGTTGGGACAGAGCGGGGGGTGGGTCAATACATGCTTTTGGTTGGGAGCTTGTCAATAAAGCTAGCCACGCCACTCCTACAGCATATGCTATTTTATCATCAATTTTAAAAGACATGGGACCATAATAATCCTAAACAAAACGCATATCATGGTGATTGAAAGACATAAAGTATTTATGACAATGTTTATTAAGGAAATAAAATCAAGTGTAAATTTTGGCAAAAACCCATTCACTTGAATGGCGCATAATTCTTGTTGGTACCAGCAGGAAACAGCGAAACTAGCGGCCATTCATATACTGTAAACCTTCTCTTGAAATCTCTTCCTATATCACCTCAACTTGTAAGCCGGATACTATGCCCTTGGTTTTTACTCATATTTTCAAATAAACATTTGAATAATAAAAGAAAAGATGTTACATACTCTATCATAGGAATATAGGGGCTTCCATCAGTCCACTCCCAAACACCTTCTGAAGCAACATCATTCAGGCCGATCCAGTAGATAGATGTTCCAATCTGTGTCCGGACCCATTGCTACAAATATCAAGCAGAAATGTGTAAGTAATTACACAATCTGAAAAGATGTACATCAAGTCAAATCCACAGGTCTATAATGAATATTTGTATAGTAAAGTGAATGTATGTGTGTACTATGTGTGTATTACCAAATGGCCAGATGGCCCCACCAGTATAGTAGGTTTTACAAGAGAAATTGATGATTTATGGTTCAAAAATGTTCAAGAGTTAAGCTTGCAATTAGTAAAATTGCAGATGTACAAGCCCACAACACATTGTAGCATGACTCGTTGTGAACTTGTAGATCTGCTATTTTTGGCTTTAGATTTACGATTAGAAATGTCCCAAAAAGTTAAAAGGTCATTAATACTGCTGTCCCAAAACTTTGATGCCCTCACTCACAAGGATAGTAATACAAACATATATGTGTGTATAATGTTTGATTGTACAGTAATCATGTCAGTGATGGGTTTTATCATCTCACCCTCTCATGAAAGTCATTTATACTCATCAGGTCACCTCCTTGCCCCAGACAGAAGGTGTGGGCCTCTCCCCACGACTTCCTATCCACAGAGAAGTAGTAACATTTGCTGTCCCATGGCCTCCAGCCTTGCGGACACTGACTGTAGACTTTAACCAGACCACATAATATCACAGTTACACACAGGAGCCACACTAATCAAAATGAAGATTTGATTAATTAAACCCTATATACTTTGTTGTACAATAGCGAGAGTATCAGATCTACAAGCTCACAACGCGTCACATGCCGAAAAGACCATATACAGTATGTGAATATCTATGGGTACCAGGGTCACCATATATGGTAACTGGTCCGATATACATCACTGGCCAGATGGCCAAGACATGGCGTGACATTTTCGCCCTTAGGCGTCTTGGTAGTAATCATACAGACAGGGCAGCAAATTCTCCATAACTATTTGAGTTGAAACTTTAAGCTGTTGCCCAAGTATTTAAATGAAGGTGTCTTGGTTGAAAGTGATAAAAATTATTTATATGAAACTATAAAGGCTAAGGTCATTAATCAACATGCTGCTCAGATGAAAGTCCGAGGACAGACTCACAAATTCCAGACATAAAAATCTATCTGTTTGTGGTAATGTTTGACTTCTACATCTTTTACAGACACTATGCCATAAAGATCACATTCTGCAAAGTTGCAGATTGTAACAAGTAACAGAAACTCTCATGTTTGGTTCATCTCCAAACAAGTGAAAGAAAACCAAGCACAATATATTCAGTAAGTCAGATTGTTTTGATGGTTTGTCTTGCATTTGTGGAAAATAGACTGCCTTTACAAATACAATAAACAGAAATGGTGCTAAATAGTACTACAAGTGGTTCTTTGGCTATCATGGGGGAACCTTTGTTGGTGCCATATACAGTACAAGCATATATCTTAAAGGTGTTGTATAGCACCTTTGTCAAATTGCACTATAAAAAACATTAACGGTTCCTAAACTAAGCTGTAGAACCAACCATACAGGTGGTGTGTGGGTGTGTGCGTGTGTATAGAAGTAAAGTGCAGTGTTTTGTCACCTGATGTGACAGAAGCATCAATCTATATTTCTTCTCTTAAAGTGTTGGCTTTATTGTTGTATCAGTCATATTTTATGGACAGGTTAACCATCGTCCTCACAACCATCAACATGTAGCAATGCAGAATAACACGTACACTACACACACAAGGAAATTACATGTAAAACAATTATCTTGTATATCGTTGATGTTTGGTGGAAACCTCATTACGTTCTGCGGCAGGAGTTACTGTAGATCGGCTGCAGTACGATCCCGGGCTCCCCCAGTTAGTTAGTGTTGAAGTGTCCTTGAGCAAGACACTCTGAACCCACTAAACTAAAGTAACAACTCAATACATGTATATGCAGTTCATCACATGAAGGCCTATCACATTTGGGGGATGAGAATATAAAAATCTAAAGGTATAAATTATTGTCTAAACCTTTCTGTAATTCAGTCAGACAAGTCTTGGATTGAACTGAGCATAGATATATGAAGCATAGTTTGTTGTCACGGCTCTGTCTCATTTCATTAATTCATTAATAAAAAATGTATTTGCCAACTAGATTTTACAGGGAATGAAATGAAATATACCCCCATAAGGGAATCATAGAAACAGAGCTGGGGCGGTAATGGGAGCAAAAATATAGCATAGAGTACAAGGCAGCAGCGAGAAGAATGAGCTTTGAGCAGGGAGGTTTAAACAGCCCGCCCCAAAAAGATTGAGAGCATGTGACGAGCTGATCAGGGTGGCACGCTGCCCTGAGCTGTCTGCATGAACTAGCAACGCAATCTGCAATCCGCAGTCTTAGAAGTGGTTGTCACACATGTTCCACAGACCCCCGTCTGAAAACATATTGTGATAACGATCCCATAAGAGATTTGTTTTAAAAGAAATTCTAAGGGGTAAAATACACTCTGTTTGTCTTATTGACCTTGTATAGAATGTAAAATACACTCTTTTTTGTCTTGTTGACCTTGTGAAAAATACATATATCCTATGTGGATACTACATTATCCACATTTTGTAACCATTTTTTATGTATATTCAGTATACCGTTTCAAAATTGTCAGCTTGTAGAAAAATAAAATCTACAAGCTACTAAAATCTCCGGACCACACTTTGAGAACTACTAGTATAGAGGCAGTCTTCCTGTCACCTGTGATTCAGCTGACAGGAGTTTCACCAAGAGATTAACAAAATGTGGAGGGTCACCCTCTCTCCTAGACCCCCTCCCCACTGAACAACTCCCTGACCAACCAGTAGGAGTCAGTAGTGCAGCAACAAGGATATGTAGTGGTGTGCAGTTTGATTAACCTCTACACTACCCAGACATCCCCGGGATCTTACATTTTAAGGACAGAGGTATACCTAAGCCTAGTACAAACATCTCTCATTTCCGGCCCCACTGGAATGAAAGCAAAATGCAATACTTTGAATTAACCTCTTAAATATAACATACTTAATCATGAGGAACAGCTCTAGTTGTGTGCAGGAAATATGCTGTTTATGAAATGTTTTAAAACAAATGTGGAAATCTTTCCCAAAATAGGGATGCTAGGGTTAACAGAATATTGGAAAAAATAAATGATGACTTACCACAAGCAAGAACAGCATATAGGATGAGAAGTTGTAGAGACATTCTTTCTGATCTCATAGTCTGTAAAACGTTCTACAGCCACCTCTCTGTATTGTAGGTCTAATAGTGGTGTCTGTCTAATACATCTTAATACTGTAGGTATCTTTTCCTTAATGTCCTCTGAGTCTGGCCCTGAGAAATGTTGTATACAAGCTGCCACTTATCATTCTGAGCATCATCAATTTGGGTAGCTACTTTTCAACATCAGATCTAGGGTCCAAAGATTAGCAGCGATATAAAAAAAACAGATGACAAACACTTGATCACTTGACTGACTAAAATAAATTACTTTGATTGCCATAATATATCCTCAAGATTCAAGAGAGTATGAATTACATTTGACACAATTACATCTGAGTGTCAAAGTCCAAACGCAGCAACTGGTCCTCATCATAATAACCACGTGCCAGTAAGCTTTATACAACCAAAACCATGCCAGTAATTGTTACTTTTTAACTTGAGTTACAACACATAAAACTAAATTAAAAACATATTTGTAGAAAAGATCAACTATATTATTATTTCAGCATACATTCAACATTAGTCCTCTTTAACAAGACTATGAACTACAGCTCATTTTACACTTTAGTTCTCCTTTGACACCAGTAGTACCACTAGTACTGTAGGCCAGTGGTTCTCAACCTTTTCAGGCCGCGACGCCCCAAAACTTAACTGGGGACCCCCCAAAATAATCTTATTTGAGTTGAGGCATTACATTTAATTTGACTCTTTTTCAACTATACTTGTCCAACTTTCTTCCATTTTTCCAAATAAACTTTTAAAAACATAAAAGGGACAAGTACAGAATTAATTTGCAAGAGTGACTTGCGTAACAGCAACCAAACTTGCAACTTCCCAGAATTGTAACTTTCTAGTTACATTTGTTTTTTCTCTTTTTTTTTATATTAAAAAAAAGGTCTTAAAAGTCCTTAAATTGTCACTCCCGGTCATCTGATGGGGACACCCCCCCCCCCCCCCACACACACACACACACAAACACACACACAATCATGGGGACCCCGACCCACAGGTTGAGAACCACTACTAGGCAGTAGGCACTTTCACAGAGGTATTTTTTTCTTTTTTGGTTTTGTTTCCTAAATGTTCCCAAAATGTGAAAAGATAAATAAAATCTGGTCAATACTTAACTTTATTAAACCAATTTCTATCAATGCAATGGAAATGAATAGCATGCTCTTAAAAGCAGTCAAAGGTGAACAACACAAAATACAGTATAACAATTTTACAAAAGACTTACACGTTATCACATCAAAGTTGGCAAATAAATTCTGGTGTAAAAATGGTATATCAAGTAGAAAGATTGCACTAGCATTAAAGCGGCACTATGTAACTTTTCTTCTAATGAATAAAATGTATTTTTGTCCAATCTATGGTAGAGTATGTTAATACAATATAACTTATACAGTTGGAGTGGTTGGATTTGGTCTCCCTGCTCTTCGATTGAGACATTTAGATCATGTCAAAGGTCACGTGACACCAATTTTTATTTTTTGACCCAATGGTCAAGATTCAATTTATCCACTGAGCAAGCAGACAGGCTCTATTAGCTCAGTGGTAAAAATGTCAGCACTTGCGCAGGAAACCGGATTCAAATCCGGTGTGAAAGAGGAAAGTTATATAGTGCTGCTTTAATTATGGAAGAACACAAAGGGTGAAATAACTTGTTTTTTCTATTTTTGCCTTTGTTCTACAGACCTCCAAATGTAAACAATGCAAGTCATATCATGGTGGTTTTCAAAATTAAATATTCTGAAAAAACATTAATAGACTAATTTAAAAATGACTTAAATTATTTGGAGATACCAGAGGCATAAGAGTTAACGAGTTATTTTCAACCTCAATGCCTAAAATATGCAGATACTGTATTATCTAGATATCTGAAAATAGCTTCAAATTCTCCATTCAGGACAAAAATATACTTCCACCTCAGATCTATTCTAGGAAAATAGTGCACAGCAATGGATTACACAATGTAGAAAAGAACAACACCAAATACACTTTTTTTATGATACAAAACTCCATATATATACTAAAATATATTAAAATATATTTGAACCATTTGGCAGAGTCTAATCTCAGTCTAAACGTGTACACATCCGAGCACTCTTGAGAAGTATTTCTGACAGTCCAGCTATCATCTCACAGAAATTGTGAATATGAAAATCATTCCCTGTCAGCATGGATAGATCCCACATGTGGACCACAGAGTTGAATAGAACTCTGAAGAATCCTATTCTTTAAAGAGTTATAGTTGCGCTCCTGAGCAGTATTAACAAGCTCACGTTTTGGGAGAAATGGGAGAAATGAATGGGTTCTCAATGCACACCAACAGCTCTTCACTTTTATAGTCTCAACTAGGTTTTGGCACCTGCACTGCAGCACTAACATTCCCATGCAAAGTCCTCACACGTCTAGTGACTGTTTGGCTGTTCCAGTCAGCCAGCAGGGAGGATTGTTCAAACGCAATTTGAGGCAACAGCCAGCTATAACACTGCTGAGATACGATCCAGCCAATGTCAATTAGAACAACTGATGATGATAGGGGTTTAGATTACCAGAAACGCAGAAAATACCTTTCCTGATGTCTTTGTGCATCCGGAAATGAATGTGATTGAAAGAAACTTTGAAAACGGTGATTTAACAAAGATCTAATGTAGGTCAAACACGGCAATTCAGGAAGTGTCAGTGTTCCAACTACACGCCACACTGCAAAGGAAGCGTAGTGATCAGTCTCTCAAGACAGACTTGTTGGCTCCCACAAATTTTAAATGCTTCCACCTAACAGTACTGTGCTTCTAGCTCTGAAAATGAATAGAAAACTAAACAGAGGGACAGCCCCCAACCCCCAGCCCAGTTTTGCCTGGGCAGACACATAATTAATCCTACTGGATCCTAACAAATGAGCAAATATCTTAGCATTAATATATGTCAAGATATTTCAAAATAACTTTGGTTGAATACCTTACCGATCTGAAGAGATTTTATATGCACTGAATTACTCTCTCCGTAGCATTTGAAGATTGTGGGAGATACAGTCTGGCTTGAGAATAGTAGTGAAGTGTCAGTAGTCATTTTTTCTTCCTATGTTGAGCCTCCCTAGCATAACGAAAACAACTGAAACACAAAAGTGCAATCTTTAGACAGGCTCAAGCAGTCATTGAAAAGCTTTCATACTGGCCTATTATAGGATTCATGTTTATGCTCTATGCTGCAACTAGTGCTGTGAATGCTGAATCCTTACTTATCCTCTTACAAAATTACACTCTAACCTCAGCGGTCATTTTCCCTTAAATTAAACTACATCAATGTGATTAAATAAAAGGAAAATACAGTACAAACACATCACTGAAATGCAAGTATCACAAACAAAGAATCATTGCAAATATGTCCTTTTCTTAGAAGCCTTCAGGTCTGTCAGATGTGCACAAAAAAAGGAGAATATTCCACAGTCTGTGTGCAGGTGACCACTCATGGGCGTGAAACAGCAAGAGACAGTGTTGATATCCACTTATGTTAAACCACTTAAGCACAATTTGCTAAATGTTTTGACTTTATGTAAAAAATATATATATATGAAAACAGCCGATCAACAAGGTCTTAACGTGCTGCATTGGGAAGTGTTGTGACCAGTGAAGATCAGATATTTTCGAAGAATTCTCGAAGATTCGAGACATTTTGCCTATCCACAAGTTTCTCAGTGAGCTTACTGGGGAAAAGGGGTGTGTTAACTCACGTACTGCCCCAATCCGAGAATCCTGAGAAATAGCCGTTGGTCCAGGCTGCCCCTGCTCGAGAATCTGAGATTTCTTTATAAAAAATAATCCAAAATCGGTCGCCGATCCGCAGTGCCGAAGTGCCCCCAAAACAGTACTTCTTGTCAGGACCGGAAACAGGAACCGGATCTCTGTTTTTTGGCCGGAACAACTCTTCCTCTTCCTGCCTCCATTTACTTCTCATGTAAACACTGCTAGCGAACACTGCTGCTAACTCAGGAACGGTAGCTTGGATCAACATGCAGTTTGTTTGTGATAGCGAACAGACCACGGTGTGCACGCGGATCATGCATGATCCTTTTAACGTGGGCGCGTTAAAAGGTAAGCAAATCGTGGCAGGCAACCCAGAAAGACGATTTTTAATTAAACAGTCAATGAGAATGTGGGCTTCACTTCCTCCACACGGCTGATTCAAATCACCAAGTAATCACCATGCAGAGATTCAGGTGTCACCGGCTCACAGCAGCAACCTGTCATAATGAAACGGCTAGAAGGAACAGGAAGTGATGCCCAACTTTCAGTGAGTAGTTAGGTGAATTTATGTAATGGTCATTCAACTGAAATGCAGCCAGAAGTCATCTTGAGCAGGCAAGTCCAACATAACGTAGGCTGGTGGTGGAAAGCATGGGTATGATTCCAGATCAAATTGTCCTGGCTGTGACTGCTAGACGCATGGATTTCCCACACTGGCATGCATGCTGCTCAAAGTTCACACCTTTTCAACTTTGACCTCATGCCTGCCTGCCCGTTACGGTGTCTGTATCTGTTGAGTTCAGTCATATGTTCAAATAGATTGTCACAGCTTTTGTATATTTGACAAATCGGGCGTTGATGATGAGGAACAGTGTGTTTGTCCACAAGCG
The DNA here is from genome assembly GCF_963921795.1 of Nannobrachium achirus. Classification (NCBI taxonomy): domain Eukaryota; kingdom Metazoa; phylum Chordata; class Actinopteri; order Myctophiformes; family Myctophidae; genus Nannobrachium; species Nannobrachium achirus. The sequence goes on along the minus strand of NC_137822.1, from coordinate 33,652,043 downwards.
CCATGTCCCCACAATGGAGGCTCCTCATTGGCAGGTGAGCCAGTAGACCACGCAGAATTGTGTGGTAAATTTCAGAATTGGCACAACAATTACATTGGGAAAAAATAATTGGCAACTAAAACTTTTGCACACACAAAAAAAAAGAAAAAAGAAGAACGAGAGGAAGGAAAAAAGCAACATGGACGGGCCGGCACATGCACATATTGGTCGGTCGACGTTTCGCCTCAATACTATTCTCAGACCTTGAAAAAAGAAAATGTATAATAATCAAGGATATCACACAATGCAGCTTTAACTCTCAGTGACAGTGTGGACAATATTAACAGGGGATAGGATAAGGGCCTTTGTTGGGTTTGAGTGCTTGTGGATCGGCTGGGTCCCAGCCAGCCAGCCAGGCAGATCAGATCTGGCGGTGACGAGGCGTTGGCGCTGGGAGATGCAGTGTCAAGTCAGTCACATGCAGTTGACCACGTTGCTGGAGCCCTGGCCGACATCCCTGATCTGGCTGATGTGCGAGTCGCACACGGCCACGCCGGCCCCGGCACGGCAGTGGGACACTGAACCCACCAGCTCCCACCTGGAGGAAAACACAAGCAACGGGAAAAGCTCTCAGGAGCAAGACAACGACACGATCCTGTGTAGGGCTGTCACGATTATGACATTTTACATGACGATTGATTGTCACTCAAATAATTGCGATTAACGATTTTGTTGTGTTTAATTTCTGTTTGGCTTGTGGGCTTTGAAGTTGCACTTGGCAGATATGATACATACCTGTAACCTAAATATACAAAGAAATTACTGACATATTTGACAACTTTATCCTTAAAAAAAGAACACTGATGGTGGAAATAGCCGATCTACAAGCTAACAACTGTTGCTTGTAGATATGCCATTTCCACTATTTTTGAAAATGTTTGAAAATATATGAAACATTTTCAACATGGAAACGATTATGATGATTATGACAAAATAATTGCAATTATGTCAAATAATTGTGATTAGACGATTATGTAATAATTGTGACAGGCCTAATCCTGTACTCTTCTAGCTGCTACACAGACCAGGTCGACGTCACAAGTTCAATTCACCATTAAAAGTTGCACTCCTTGAGGGGGGATGGGGTCTCCATAAATGTTAATGCTATGAGTGACTATGTTTTTCTGCTGTAAAAACCCAATAAACAATGTCAAAAAGAAACAAAGCAATTGCACTTCTCAACTCTCCATAAATCAATGTATAGCCTTAACAAAAGATTTACAGCCACTGGTCCCTTGGTGGTATATTTCTGGACACTTGTACAAGTTACACCAAGTTGTTACCACAGCAACAAATGCAGATAGGTCGACGACGTATGAATACACAAATCCACACGGATGAGACCAGTCGGCTTGAGGACCAAATCACATTTTCCTGTAGTCCCCACTCTGAACAAAGTCTCTGCTGTCCTCACCTGTTCATGCGAGGTTCGAAGGCCTCCACTGTGTTCAGGTAGATGTTTCCGTTGTGTCCTCCGACAGCAAACACCCTGCCCATGACAGTGGCCACCCCTACACCGCCACGCGGAGTGGTCAGTTCCGACACGTACTCCCAGCGGTGCTGCCGCGGGTCAAAACACTCCACAGAGCTCAGCGGCGAGTTGTCATCAAAACCACCTTCAGAAGAACAAGACCAAGAACACGGACAACAGTCAAGTGTGAAAACGATGCAAGGGAGGACACAATGGTGTTGTCCAAGGAAACAAGTAGGCATATAATATCATTCCTGTACAGTAGCCCCCATAAGTCACATCTGCCCATGAAGGATTGTGGTGCATCTTGGGAATGGGCTTATTGTATCTAAAAAAAATATTTAGCCACTTGCATGCATGCCCCCAACCACTGAAATCAAAGTCATTAAAATCGCTAAAACGAGAGAAAGCAGAAAATAAAAACATTTCTTTTCTCTAATTACAATCTAAAATATGAACCCTTGTTGTAAAAACAAAGTTGTCCTTTAATTGGTGCCCGAATGAGTAGAAATTAAGTATGGAGGGTATGATCAGCTTACTGTGAGAAAAGGCTTAATTACACTGGGCTTAGAGATAAATATGAATAGTCCTCTATATGTACAGTATAGTGGAAATTATTAAGACCCCTTCACTCTTTCTACAGTTATATTACAGGCGTTATATTAGAGCCAACAATCTACACACAACACCCCATAATAACAACAGCTAGAAACTTTGACTCAGAAATAATGCATCTGTTTTCCTCTGATCTCAATTCCTTCCATTTTCATAAAAGCACTCTGATTCAGATTGAGAGGAAAGGGATTCTCTGGTCAAAAATGTAAATCTTGAATGCCTGAATGTCAAGCAAGTGCTACGTTTGGTGAATTGCACATCATCACCTTGTCATGCCAATGCCATCATGCCATGGGGATGTTTATAGGCAGCAGGGACTGGAAGACAGGTCATGATGGACCCCCAGATTGGCATGCATTAGGCCAGGGACTCCATTTGATAAAATGTTTATCTCTGGGACACTAATCTACACTGTAAAATCCTCAGTGGTATTAATATTATGAACTTAATTTGATTAACTAACTGTTGCCCCCCTAAAGATCACAGCTGTGTAAAGCTGATAAAGGCATTCCCAAGAAGACTTGCCAGAGTCGCTTCAACAAAGTACTGAATACGTACTCTGAATACTTATGTTATTATATATTACAGTTAGCCTTCAGTACATCGGTACAAAAAAAAATAAAAAGTTTGTGCATGTGTGTGTAGAATATGCTTTCTTATTATGGGGACATTTAAGCAGATTGGTGGCAATAATGCAATCCGTTTAAATCCGTTTAACATTGTATCCAGAATATGGGTTAATAAACACCATTCAAATGCTTGGGAGTGGTATTGTATTGTTACCAACACAATGATAACACATACTGTATGCAAACCGTAAAAGCTGTAGCTGACAACACAAAATGTCATAACCAGAGTTGTTGTGAGCGTAGCATGACTCAAATCCAGGAGGTACAATAAAAGTATCTTTTCCTGTATTGCCCGTAATGAGTAACCAGAACGTTTCTCATTCATCCTATGTAGCTGGAGTATAAAAATCAGACAGCATGGAGCTGGGAGGCATGTGACCTGCCAGTCCTAACCACATTAACCCTGGTGTCCCTACTATGGCAAGACAAAGACATTTCTAAACAAAAAAAAATCATTCATGGGACACAAAAATAAGTAAAAATAGCAGAACTATAAGCTCACAATGCGTTGTGAGCTTGTGAGGCCTAGAGCAAACAGACAATAGATGCATACACTGAATATAATTATGTATAAACTTATTAGAGTTGGAGTCAACATTCCCACCACTGTTATACATGAGAGACATGTAGGATGTTTATTTCAAATGCTTTTCACATGTTTGTGATTTTTGCTTTCTAGCCAAGTCCCATTTGTTTCCATGCCAGACACGAATATATGCACTAGACTAGATAATCCAGCTCCAGTTGAATATGTACTTAAAGCATGATATCCAAATTATTAACATTAACAAGCTCCTTTTTGTGATTCCAAGTGATTCGTTCGCATCCATTTCTTCTTTTTTTTAAGATTTGTTTTTGGTCTTTTTATGCCTTTATTAGATAGGACAGTAGACTGACAGGAAATGGGGGGAGAGATGGGGAGTGACATGCGGCAAAGGTCGTCCGGATCGGGAATCGAACCGGTGATGCCGTCAGGCATCAATGCCTATGTGGCAATGCCTATGTGGTACGCGCCTGGACCAGTAGGCCAGTGGGCGCCCTCGTTCGTATCCATTTCAGTAAGTATGTTCATCTCACCCACTACATAGAGGCAGCCATTGAGTTTGCTGACTCCGTTTCCGGCCCGGCGCTGGCCCATCTCCTTGACCTCTGTCCACTTGTTGAGGTGGGGATCGAACCGCTCCACGCTAGATAGGGAGGCCACTCCATCGTTCCCTCCCACAGCATACACGTGATTCTGGCAGGACGAGAGTTTGAAGTTGTCACATGCCGAGTAAATCACCTTCCAATCGCATCAATTATTGCACTATAAAAACATGATAGCTGGATGATATGGTTATAAAACAATAAGGTAATGATCCACTGTTTAAAGCAGGGGCATTTTATAAGTAGGCAAATTGGCTGTATCATCAGACCGGGAGATAAATCAGCAGATGATAATCACATCACAACACCCACAGTTTCTCTCTGGAGACCTGCACTGCATGTCCTTCGAGGGGGAAGGACATGCAGTACAGGTCTCCAGTGAGTGTCCTTCAACCATGCAATAACCCAGTAATGCTAGTAGGGATGGGACGATATGAAAATGTCATATCACGATGATTGTGACAAAGGAAATCGCGATTTACGATATTATCGCGATAATCAAAATCCATTATCCTAGGGCGGAACATTTGCCAAAACATTGCTGATCTACAAGCTCACTGATCTACGGCTATTTTTTGGCAAAGCCATTTGATATAGAGTGACAAAAAGGACTGTATCGAGTTCGAGTATGTATATTATAAGTACCTTTTACCAATTATAGAGGGTTTAAGTGGTATCGGATATGCAGCTCGGCAAATAAAAACGTGAATTGATCCCAGTGCACGACGGAGGACGATATCAAGATAAATGAAATCTCCACGATACGATTATCGTGAGTGTTTTTTATCACGATAAATGATAATATCGCTTATCGTCCCATCCCTAAATACTAGGTGCCAAAACCTGAACGAACACAACAACCCCAGCAATGCCGGGCAAGTATATAAAAGTATATATGTATGTACAGTACAGTACAGTATGTTCTGTATATAGAGTAGATGAACACTGTCCTGTTGTTTCTTACCCCTAAGGCCACAGAGCCCACCCCTCCTCTAGGTGAGTTCATGGGAGCAACAGCACTCCAGCGGTCGCTTTCAATGTCATAACGTTCCACATCATTGAAGCAGGAATTGTCATCCAAACCTCCAATAGCGTATATAGGACCTCCAAGGGCTGCCAATGCTATGCCCCGTCTAAGAAACACACAGTAAACACAATACAGCAAATTATCTCAAAATAACAAAAGCAATAATAAATATAGTCAAGGTATGCAGAATGGTAGATATTCTGCTTGAAGTTACAATCATTACAATCCAAACGTCGATTTGGCGTTTTGCCATCCACACCTAGAGTATGGGCAATGATGACGCAGAGGGAAAATGCCCCCAGCACCCACAGCGTATGTGCTGGCTATTAATCTTGTAATGGATAATTAGGTACAGTATAATTATTCATTCATAATCAATTATGTTGTAATTTAATTTGTATACAGCAATTATGTATTTGTCAATTCTATATATTCATATGTTGTTGTTTACAATTAATCTATTCATGTTTTTAATGTTGTTAATACATAGGTGCACTAGAGCAGTGTTTACTGTACTGTGTACTGTGCCGCGGACCTTAAAGGGCAAGTTCACCTCTGGGACAACCAGATCTTATTTTATTGTTGTTTGGGACAAGATCAACACAATCCTGAGTTATTTTTTGTGTTCAATCTGTGTTTTGAGATATTTTAGTATTTCAGCATGAATGATGATGCATTTTGCATCATATGATGCATCATGCTGCATCATTGAGATGCTTTGGTGTTCCCAATTTAAGGACTTTTAAAGCCTTTTTAATACTTCAAGAAAGAAAAGAAAAAAAGACCATTACTGCATCAAAAGTAATCAACAAACTATATAAACTGGTAAAACATTGGCCAAATTGTAAAAATAATATAAGAAAGAGGCAAACATTTTGAAAATAGCCACACACCGTATATCTAGGTGTGCCCTGGGATCTTTTGGCTATGAAAAGTGTGCCCTGGCAGAAAAAAAGGGTTGGGAAACACTGCACTAGAGGACTTGTATAAGCCTTTTTTTACATTTTGTGATAAATCAAATCAAATCAAATGGTGTATTAGTCATAGCAAAATAACCTCTTCGTGTTCATGGAAGCTTTCATCATCCACTTGTTAGTGAGGGGGTCGAACATCTCCATGTTTCCAAGGTGTTCACTTCCGTCATGGCCCCCGACTGCATACACCTTCCCTGAGGAAAGATTCACACGTTTCAACATTGTGTCAACATCCGATGACACTGTACACACATTTTCCTACGGCTACTTAAAGGTCATGCAATGCAAATCTAAAAACCTCACTGACACTAAACTAATGGCATTTTACAAAGTCTGAAATAAAAGGATCAATTTATAATTTTCATCCACTAGAGGGTGCTTGTGATTACTTGTTGTTGCTCTACAAACACTAATATTCCTACAGTTACTACAGTGGCATGAAATAACCTGGAAATATCTGGAGTAAATGTTGAAAATGTATGTTAGAATGTTTCGAGACACAATTTTACTCAATATGATTAAATAAATAAATAAATAAATGATAGTCGGAGGCCTTAGGGATATTTTGTGCTAATCAGTCTAAAAGTGTCAAATTTTGCAGGGCTTGCTCTAATGATTTAGCTAGGGCGCCCGAGTCGGCGACCTTCGGGGTCGCCACAGCGGCCAAATCAAGTTGGGCTCCCATCAACTTTCTATACAGGAGGAATATACCCAGAAAATAATTTTTTTCTGGGTATTTAAGTAGGGTGTGAGGGGTCTAACTAGGGGTTTGTCATGATGCTGAATCCATTGCAAGCATTTGTTTTGCACAAAAAACATTCCTTGGGCTACAAATGGCCCCAGAAAACCCCCACAAAACTGTGAAAAGTGAGTGAAAAGTGATGACTCATCACTTTTCATCACTAAACCATCGTTTTCTAGGGCCATGTGTAGCCCAAGGAATGTTTTTCGTGCAAAACAAATGCTTTCAATGGATTCAGCATCATGACAAACCCCTAGTTAGACCCCTCACACTGTTTTTCTGAGTATTTTCCTCCTGTATAGAAAGTCGATGGGAGCCCAATATGATTTGGCCGCTGTGGCGACCCCGAAGGTCGCCGATTTGGGCGCCCTAGCTAAATCATTAGAGCAAGCCCTGGGCTACATCTGTGCAGAATTTGGCGCTTTTTAGACTGACACATTCTTCTACTTCTACTTCTTCTAGAGTGGAGATTACTTCTGTCATTCTATAAGGTTTGAACACATATCTTGACCACTATCTATAATTCAGTATTTATAGTCATTTTTAAACATTTCTCATACTCCATATCTCTTCTCACCTCCTACAGATATCACTCCTACATGGCGTCGTCTGCTGTTCATCTCGGGGCCAAAGAACCAGCTGTTCTTGGTGATGGAGTAGCACTCAATGCTGCGGAATGGGTCACCCGATCCACCTCGGCCGCCCACACAAAACAGGACACCTGAGATGACATTCCCAAAACAAAGAGAAGGAACAGTAGTGAGACAACAAGATTCACTTCGGACTAAAAAGAAACAGCACCCTTAAACATGGTTCATAGACAATATGTGCGCCATCAGATTGAGAACATTACAGCATACAACTTCTTAGATGCGATTGGCATTGTGCATAGTCAAATGTTTTGAGTTTTTATGTGCGAGATGCATAAGCAATTGGATTTGCAGATAGATTATCTGCAGTGTTTGCACATGCTAAAAAAACAACAACATGCTAACCCTTTAGGGGTTAAATGCATATCTTGTTATGTTTATATGAATGTAAAGGAAAACTAGACGGATGCAATTGGAAATTGCAAGTGTGGCTGACTATATTCTGCAGCAAGCCAACATGTCATGTGAAGCTCGACCAACCCTCGAGCTGGTGCCACTCCCCCAATGAACTAAATGAACTCCCAACTCCCAAAAAGGTGTTTTTGTCTCAAGAAAAACAAAATAGCTTTATTACATCATGAATTAAATAACAACATGTTAGCACCATGAATGTTACATAGATCAAACATGATGATCAAATGTACTGTAGTAGAGCCAAAACTCCACCCAATGAGTCCTACCTGCAGTGTGTTTCCTGGGTGTAGTGCGGAGCGAATACTCAAAGTCAGGCACCACCTTGTTGCTGAGGTGGAGGTGGTAGTTCCTGGCCTCGTCCAGCAGGTCCCGACAGTTCAGATTAGCTTTAATCATCTCTTCCTTGGCCACCGTCCCCGTCAGGAAATCCACGGGAAGCAAGGGGAGGCGAACCTGGAGGCGACATTGACAACCGATAATAGTAATTATCCTCGCACATCCTCAATACAGTAACAAAGTCATGAACATGCATGTACAATTGTACACTGTCTAACTTGACTATGGTCTGCTTATCTCTGCATTGATATTATATCGATTATCATGATATGAGATTAGATATCATCCGGGATTGTAATATTGTGATGTTGCAGATGTTTTTTTTGGTCCATATAGGCCAGCCGCACGCACACACTCTCATACACACACACGCACGCACGCACACACACTCTTACCAAACATATGTTTCTCTAACCTGAGACATGATCTGGTCCAGCCAGGTCTTATGGTGCTGTGGGTTGGCTCTCAACCACTTCACCGCTGCATTGTACACCTGTGTCTCTGTGTGGATGTTGAGGTCGCTGGAGGACAGCAGCGTGCGCAGGTGCTGCGGCGACACGGACGGGAAGTCCTCGCACTGCACCACCTCACAGAAGTGCTCGCAGGCGTAGCGGTCGGCCATGTCCATTAGATCCACGCGGTTGTGGCTCTCGGCAAAGGTGCGCACCGCCAGGCAGTTGGTGGGGTGGAAATGGGCCTTCATATATTCACAACAAGCGCGCGCCACCAGTTCTACCTAAAGGATTCAGACAGCAAATTAAACGGGGCATGAGACACTAAGCTGATTTTCCACTTCAGATTAAAAACAACTGCAGATGGCAGGCTAGTAAGCAATGCAGCCGTCAGCTAATACAATTAATTAGTATTTGTTTGACATACTGTATGATCAAGCAGAGCATATATGGGTAACTTAATGCGGCCCTCAGGTTAGTGATTTCAGCTGTTCCAATTCCAAACATGCAAGCATGACCCGCTTTAATTACTTCAGTCTATATCAGTAGCTTGATGACTAAAATATATATATTTTTTATGTCCAATGTATTTGTATTTATTTTAGAAAATGTTACTTTTCAGGATTCTAATTCAAAAGTAGCAAACATAGCCGATCCACAAGCTCAAAACGTGTTGCATTGCGACGCATTATGAGCTTGTAGATCGGCTATTTGTGTGACAGATTGACGAAGTAAGACATTACTTTACGAAATAACTTAAATTCAGAGATGTATACAGTTTCTGCCCGACAGTATATGCAATGTGGCCCCCTGGAGTGAATGTGGAAATATAGTGTCCCTCTACATCATCAAAGTTGCCCACCCCTGAAGTAGAGAGAGAGAGAGAGAGAGCAACATGGTGTTACAGACCTCATAAACCTTGTTTGCGTGTATATTTTGTCACCTGAAGGATGCAGGCAGCGTAGAGCAGCGGCTGGACGTTGTCAACAGTCAGAGTGAGTCTAGAGGAGTAGGCAAAGTGCACCAGGTCCTGGATGGCGTCACCATCAAAGTCCTTGATCTCAATCAGCTGCTGCTTGGCTTCGGACATCTCTGACAGGAACATGGCCCTGATGGGACCAACAGCCTCTCAGACAAGGTCTATACCAAAACTCCAACATCTATAGATAGGAACATGGCCCTAATGCAGGGTTCCCCAATAGGCGGCCCGCGGGCCATTTGTGGCCCGCGGGGGGCTACTGTCTGGCCCACACCAACCCCAGTAATAATGGTGGTATAAGAGCAGCAACAACACTAGTATATCGTCGTTGTCGGCTGGAAATCTCGTATCTCCAAATTTGTACGTTCTTTCACAAATCATACAAGGCCGTCGCACAAAAGTAGTGAAAACAGAAGATCTACAAGCACACAATTGATTGTAGATCAGCTGTTTTCACTAGTTTAAATCATTTTAAAAATTATAAAATCAAAACGAACGGTTTTGGAAATACAAGATTTTCACCCGACAACGACGATATATGAACTGTCGCTGGAGTAGCAGGAACGCCGCCGTCGCCCCCTGCAATGCTGTGGCCCTCGGCTTGGTACCCTGGACATAATTCGGCCCTTGAGGAAAACTAATTGGGGAACCCTGCCCTAATGGGACTGAGGTAACGGCTACAAAAACTTAAGTGCTACTCAAAACATGCAGAAGAACCACATCCTAAGCTCACTGCTTCCAATAACTTCTGTTACAAGAGATTTTTGTCTGTAAAAAGGTTCGGTTTTTTAACCCAACATTATAAAAATGTTGATTCCTGTTTTTTATTAACCTCACCAATAGCTATATTAATAAGAAATGTACCACACTGCTGACGAATGTTTATATTCTGACACAAACAATGGGCACAAACAGACTTCAACTTCCATGTTCACTGATTCAAATGTTGTTGATTTTTTTTTGTCTAGATCACAAACCTAGAAGACCTAGAACCTAGCCCTAGATCACAAAGACTATATTTTGAATTTGCATTTCATGAGTAGAAATGAAATTACCACTACCATTATAAAAACAAGATGAACAGTGATTGAACAATGAAAATGAAATGCACCTGAAGTAAGGGATGACACAGGCCAGCACCAGCTTGTGACATGGTATCAGCTTACTGCCCACCTACAAATCAGAGACAGAACGCATGGAAAACGAATTACTAACTTGTTGACATAGATTTTGAGTTGCAAGCCTAGCTCCAACCCCAGAATCACTAGTCACACCAATAAAGAATGTATTTAATGAGAGTGAAAACAAATTTTAATTCGGGCTGAGTGTCAGGCAGTTCCACCCACAGTCATTTCTGAAGGAACTTTAGGATTATTTAAGGTAATGAAAACTTTGCAAATGTACCAATTCATGCTATCCTGACATTTATAATTGAATGTTTCCCTATTCACCACACATGATTCCTAAAGACAAAGGAGTCTCAACATGATGCTTTTTATAGCAGTTTACCAACGGTTTCTTTTATAACAGAAGTTCTATTATCGCATAGTTTAACTAGAAAATGTGCACAGCAGAGCACAGACCTCTGCCAAGGTGACAAGTCAGTGTTGCAGTGCTTGTTCTTGGCACCACAGTCCCTTTTGGCCAATTTAACACGATGATGCATGTGACCAGTTAATCAGTTCTTCCTGTGTCCGTGATGTAAAGTGTCTTGAAACAACTTGTGATTTGGCACTATAATAAAATTGAATTGAACTGAATGCACATTGTGAACGTGCTTTGGATAAAAGGCGCTATAGAAATGCAGGCCAGAAGGTGGAACCTGAAGAATGGCAGCAGCAATGAGGACAAGGTTTCAGAGTCCCATCCACCATGTTTATATGATTATGACTGGAAGAGTCATCCCATAATACTATGACCTTTAACCTAGCCCCATATAGAACCTCACCCGTCGCTGCGTCCTGTAGTGCTCCGAGATGAGGTCCTAGAAAGGTGGCCACCGGAATCTTGCGACAGCCTCCACATCACAGTTGGAAAACACACAAAACGAAATTTTGTCCAAAAAGTAACGGCAGTTCCGAGCTCCCAGGTTGTGAAAACCTAACAGCGGTACATAAAACTTGAACCGCGGCATGAAACAACCCCTTAAAATCGCTAGTTTTGTCAGCCGGTAATGTTTACAAGCCTGGAAGTTGCAGCCGGAATGGCAGCATTAGCGCCCAACTTCCAGGCTGACAAAACTAGCGATTTTAAGGGGTTGTTTCATGCCGCGGTTCAAGTTTTATGTACCGCTGTTAGGTTTTCACAACCTGGGAGCTCGGAACTGCCGTTACTTTTTGGACAAAATTTCGTTTTGTGTGTTTTCCAACTGTGATGTGGAGGCTGTCGCAAGATTCCGGTGGCCACCTTTCTAGGACCTCATCTCGGAGCACAACAGGACGCAGCGACGGGTGAGGTTCTATATGGGGCTACCTTTAACCATGCCATCCTCGCTAGTGAATCTGGTAGGATTGTGAATTTCTCCTATACTCTGTGCTAAAGGTGTACTATGTCTTCAAGTATTTATAAAAGCCTGTCATTTTTATTAATTAGTTCTCCCAACTGAACAGGTAGACTAATTTGTGAAATCAGGTATAGAATCATATTAATTTGAATTTGATAGACAATCCAAGAGAAAGAAAGAAATGGAGATGAACAACAAATAAATCAGACCGCGATCTTGTCTGTATCGATTACTAAAGTTCCCAAATGCTTCAAAAATGGAAAGTTGCCATGGAAATGTTTAATATCAAAGTCAGTTAAAGAAATAGTATGCCCTTCTTCCTAGTAACCCTCTTCAGTGGATCTCAGAAATCCAACATGAAAGCAGGCAAGGGCCGCCCATCACACACAAAAGCACTAAACTACATTTTAATTAAGCAATATTACACGAGTGGGTGAGCGTCATCGTGATTACTGCGTGACAGTATAATAAATAAAACATCATACAGGTAATTGTCCCAAAGCTAATTCAGACACACTTGAGCTGTAAACATTGTTCTCTTTCCCTGTGAGCGGCTGGAGGGGCCTACCTTCAGGGTGACATCACACAGCTCTGGAGGGGCCTACCTTCAGGGTGACATCACACAGCTCTCCGACCTCGTAGAACTGCCTGAGAGAGTTGTGGAAGTCCTTCCAGGCCTCGTGGGCCTCAAACACAAAGGAACCATCAGGCTCACAATCCCCCTTTGAAGGCACCCTGCATCCAAGCCGCTTCTCCTTGGATTTCAGCTGCTTGGCATGCTCTGGCACCACGTCGCCTGGTGCCATAGCGGTCTACAGCACCCAACACCTGGACAGGAAGACAAGAGAACAATCGTAGAAAAGTGATGACCAAAGTTAGTAGGCCATGAGGCTATTCTTATCTCCTTCCTGTTGCTGCCTTCAGGAAGGAGAAACCGTGTTCCAGCATACAATAAGGTCATAGTAAAAAGGTCCTTTGTCTATCAGTCAACGTTAAGGCTTAATCAAGAGCTTAGCCATAGGTAGGCTGGGCGGAGGACACTGCTCTTGTCTGTATTATACTTATGTATGTAATCCTGTTTTTTTGTTCCCTTGTGTTAAATGTTTGTATACATGCCTGCTGTGTCGCAACACACATTTCAGTGTGAACTGACAATAAAGTAATATCATATCATTCATATACAGTGAGCAGAAATGTACTTACCCACTTTAAGCCCTATACTGTATACTTCAGTATACGATTAGAGTAAATTGCTGATATACCCACTCACAACATGTCGCACCACAACACATTGTGAGGGTGTAGATCTATTTTGGAACATTTAGCAAATTATACGAAAATATATATATTTTTTTTTAAAAGGTTTGCATTTCTTTCCAATGCAAAGGACAGTAATATGTTGCTTTCCCAGCATTTTACAGTACCTACTCTGCACAGAAAATGGGTGCACAGATAATCTTTGGCGGACGTAATTAAACTCTGGCACTGAAAACGCAACACTGACTCTGGAGACCTTAATACGGCAAACACAAGGGGATATTAGTAAAGGGACCGACACACAGATTATTTACCAGCTGAACAAGTTTGGTCAGTATTACCTCCCTTTCAGTTCCACTTCCTGATCGACTCCCTCAATAGTACATTAATGCAATGTGGGAAAAAGAATGAGGTCAGGCACATGCACAGAGTATCCAACGCTACAGTAGCTCACTGCTGACAGCACAGGGGAATCCATGCCATCCATAGTTAAAACATCCAACACTGTGGAGTCTGATGGAGGATTTCTGCAGCTGATACAGCTCAGCTTGCACACGGAGCAACAGAAAGCCAGCAGCCAGAGGGGCTCGACTCCACCCACACCTTACAGATAGTGTGTAGGGTCTCTCTTTCGCTCTCATTTCTGTCAGTGAATAGGCTCAGTGTATCGCCCCCTCATCGTTAGTCCACTCAGCTATACGAATGGAGGATATTTAGGCTCAACTTGCTCCTAATAGTTAGGATGGTAAATGCAGAGCATCAATTCTACATAAGCAAATTTACAGTTAGAACTACAACTAAAAAGGGATGCAATCATAATAATTATATCATTTAACATGCAGTGGTGATATCAAGGTATTTACTTGGATGGCAATCCAGGGTTATTAGCTAGGACTTACGGTCCTTACTCCTTACACACAACAGGAGTGGTGCTTGATTGAGTCAAATTAGTGAAATAGTCAAAAATGTAAATAATTGAGTAGCACAAATACTCAATTGCAAGTAAACTTAATATCAGAAAAGAGGCAAATTACAACAATGTTTGCTATGCAGCTGGTATGTGTATTTCATTATGTACCCAGGCTAACAACAGGAGATTCCACTAATCATGAAGATGACTGACATCATAGATGTCTGACATCATCATAGACCACATTCCAAGATATGGGCTTAATATTGATGACATCAGGGATCTCCATATATGGTCATAAAAGGGACAAGGACTGACAGAAATCTCCATATATGGCCATTCATTTAATAGTGAATACATTTTCCCCTTTGACGTGAATGGGGAACATTCTAATGGTAACAACAAACTACATCAAACAGTTGTACAACTTTAAGAGTGAATGTAATAACGCAGGCCACGGTCACACATGCAACGTCATAAATGCATAATCGTGGTCTCGGCATGAAAATAACATAACATATGGGTCCATTTGGTTACAACGGTGTCAGTTAAATTAAAGCTGCTATCCAGAACTTATTTTAATCAATAAAACGTTATTTATGTTATAACACATATACAAACAATATAACTACCTTCACAAACGTATTTTAAGTTTTGATTTATAAAATGGTCTTAATTTAAAGACCTTTTAATCTTGATGGATGAAATAATTGGTGTAGTAGTTGGAGCAGTCAGGATCAGGAATAGTCTTAAGTGTGTAATAAACATAAATAAGCTACTGAACATTTTGAGTTATGCTATCTGAGATCAGAAGATGCACTAGGTTTGCCCTAAACAAGTGCAATTGATTTTATGATGTTATTTTTTTTCTTGCCTCTGTATGTATTGTAATGCCTTATTTTAATGGGCTGACACGGTTTCTGGAATATTGTAGCAACACACCTGCAGTGGTTGAGGAATTTAGAAACTGTTATCGGGTAGGACACCTACTGGTTCACAGATAGTACAGTCCAACGCCCATAAGCTCATTATCTTCCCTAGCCTTGGATGAAGATGGTCATAGATGTATTTGATTGATTCTGAGATTGTGTATCCATGACACACAAATGTCAGAATCAAAGAAATCTATGACAGATCCAACTGGCCATCTTCTCATGCAAGCGGCGATTCCCTCTTAGCCAAGTTAAAATGGTAAATGGTGCATTTATATAGCGCCTTTATCCAAGGGGCTTTACAGAGATTCACCCATGGCATTACATTCATGCATTACATTCACCCATTCACACACACATTCATACACCGATGACAGAGGAAACCAACTAGGGGTTCAGAGTCTTGCTCAAGGACTCTTCCACACCAACTCTGGGGGAGCCTGGGGTCGAACTGGGAACCCTTCGGGAACCCTCCGTGTTCAAAGACGGTTTCTCTACCCCTGAGCCACTGCCTCCCGTTGATGTGTGGTTCAAAGAGCTCAGGTTAGATATGAAACATGCAGAGTCATTGCAGCTTTAACACTGAGCATTTCTCAATATGTAGCATAGAAGGGGATATGAAATGCATGTGAAATGCCATGTGTTGTGTTGTGGTGTGCCATACCATTACCAGAACTCGACAGCATCAAATATGAACACATCACAGTTTGTTTTGCACAAGTGTTACATGTTATAACTCAGTGGTTCTCAAACGTGGATTTCAGGGACTTTGTGGGTTCCTTTATGGGGGTCTATATTGACCCATACAAGTCTGTAACTCTAACAGTGTACAAATGGAACAAAATGGACCCGTTATTGTTCCATTTGTATGCATTTGTATCCATTATAACTTATAAAGCTGGTGCTGCATATGGAACCAGGCTTTAAATCCCAGTTTCTTACTGCTCAGTCAGAGCTCAGATCTGGCCTAGAGCCCGCCTTACTGTATCCGGTCATTTCTACGCACACATGCATGCACTGAAACAGGCTGTTTCCGTATCCGCTTACCGGATCTGCAGCCCCGGAAAGCTAATTGACCCCAGTCCCAAGTGCACTCAATGTAAACAACACACAGCCGATGCGTTTCTCGAGTCTCACATGAAAACATCCACTCACACATTAAACCCACTTGCAAGTTACTGTCGTACATTTAATTACAACGCCATTTGACGCAGGCGTTCGTCTGCTAAACCCAGCAATTCAGTTGCAGACGTGTGGACGTGCAGCAACGTTAGTTAGTTAGCTAGTTAGCTAACGGTAGCGGCCACCCACACACGAGAATTACAATTACGCATCTTGAAATGAAAACAAACGTGTCATTTACAATAGGAATATTGCGTCGTTTCACCAAATGAAACATGGCCATTTGTTACCTCATATCGCAGCAAAGGAGAAAAACAAATGTCACTTTCATTCACAGCCCGGAGGTATGTGTGTACAGTACGGTAGATCCCGAACGAGACGAGACTCTGGCACGTTTGTTGTCATTTGCAATGCTTCATGGGTATTGTAGTTTCCCAATTGTAACAAGCAACAGAATGGAAACGGGACCTTATGGCTTTTTGTGTTATCCTTTTAGCATCATATTGTACAATGGTACCACTGTGCTTTGTCTATTTGCAAACTGTAATACTAAAGTAGGCTATTCAATAAAAAGATAGTAAACTGAGGACATGGTGTGAGACAAGGGCAGAGGGAGAAGGATAAAACACTGAACTTTAATTTGTATAGCACTAAATCAGTTATGGGCTTTGCTTCATAAGTCAAGTCCATGAAATCATGCACTCACAAAACAAGGAACAAAAGTAGACCTATAGGCCTAATAAACAAGGGTGTCTAATATTGGCATTGTTTCTCTGACATTAATTGCCCAATAGAGGGAAGGCAGGAATGTGAATCTATGAATTTACAAAATGTAAAAAACATTCCCACACTAAATATTCACATTAAGATATTTAGGAATTTACTTTGACCTACTGTCAGTTGGTTTATTTATGTGTATTTGGACAGGACAGCACATAGGCTATTGATGAACATACACAAATGTATAATGTAAATACCCCGGTTTTAGCAAGAATGCTCATTTCATCCGTAGGCAAGTCCCGAAAAGTTCCATCCTTTATCCCCACCCCAGATGCCCAAATATGCCAAGACACAACACAAGACAGGGGATGAACCTTCTCATCTGATACATGCATCCTTCAATCCACTGTTGTCTTTGAGATCATCATCAAATCAAATCAAATGTATTTATATAGCACATTTAAAAACAACTCGCATTGTACCAAAGTGCTTCACAGGCCAAAAACATCACAAATCAGTTGATTAAAACATTAATAAAACACAGCATACAGTCAAAATACTCAACAGTAAAATAAATAATAAAATAAAACATTAAAAAAGCAAGGCAAGTTTTCTAATCATCAGTAAAGTGCAGGTTCATCAAGGGGATTCAAAGGCTTGTGAATATAAGAGGGTTTTGAGCCTGGCTTTAAAGAACTCAACGGAGGGGGCAGACCTAACAGCGAGGGGAATGCTGTTCCATAGTGTGCGTTTTCTTTTTTCCTTTTTTTTTGGAAGCGGTGAAAGCCACAAGCCACTTCCAAGGAGTGGCTTTCTGTGTATCGTGCGTCCAGAATTGAGGATTGGTCAAGCTTCACATGACAATTTGGCCCTCCAGATAAAATCATTCATTTACTCAGAATGTATACAAATATAGAACTAAAGCACATAGAAAGTATAAATCTAGAACACAGAATGTATAGATCTAGAACACAGATTTCAAAGCTCTAGAACACATAGAATGAAAATTCACTGCTTCACTTCGAACCGAGGTTTGATTTTTTTTGTCTCTTATTTGATGGCTGGACGGCTAGTGTCCCCCTATCTGCTGACCTGAGGGTCCTGATTGTTATGTTATGGCCTGCCTACTTTTTGACCGTCAAATCACATTCACCCACATGCTCTGTACCTCCTTTCTGGACCGTTTCAGGAGGAACTGCATCGCTATAAGGACGTGGAGTGAGTGGAAAACTTGCTTCATTTAGTCTTTAAGCAGTTTGGAACTGTGCCAGTTGTCAGGGAGCTGGTGATAATGGTGAGGATGCTGGGACCAGCAATGTCAGCAACCTCTTTCAGGAGGGGTCCGGGGAAAGGGATCAGTGTCAAGTTGACAGGTGTCAGGTTTCATGGTGGAGATTATCTTGGTAAGGGTGGGAAGTGTGATGGGAAGGAAGCTGTCCAATGTGGAGGTGCAGAGTCTGCAGACCAATTGGGCTGGTAATCATGTGGCACCAGGCCAAGCTCCATGCAGTAGCTTGGCACAGTCTAAAAACAGCTATGGAATGCTTCAATGACAAAGCATGTGGGGCAAACATTGTGCATCCAGATGTATTGTTGATGTTTGGAATGGCCTCCTGTCTGACAACAGAACTGACACAGTGACACTGATATATTATGACAGAGCCTGACCATGTAGAAGTTTGTGTGCTTGTCATAACAAATGCAATAAATCAGAACTGACCTGAATGGGCCAGTAATGTAAAACAGGATTAATATGATTTATAGAATGTATTCAGATATTGTATAATCTCAGAAGTCAGAATCCGATGTATAAATCTCAGAATTCAATCCTTGATAGAGAGATCAGTGTGACTCCACTCAGAACGGTAATGAGAACAGCTGCAAGGATGAGAAGATTCTTGGTTCCCTGCAGAGGACACAGTGAACCTATTAAATCAGACATTTTTGTAATGTTTTCCTAATGACATGTGATTTTATTCATTAGAACCTACCTTTATTTCTTTGAAGTAGAATATACTCCAAATAAGAGAAATTAATGCAGGGCCCTGTGGAAGCAGGCATTTGGTCAGAGTGGTGTACAGAGGCAATTGTTTTTATGACCATATATACAGTATATATAAACTCAATTATTACAAAAATATTAAACAAAAGTTGAATATTCATTTCAGTTAAAATAATGGAAAATACGATACACATCAAGTAAATACAATTTATTAGCACATTTCATATCACAAGTCGCAAGCATAGACTCAATCCTATAACACTGTAATGGACAGAATATCTTACTTATATATCAGTTATTATAGTACAATTTAGGACATTGACTCTTTGACTGTTCTTCTACTAAAGCTGTAGTCCTAATCAATTTGGTGTGTGTGAATTAAAGCTACTTTTCTTTACAGTGTGCTCTGTGCTGGTCCCCTTCTTTGATTCTATAATCAGAGATCCCTTTTTGATATATGCATTTTGTCCTACGCACATGTCAACCAACCTTTGAGGTGTGCATCAGCCTTTTCTTTAAAAAGAAATGGTGTGAGAATAAAACATTAAACCAATCTGTATGTTGATGCAATATAACTAACACAACTGTGTTGGTTGTAAATGGTCTACCTGCTCTTATGTAGTGTAACAAAAAGAAGTATTGCATGAGGGTTAAATTCATCCTATGCTCAAACAATCTTTCGCCCAACAGTGGAAATGTCAGCACTTTGGATTGCAGCTTTAAGAAAAGCAAATGATTTGGTGTAGTCAGAACTTACTGTGGTTCCAATGGGATATGTGATGACTGTCCCAAGGCAGTAACAGGCTGTGAAAAATGCACACTGAGAGGCAAACATCAGAGATGCTGCACAGAATGCTGAAAATACAGATTCAGTCAAAAATAATGCAAGCGTCCCATTTCCTGATTGAAAATGTGTTCTGATATGCAACAATGTATAATTTTAGGCTTAACCACTTTTAACCTGGTACCCACCCGTATTTCTGGCATGTCATTATTAGCCTGGAAAAATAAAATAAAAAGGCCCTCTGCAGATTAATTAGTCTGACCTGAACGGTTGTGATTGACTTTAGCTGCCCCCAAAGTTGTGTGGCACCAATCAGGGCCCAGTGTGCAAATATGGGATGGGTTTATCACCAGAGGCATTTCTTTTTAATCTGCCCATATAGGTTCCACAGAGAGATTCCTGACTAATATCCATGCAGTGATATTAACCTGGCCATGTTAGGCTATGTTATTATAGGTGGAAATGTTCAAGTGTTGTGAGCTTGAAGATCTGCAATTATCATTTGTCTTAAGACAATGTATATCAGTCAAACATACCAATGTTTACATTAAGAGCACCACCTGAATTAGTGAACCAAGATGAACCACGTACCTGGCAATATACACCGGGATGGTAAAACAGGTGCATTTTTCATCGCTGCACAATATCCCAAAAATGCTACCGATGTTAGAGTACTGACTCCAGTCATGTAAGGGAAAAGGTAGTCCAGATCTAAAGAGGATACATAAACCACGATGGCAATGTCAACGATCTTAATCTTCATATTAATCTTAATATTTGATGTATCTTGCAAATTTGACTAGTCTTGTCAAGTATTGTAGTACTTTGGTCTTACCTATCTGGCTAGCTTCAGGAAAGGATGTGGCATTCTTCAAGGAGTTGTTTTTAATGTATATTATTGGGGTATAAGCTCCTCCATAGAATAGCCCAGCCATAGTTGCAAGCGAGCAGCCTCTTTGAGGAAAAAGAAAATAACACCCAGTGTGAAGTGAGAGGTGCTTTTTATGAATACATTTTCATTAAAGCATCCTGCGATGCTTGGCCAATGAGCCAGTTGTGGGACACACACACACGCACGCACGCACGCACGCACGCACGCGCACACACACGTGTGTGTGTACTCTATATGGGTTTGAGCCCCGGCAATGTGTCGAGGTGTCCCAGAATAAGACGCTTAACCCCTTAACTGCTCCCCCTCTCACGCTCCCCAAAGAGAAGCACTCGGCTGGGTAAAGCGGAAAACTGAATTTCTTTCGTGGGACTGAAATAGGTCAAACTCATTATTTCTATCCTCTATGACTGTCAAACAAAGGCTCAGAAAAAGCCCCCGAAATGTCTTTAGAAGATTATACTTCTGCCATACAATGACGTATAAATGGGGGCAGGAGAAGACTTACATGATCTTCTTGTTGACAGGACTCAGTCTGTCAGTCCAGCTGGAGTGACGGTTCATATGAACATCAACAGACTGAACATAGTCACTGTCTTTGGAAGCAAGCTGAATGGACATGAGAAAAATACAGCCACTACAGAATATGACCACTACCATCATTATGGTACCTCTGTGTATTACACGATTGGTTAATTGTTCCATGCCACAGATATATATTCTAAATTCTAGAACATTATGCTGTAAGAGGCCTGTTGTTGTAGAGATAACGTTGTTAAATATATGAAATTTACACTGCAAATGAAAGAATAGTGAAGGTAATTGACCTGGTCTGAGTTTGTTCTGCATCTGTGAAGCAGCGGTTTCCTCTCCTCATCGTCCTCCTCATCGCGTCCAATTTCTTGTTCCTCCTCTGTCTTAATGAAGAACAGGATCAATACGCTAAAGATGAAGAGAAAACATGATAATTTTGGAGAGGAACTCTGTATATTATTTAGTTCTTAAATAATATCAACATTGTCATTGTTCTATTATATCAGATATCTTTGTTTTATATTTACTTAAAAATGAACTCTGTTAAAAGGAATCAAACATTTTGGTACGGTACATAACCTTATTGTTGCAAGTGAAGTTCCAATGTAGTTGAGTAGTGAATTTGGTACATCTTGTTTATCAAGACCAAACCAACCAAATCTAAAGTGCATACAGACATGAGTGAATGAAGAGCTGAACACAAACTTGTGGTGATAAT
Organism: Nannobrachium achirus; assembly: GCF_963921795.1. NCBI lineage: Eukaryota > Metazoa > Chordata > Actinopteri > Myctophiformes > Myctophidae > Nannobrachium > Nannobrachium achirus. Next base: position 33,630,198 of record NC_137822.1, on the reverse strand, counting down.
ATAGAATGACTGTTTCCTAATTTGTAGTAAAACCTTTGAAAAGTTGTAGAATATTATAATAATCACCTATAATCATGATATGAAGACCATTAAGTAAATAAGTGTACCTTGCAGTAGCCCATGCCATGAGAAGACAGAACTCTGACCAAATAAGAAAGCCCATTCCAAGTCCAATAGTCTTTATGATCGGTACAGTGGCCAGATTAGCTACGAAGACAGCAATGAAGGAGATACAATAAGAAAAAAAAAACACCATAGAAGAACACACACACACACACACACACACACACACACACACACACACACACACACACACTATTTTGCCTCATGATTGTGAATATACAGACAGACAGACAGACAGACAGACAGACAGACAGACAGACAGACAGACAGACAGACAGACACTATACCTATGGCAAAGAGGAAACCTCCGACCATGCTCAAGGCCCAGATTTCAGGGCAGCCCCTGATGACATACACCAGGAGAGATTCCAGAGCCATAGTGTTGCAAAACACAAACTGGAAGAACATACCTGTCAGGACATACAGAAAGGATTTACAACTCATATTTATACATAATCAATGGGAATTGATAAAAAAAAATTACAACATGCTGATTTGCTTTGCTATGGTAAAGGGAAGTTATAATAATTATGGTTGTTGATTTTTATCATTTCATTGAGAATATCATCACTGCGGGGCAGAAACCTTGTATCTCCAAGTTTCAAAAGTGTGCGGTGCAAGGCGTTGTGTGCTAATAGATCGGCTATTTAACACTATTTTAAATACATTCTTTGAATGATAAACACAAAACGAACGCTTTTGGAGATACATGGTTTCCACCCGACAACGACGATATATTATGTAGTGTGAGGCAGTCACCGTCTCCGGTGTCTACGCTTTTGACCGGCACCAGGGCTGAACCAAAGCCGATGACCGACACACCCAGGCAGACAAAACCCTCAATAAGAAGCCCTGACTGGGAGGTGTTTGTCTGGGCCAGAGAGATGTCGGATGCAACGGGTTGCCACCTTCTATCACCGATCCACCCTGGAACACAGAACACAGGGGGAGATACACAGAGGTAGACCACTGGTTCTCAATATGGGATCTGGGGTCCCCCAGAGATCCTTGAGGGGGTTCCATGGGATCCCCAGCTACAAGTAAATGATTGACAGTTAGGGACCAAATGGACCTTGGTGGTTCTCAAGCTCTCAGTCCTGTAGAAATTAGATAGGCATCAGAAATGTTGAGATTACTTGAGAATGTTGGTTACAGTCTTACACGGTACAGTCTATCATTTAATTCTCACAAATGTCACTTGCAAGACTCATAGATTCCCTTTAGGCAGGGACGTGCTGGCCATTGGGAAAAGCGGGACAACTCCCAAACGGCCGGTTCATTCCCGGCCGGTCCAGGCCGGCCATTAGGAAAATAATAATAATAATAATGTCGGCCTTCTTTCCATTTTGGGGGCTGGGCGGCCAACAAAGTAAATTGTCACTGTCGGGCAGAAACCTTGTATCTCCAACTTTCACATTTGTAAATTTTTTCGCAAAGCAAAGCCCTGGTTCATCGTACAAGGTTGTCGCACAAAAGTAGTGAAAACAGTAGATCTACAAGCACACAACGCCTCGCGGTACGAGGCGTTGTGTGAATGTAGATTGGCTGTTTTCACTAGTTTAAATCATTTTTAAAATGGTTTTAGACATACAAGGTTTCCACCCGACAATGACGAAATATAACTCATGTAATTGGCCCACTGGCTTGTCACTTGTCATGATCTGAAATGACAAATCTATGAGTAGCAGCAGCGCTATAGAGAGAAATCTCTCTCTATAGCACGCAATGAGGGCCTCTACAACTCTTTTTCCCGGGAACAATCAGGGGCCCAGCATGTCCCTGCCTTTAGGACAGGGGTCTTCAACGTTTTTCAGGTCAACGCGTCTTAGCTGAGAGAGAGAGAGAGAGAGATGAAGCAGGGACCTCCAATACATATACTGTAAACGGGTTTGCAGATTACACTTTTTCATAGATATCATGGCGCTTCATAGACTTGTTTAACAGGACTATCATAAGTGTTGTGTAAAATCAAATGATGTGGTTTTATATGGTATGTTGACATATATTTTCTATTAATATCTTGGATTCATGTTAATGTGTATTTTCAGACATTTAAACCCCCAATAGTAAGAACTTGTCCTGGTCTTTTTCCCCCTCTACACACCAAACCTCTTTGCTGAAAATAGCAGATCTACAAGTTCACCGCACCTCCCAAGCTTGTAGATCGGCTATTTTCGGCAAAGAAGTTTGCCGAAATGTTCCCCTAGAATAAGGATTCTAGGGTTCAAGTGAATAGTTTAAAACAAATAAAAAAAGTTTCCAATCACTGAATCACACAAATATTTGGAGACCCCGCTTGTAGTAACTGAGGATGTCCTAGGGGTCCCGGACCCCCTGTTGAAGACCCATGCTTTAGGAAGCATGATTTTAGCCTGAGTGTATGTTTTCTTCTTCGTTGAACTTTAGTTCCTGGATACAGTACAAGGAATGTGCAATGTAAGGCACTGAACTGTTAAGAAATCTGCAACGTAAAGCATCAAAGCGTAATTACAAGTGTCATATGAGTATGACTGCCATTCAGTTTACTATCCTGGCCCATAAAGTCTTCCAAGAATAGATATTAACAGCTTCTCCACAGCTTGTGCATTGCACAGTGTGCGATGCACAAGACCCAGGTATGTTGCAGATTTTGCTACAAATACAGAAATAAGTTATAATACAGTTATTCAACTGTTACATTCTATTAAATGATCAACACAGTCTTACATTAGGAAAGACATTCACATTTCATAAAATCTAAACAAAAAAACTGGAAATAGGCAACTGGAGAGACAAGTACACACAGACACACACACAGAGAGAGAGAGAGACAGACAGACAGACAGACAGACAGACAGACAGACAGAGATAGTTATATTACTTACAGTCATTGAGGATAGCTTGGGCTGAGCACACTGTCAGCACATGAAGAGCTACGTAAAGGATGTATCCTCCATTCATCTTGTTTTCCTTCCTGTTGTGGTAAACGTACACTGTAATGTACGCAATGCCCTTACATGTGATCAGAACAGAGGCATGACCTGGCTCATTGTATTGATCAGAGCAAAGGTACAGTGTGACTGCAGGAACTGGCTCAGTGGCAGGTTTTGCCATGCATGCACTCTCAACTCCATCATGTGTGGAGTTTAGTGACAAACCTTTGCACTCTACCAACCAATCTCTCAAGAACAGACTCTCTGATGCTACAAATGAAAAGGAATAAAACAGAGAGGGCGCTTGTCACAGGGCAGCCATGCCCATGCCCTATATACACACACAACTGACTGCTTCCTATAATATGCAAGGACTAATGGTTTTAAACTTGGTGTATTGAACTGTATATGCACCAATGTTGCTAATTGTCTCTCCTGCAAGGCTGGTGGCAATCCTTGTTTAATAGGAAGGTGCCAAGTGCTGTGGATGAGAGGGGTGTCACTATGCTTTATGTGTTTGTACTTTAAAGGTCATTAATTTGAAGTTCACCCAAATGCTTAATTGTAATGCATCATTGAGTATGTTTATGTTACTCTTAGCTGTGGGTTAGTTATGGAAGTATAATTATATGGAAGTGTTACTAATTGGGCTATGTCCTGAGGTATGATCCACTCTCTATTTAAGGGAGGTTGCAGGGACAGACAGGTTAGTTGGAGGTGTGCAGGAACACAGAAACATTGCTGAGGGAGAGCAGTAGCCTGGTATAACCAGCCTAGATAATGCATCTAGCTAACTAACTGTTTTAACATGGCTGGGATGTCTAGCTCAGCTAGGCTAGAGCTACAGAGCCTTGATCAAGCAGTGATCAAGGTGTATCCTGAAGAGAGCTTTTATCCAGTTTTCTTTAAAGCTGCGCTGACTGTGTTAGACCATCTTGGACTGTTCTTGGAGCCTTGGCCGCTCGGGCAACTTTACAACGCCATTTTCCCTTTTCTTCGATGATGGTTAGCCAGATTGACCGTCCTCAGAAAGACAGCTTTGCAATATTGTTTCTTTGCTAGCATCCTTGAGTTTAACAATAAAAAGGACATAATTAAATCGACCCACAAAAAACAAGTAAATTATTGGGATGAGATCAAAACCAAAAACCTCGACAACCATTGTTCCATAATATACGTCAGCATGACATGACATGTCCTGCAAGTATAACTTTCTGCAAGTTTAATAAAAGGGGAAAATAAATCAGTTGAATACAAGTAAATATAAGAATACAATAAAATGCCAGCTTTGTACACCTGTGGATTTACAGATTTGATACACTAAACAGATACTTAAGCCAAGTTCAGCCACATGCTTACTTCCAACCACCATGTTTTATGACAGTGCATGGTGATAATACAGTAAGAATTACAAGGCTGCATTCGATTTCTAGTCTCTACCTCAAAGAGGCTGTGGTTTTACATAAACTCAGTCAACTAGAGGCATTTTGGAGATATATGCACATCATATAGTGTATGATTCACATTAGACAATGACAGTGAAGAGTTTAACTGTATATACTACATATGCTGCGTGGTCCGCTTAGAGTGGGTGGGGAAGCATCATAGAGAATAGATATTGTTTTTTTGGAAAGCCATTAAAATGAATGTTGTTGTGATAATCAGCCCTACAAGTTTACTATGTGATTGATTCTTCTAACTAACACATCGTTGAATATCATAGTAAACTCATGTTACATGTTGGTTGTGCAAAATGCCCACCACCATTGTTTCCAATCGATTATATATACAGGGGGAAAAAAAGTATTTTATGTTGTATCAGACATAAGCATAACATTGTGATAACACACAGACATACAGTAAGATAAAGGAGCTTCTCACCTTGTACAGTGCAATTGGGACACGCAGGGTCTTCAACAACCAGTATAGGTTGCCTATACATTTAAATGACAAGAGCTATAGGGTGCCTTGTCATCAAAGGGCGAGCACCTCCCTCCAAAAATGCATACGGAGAGATACAGACTCTCTTTCTTGCCAAATGCCACTATCTCCCTCATGTACAGTGCTTGTTGATCTGAGCCTTGTGTGTTTGTGTCCATGGTGTCTGTTGTTACTGTTTGATTAGTAGTTTATTTATGTATTGTCACACTATGCTGCTGTAACGCCTCAATTTCCCAAGTACATCTCATCTCATATCTCATCAAGCAGTTGTTCCAGAAATAGATGGTGAAGAAAGGGAAGTTGGAAAGACACTTTCGAAGACTTCTCCAGCCGAGAAAACAAACACAAACTAGGTCAGATTGAAAGAGGTTAATACAGTGCATATGTGATTTGCTGACCGTGCGTCCTGCTACACAGAAAGATTTCTTACAGTTTGCAAACTGATCTTTGGCTATGAGCTCGACTTTGATTTGGGTGTAAGTATGGTGCCGTTGTTTGGTGCTGAAGAGGAAACAGGCTGGTGATCGTTTTCAAAAGCCAGGTTGGTTTCACCTCCACCGTCCACACTGGATATATTGTGTAGCTCCTGTCCAGAGACGGCAGGTGTTCTCCTCAGGTATGTCCGTTTGTAAATCTGATAGACTGGAACAAACACACACAAACCCACAATGTCAGCTGATTGTTTGTTAGATAGATAGATAGATAGATCGTTTGTGCTGTCAAACGATTCAACTATATGGAATCTCTGAAAAGGTTGTGGGGGTCCCTGCTTCATCTCTCACTTAACTAAGGGGTACTTGGCCTGAAAACGTTGAAGACCCCTGGTATACTGTACTGTTTCAATGGAAATGAACCACCAAGCTACACAGGGTGGTCAACTGGGTTCATGTTCATCCCCAAAAAGGGATGCTAAGGATCATTCAGATATTTCTAACTTGTACTCTTAATATGCGATTAACAACTTTTGTTTTTGTTCATGTGTTTTCTTGCAGTGTCACCTGTGACCAGCAGGAGGCCATTCAGCAGTTGGAAGGTCCCATATATGAGGGGAAAGGTGAACATTAGAACGAGCTGCTCTGGAGGGAAGGACAGCTGCAACACTGTGGAACAGATCTGAACATTCTGGGCTCCTGTCTCCATGGCAATGGTCCGACATCTGTAAACATCAGTGGGAATTTTAAGTCAAAGGTAGACGATATCCTAATATACGTCATTGTCGCTTGCTGAAGATAAGCAATATTCTCAGCAAGTGACACGGTCTTCGACAAAGTAGCTATAAAGTTGCTATAAGTAGTGGAATGGGGAAATTATGTTATGAAAATGCTTAGGGTGTTTGGAGGGAAATGTACCCAACTAGTCGGGATTATACTTACTTCAGCGCCCCTCACTCTATATATGCCAGGCTGGACTACTTTCTTATGTTTAATAGGGACCTCCATAGAATAAAAAATTGTACTATAGGCCCAATAGCATTATCAGATCATAGCCCTATCTATATGACATTGAATATAACTGGAAAACCAATATCTACTCTCTGGAGACTTAATTCAAGCATTATGAACAGTCCTGTGACTAGGGAAAATATGAAAAAAGATATTGAATCATTTCTTGAACTTAATGATAATGGTGAGGTAACTCCAGCTATACTTTGGGATAGTCTTAAGGCTGTAACTAGGGGCCAAATAATTGCCCTGACTTCCCTAACAAAGAAACTACGGAAACAAAAAATACAGGATCTGGAAATTAAACTTAAACATCTACAAAGAGAACATGCAAATAGCCTGGACCCCGGGGTGAAGCGTGAGATGGGGGAAGTGAAAAATGAGCTAGATGAATTAGGAACACAAGAAATAAAAAAGTCACTATTATTCACTAGACAACGGTATTATGAGGTGGGAGGGAAGTCAATGCGTCTTCTAGCCTACAGACTGAGAAAGCAACAGGCCGACAATACCATCCATAGGATCAAGAACCCTGAAACGGGGAAAATGGAGAGCAGCCTAGAGAAAATTAAGGAAAGTTTTAATACATATTATAAGAAACTATACTCCCAGCCAAAAGATGTTGATGAGCTCAAAATTGAAGCGCTTCTCTCATCTCTCGACCTACCCTCGGTAACAGAAGGCCAAAACAAAGCACTACTAGCCAAAATAACAATTGAGGAAGTTGAGTCTGCTATTTCCAGATTGAAAACAGGAAAAGCCCCTGGACCAGATGGGTTCTCGGCCGAGTACTTTAAGGGTCTGAAGGACACCCTGGCCCCAATACTTATGAGAACTTTTAACTGGGTAATGCGGACTGGTGAAACACCACCATCCTGGAAAGATGCAGTAATATCAGTTATTCCGAAGGAAGGGAAGGACAGAGCAGAATGTGGCAGCTACCGGCCGATTAGTATACTAAATTTGGATTACAAACTATTTACATCTATCCTGACTCAGAGACTTGACTCCTTATGGCCGTTATTAATAAATTATGACCAAGCTGGGTTCATAAGACAACGCCAGACACAAGACAATATTAAAAGATCTTTACATATTGTAAATCATATTACACAGAGTGGGGAGGAGGCGGCATTGATAAGTTGTGATGCTCGAAAAGCTTATGATTCAGTGTACTGGTGCTTCCTGTTTAAGGTACTAGAGAGGTTTGGATTCCATGAGTCCTTTATTGGAATACTCCAGTCACTATATAAAAACCCGACTGCTAGAATTAAAATAAACGGTGATTTATCAGAACCCTTTAAATTGGAGAGAGGAGTCAGACAGGGAGACTGCGTCTCCTGCGGGCTCTTCGCCGCATTCATTGAACCACTAAGCCAAATGATCAGACAAAATCAAAACATTAAGGGAATAAACATGGCAGATGGTGAACATAAGCTGGCTCTTTTCGCGGACGATGTGTTAATATATGTAGGCCAGCCCACACAGACAGTTCCCATTTTAATGGAGACACTAGAGGAATTTGGAGCCCTTTCGGGCTATATGCTCAATGTTGACAAGACCCAGGTTATTTCCTTTAATTACAACCCACCTGCTTGTCTGGTGGGCAAGTATAACCTGAAATGGGATTCGGAATCGATACGATACCTGGGGATTGTCCTGCCCAAAGATATCTCAAAATTAAAAGAACTTAATTATGGACCACTAAATGACCAAGTTAAATCGGACGTTGCACGATGGAGCTTGTTACCCTTTCTGGGCCTGAGTGCTAGAATAGATACTGTTAAAATGAACATCCTACCGCGACTGCTCTACCTATTTCAGTCACTCCCAGTGGAGGTGTCATCGAACCAGTTCAAGGAATGGGATAAATTAGTATCTAAATTTATTTGGCAGGGCAAGAGGCCTAGGATTAGATATAAAACACTACAGCTGAAAAGGGAGCAGGGAGGTTTAGGCCTTCCATGCCTATATGATTACTATTGTGCAGCCCAACTGAGACCTCTTGTGTACTGGTTCAACACATCATATGTGGCAAGGTGGAAAGACATTGAAAAGGCACTGATTCAAGGAGTCCCCCTGGCAGCAGTAATAGGGGACGAAAAGCTAATTAATAAAATTAGGGATAAAAACAACCCATGGATAAATATCTCATTAAAAATTTGGCAAGAAACGGTGAAGAAATTTGGGCTGGGGAAGGGAATTAAAATGCTAAGATGGTGTGCATACGACACAGACTTTCTCCCAAACATAAATGATAATAGATTTAGGATATGGATTGGTAGGGGGATAACATATCACTACACACTCGTACACAAGGGGGTACTCAAGAGCTTTGAATCTGTTCAAAAGAAACATGGTCTTGAAAAATGTGATCTGTATAGATACTTCCAGCTTAGACACTATATTAACCAGGAGGTGAAGGATGCCATGCATCTGGAATCCTCAGGGATTCTGGGGGTATTTCTGTCTGCTGATAAGCCAAACTGTAGTAGGATAATTTCCGGATTATATAATGGTCTCCAACAGAATGACATCGAAGGTACAGCATATGTTATGGATAAATGGCGGGATGAAGGTAATTTTACCATGACCATGGAAGAATGGGAGAAAACGTGCACAGTAATATGGGAAACATCAAGTTCAAAGACATGGAGAGAATTTAATTGGAAAAACCATATAAGGTACTTCATAACACCTTTGCAAAAAAGATATAGTGAAACAGGTGCAGACTGTTGGAGATCATGTGAGCAAGGTATTGCAAACCATTACCATGTCTTTTGGGACTGTCCAGTCTTGAGTTCCTACTGGAAGGATATTCACAAACACCTGGAAGCGGTCTTGGGTTTTGATATCCCATTTCAATTCGACACATTGTATTTGGGTAACCTTCCTTATGAAGAACTAGACAGCAATGACAAGAAATTGCTCTTGATCCTTCTAGTAGCGAGCAAAAAGGCTATCACAAGAAAGTGGATGCAACCACAGCAACCTACTGTGGATGACTGGATTGAGGTGGTCCATGACATATATAAAATGGAAAAATTGACTTACTTAATAAGGGACCAAGAGGAGAAATTCCTGTGGATTTGGGACAAGTGGACTGGATATGTGAGACAGTTTCGATCTGACTTTGGCTGACTGGTCTGATAATGCGGATGTTGGTGCTAAAAATGTAATGTTTGTCCTCTTGTAAATTTGCCTAGACCTTATACCTTTTTCTCACGCATGTAACTGTTCTTGTAATAAGTGAAAAAGTGAAAGCGTTTCCCGTAATGTAACTGCCCTGCTGCTGCTCTTTTTCTTTTCGTTTCTTTTCTTTTTCATTCATTTGTTACTGTTGAAAATTGGTCATCAAAGAGGTTGTTTTTCATTTTGTTGAAATATTGAAGATTTGTGAATGTAATAATGATGATCCAAATAAAAACAGAATTAAAAAAAAAAAAAAAAAATGCTTAGGGTAAACTGACCTGTGGTTTCCTAAATATGTCAGGTAATTAATGTCTTTGCTAGAAGAGATTCACTTTAATAATCCCCCTTTTGTACTTAGGGTTAGGCCAAGGGCCTAAGATAAGGGGGTGGGGGTGTCAAGGTCTCTTCTACTCCTCTCTGATTGATGTATTTTTTAGATAACTTTCCTGATGTACAACTCAATTAGGGCAATTAGACAAACAGCAATGCCTTTAAGCTCAGTGACTGTCTGTCTTGAGCCATTCTGTTTTCTGCTCTTCTCTTAGCTAGAGACAGCAGTTGTTCTCCTCAGGTATTTCCGTTTGTAAATCTGATAGACTGGAACAAACACACACAAACCCACAATGTCAGCTGATTGTTAGAGATACAGTAGGGTTAGGGTTATCACTCACAAGCATTCAGTCATTTGTTCATCAGTACGTTGTTTACACATACATTATACCCTAAAGGACTACAATGACAATAAGCTGTCAGCTTTATTGTGTTTTACATTTTGATAAAGGTTTATGTATTGTACATATACAGTATCTCAATAAAGATGTCAAAGTCTTGCACAATTGCTATTTGTCGTGTAGTAGAGAGACAGACACCTGAGGAAGGGGGTCTGTAAAAAAACTTCTTTCCAGATTAGCTAAATCACTCCATGGAATGCATGCATCCTTTCAATCATGTTTCCTCTTTTCACCATTTCTATTTTGTAATAAACACTTATTATACTATAGTCCCTTTGAGGCCTTATTTTGAGCATTTGTTTATAGGATACATTCTTCCGCATCAGTAGTCACAGATTATGAAACCTTTGATGATGGTCACCTGGATTGCACCATTTTAATTTAATGAAAGATATGTGCTTACAGGTGAAAGCCTGACCATAATGTTATTTTTGTATTCTGGCCCCTATAAAAACATAAACATGTAAACTTCTGTAGAAGCAGGAAATGGTTATCCGCACAAGAAGGAGGATCAGGAGGCCCCGAGAGATGGTCACAAAATACCACAACCAGCGCAGTGGTTACATCCAGTTGGAAATCTACTCAAGTATACTCAAATACCAGAAAAGTGCTGAGACGCTAGAGAAAAGGGCTGATGTAAGCATTATCTGAACACATGGTATAGATCCATGACCTCTTTCAAAATCTTTAAAGAATCTATCTTTACTCAACTTCAAACATCCTGTTCCTGTTTCTACTGTAATTGCCCCTGATTGTTTTCTTTGTCAGCTATAATTCATCTTGCGAATCATATGGTGCATGTGCATGTCTGTATTCTGTGTATTTGTATAGGTATGTTAATACTTGTAACTGCATGTGCATGCATGCCATGGTTTGTCGTTTTTGTTTTTGCTTTTGTTCATTTAGCTTTCGTGGATACATCAATGCATGATGTCTGTTATTCTGTGGTGATCAGGTGGGGTGGGAGTGGCCAATTTCGGGAAAGCTTTTTGTTTTTTTGTCAAGTTGTCATATCGGAAACAGATCACATGTATAGTGTTGTATGGATTCATGAACAAAAGATGAATGAATGAGCTTGGATATTTTGCGAAAGAGCAGAGTTTGGTGCCAAGAGTTGCCGAGAAATCCAGTAAAATGGGAGCCAAAACAGATTAATAGGGGCCCCGGAGAGATTATCCCAACTGGAAAGAATAGAGAAGACATTATATAATTTTGATATTGAGCAATATGGGGACTGGGGAGGAGTGGGTTTCTGATAGTGCCCCGACTTCACCAAGGATGAGTCAGTGCGTTAGGGAGAGAATTGTACCTGCTACTATTGCTACAACTGCTTACTGCTTGTTACCTTAGTAACTGTAATAAACTGAAGAAACCTGAAGACTCATCTACTTGATTTATTTCTATACATTTAATGTTTGGTGATTGACACTCCCGGACTTAGTCCATCAAATTCTACAAGTTGCAAGTCAAAGAAATCCAACGCTTCTTTCCTGTTTCTGCTGTTCTATACTCCTTAGACTCTATATGTTGTTCTAATAATATTCAGCTTGGAAGTTGTCACAGAGAATGGACACATATTGTAAAACTGTTCAGGTACAACTCCTGTCCCTTCTCACCTCTGCCATGGCTGCCTGAGAATGACGGCGATGACGAAGCCAGCGCTGTAGCCAATGAGAGGGAAGACAGAGCCGATGATGATGAGTGAGGTATCTGCATTCCAGGAACCTTTATATAGTAGAGCACTGGCGATACCAACCACGAGCAGCAGAAGACCTCCAACCACAGACCCCACCTGAAAGCAATAAGGACGTTTAAGGAAAATAATGATAACAGACAGTCAGACAGACACCACCTTCATCTCCAGTCAAATTACAAGAAAGAAATACAGAAACTGTTATAAAAATGGTAAAAGCTGTATAGATTGAATGGCATGAAAAGTACCTTCAATATAGTTTTTGCTGTTTCAGGCCACTTGTAGTTGACAAAAACACCACAGGCCACAGGCGCAACCAGGGTGATAAGAGTAATACCTATGATAAATGTAACAATAAATTATATTTACAAGAGCTGTTAAGAGCTGTTAAATGATAACATTTAAAGGGGAGAACCACCCATTTTCAATAATGAACTGTCATTAATATACCTTAGAGTTGTTATGTGGTCTGTGGAAATAAGAAAAAGGTCCCCCCCTTCTTTGTTGCCTAGAACTGGAGGATTGATTTTGGGATTTGTGTTGCAAAGTACACCGTTTTCTTATTTCCACATAACAACTCAAAGGTATATTAATGACATGGTTCAATATTGAAAATGGGTGGTTCCTTTAATGATACTTCCATCACCCCATGCTTCCTCAAAAGCTACAGAAGTTAGTAAGTTAGTTATTAGTAAGTGAGTTATATACAGTACAGTTAGATAGTTCCAAGGCATGGTTTTGGAGTCCTTTTCAACTGATTCAATGTGGATTTGATATGGTATTTAGGGCAGATAAAAAGTATAGAAGTAAAGTAAGTGATCGCAGCTTACAATTGTTTTCCAATGTATAATTCTGATGGCCCGGTTAGCAACAGTACTGTTCATAGGTTGATGCATGGAGGCACAAACCTTGGACATTTATTCATTAATTAATTGAAAATGAATTCATTGTTTGACTGCTGACAACGGCCATGTTTTTCAATAATTAGATGTATGCTTGTGATGCACCGTGCTTTACTTTATCAAAGATACTACAGAACCAAAACATATAGATCACACAAGAACAGAATTTCACATTCTTATCATCTTCCATGAAACCACAGAAACTCCAGAAGGCTAGACTAAAATGAATTGTAAAAGTATGGAGATTATAAAGAACACATTTCCTACCCATGTTCATATATGGAATTGTAATGTGTCCTGCCTCCACCCAGGCATGAGTGTAAACATAAAGACAGAGCGGCATCATGCCCAGACCGAGCACCGTGGAACAGCTTGTCATGGTGATACTATAGCAAGAGAAGAAGACATCAACAACATGGGTAGCTGATAGGAAAGGACACATTTCCTGTTGTCAACTCAGCTTACACGATCTGCCTTCACATATCTGAATTAAACAGGCATAGATGCTTTTGAATCACATCTTGTTCCACCTCTGCTCATTCTATTCGTACAACTTTATAGATGATAAGATAGGCTACTAACTGGCTGACCCTCAGGACCTGTGTAAAGATATGCCACATCACAGCTTACGCATACAGACATGCCATATTCTGAAAAAATATTACAATTTGTTTTGACCTAATATCGATATTGTGACGTTAATATTGTATATATTGTGATGAAAAACATTTATAAATATTTTTGAATTTAAATAGCAGATCCACAAGCTCACAATGAGTTGTGAGCTTGTAGTTCTATTTGTGCTAAAATCAACAACTTTTGAATGTTTTAAAAGGGACTTAAATGATTAAAGCCTCAATATCCAAAATCCCAGACGATATCTAGCCTCATATCACGATATCCATATAATATCAATATTAACCAGCCCTATTCTGACAGAGCAAAACAAGACCGCCTGAAACAGTGACATTCCCTCTGTACCTGAGGTCCATGTCTCCATCCATCCAGTACGTGATGATGTTTGAGATGACCCCTCCTGGACAGCTGCCCATGATGACAATGGCCACTGCCTGGACAGGCAGCACCCTGAAACCAGTGGCTAGCAGGTACGCCGTCAAGGGCATCAGACCAAACTGGCACGCCAGGCCCACCAGGACCCCCCATGGCCGGCGCAGGTGAGAGCAGAGCTTGGACACTTCCACAGTGCAGCCCAGGGAGAAGACCACCAGGGCCAGCATGAAGGTCAGGACCACACTGAGAGCCTTGTGGAGGCCTCCGTCTCCCCCGAGATCCACCAGAGATCCATTCCCTACCGAGGAAGATCCACTGCTGTTGTTCATCGTGGTCAGTCGGGTGATAATGTAATAACAATGCGACTGAGACGGGGAACTCAAGGTGAACACATGATCCTCCTCCTGGCTCAAGCTTCCCTCTGCATTCTTCAGCCTGACGTCTTCTTGCCATGTTCTACTCCCTCCGCCTGGTCCTGTGGAATGCACGTTGCCACTGGAAACCAATCGGATTAACCCTTCTGGTGTTTATTACTTACAGCAGTGGTTCTCAATCTTTTTAATTTCAAGGACCCACAGCTTGAAAGGCATTAGGCCACAGAACCCTGTTTGATATGATTTTGATCTCTAGTGGGGGACCCCAATTTACACTGAACAATCGTCAGTGTTAATTTAACTCTGAGTGCACAAATTGAACCAAGTGGATCCCGTAAGGTCCTTTTAGTTCCATTTGTACTCTCAGAGTTATAGGCCTGTAACCCCTCAAGGACCCCCTGGACCCCATGTTGAGAACCGGTGATTTACACTATGATTTAGTGTTGGTTAATGTCACAATGGTGTAACTAAGTGACTGTTACTCAGGGTAGACTTGTAGTTCCAAGGACACATTTTCAAAGCAACTCAAGTAGCAACTTTAGTAGCTCGATAGTATCTGTACTGAATTGCAATCAGTAATTCTTGTACCTATGCAAGCATGCAAGATACTGCAGGCCAAAAACACACAGGATGTCACTGTTGAAGTATGACTCATCTTATAACACCTAAATAGATAATGCACAGTATCATACTGTATGTATTTTCCCTTTAGGACTCTGGCCAGCATAATGTCTGTCCCATCGTTGTCTATCTCAATCAGTCATTATGATTCACTTCTTCCAGCCACCCGACTGAAAATGTAGTACTGTATGTTCTGCATGTGTTAAATAAATGTCAAACCTGTCGCGTGACACTGCCTGTCATTTTTGTTCCCTGAATAATTCCAGTGAATCACAAAACACCCTTAATTAAGGGAAGGGGAGCTGCTTATTGTAGGTTAGGACCACAACTGAGTTCTACTGAATTCACAATTTTTATATCAAGATAATATCTAAGCAATATGATGATTAGATATTAGTTTCAGTTTCTTAGATTGTAAAGCACAAGATAATTTGCACACCTGAAACAAGCAGACACAGATCAAATCTCCCATCTTTAAATTCATAGTGAGTGTGCATACTGTATCTGTCCCGACTCCCTGCCTATCTCAAGAACCGTTCAGCAAGGTTGTCTTATTTTATGTTGATCTTGGCTACACATTTCTGTAAACACCTGGGACACAAAGTTCTGCCCTCGGTCTGAGTGGAGCTCAGGGTGGGTACTGAAATGGGTGGCTGAACAATGAACATTACTTGTACCAAGGCCTCAACCACAGACATTGCTGGTATAAAAGAGCTAACAGTCTTAATTGAAAGAGGGCAAACATGTTCCCACCTTAAGCGGTGTTCATCAGGGGGATACGCTTGAAGTCGAAACATGTCGGCATTTACTTAGTTTTAATAAAGGCTGTTTATCAGGGATATGGTTGCAAGAATCAGGGGGGGGGGGGGATAATACTCGGAAGCCTTTGGTCTCAACAGCCGGGGGTCAGACTACAGGGAGGAGTCTTGAAGAGGTGCTGCCTTAAGCCATACTGGCAATTATGGAATTAAGGTTCTACTTCATGGAGTCGGTTACTTTAGGGCAGGGGTCTTCAACGTTTTCAGGCCAAGGACCCCTTAGTTGAGAGATGAAGCAGGGACCCCCACAACCTTTCCCTAGATTCTATATAGTTTAGTTGTTTGACAGCACTATTGTCAGTGTATTTCGGATTCATGTCAATTTGTGTTTTCAGATATTTAACCACTTGAACCGTCAATACTTAATAAACTTTTACTTAGTCTGTTCTTCTGTCCACTCTACACCAAAGCTCTCAACACCTCACACCGCGAGGCGAGGCGTTGAGCTTGTAGATCTGCTATTTTTGTCTAAAGTTCTCACAATATGGACACTAGGGTTCAAGTGGTTAATGTAAAAAAGGAGAAAAAAAACACTTTCTATCGCTCAAAAGATTTGGAGGACCCCCTGTTGTAACTCTGAGGACCCCCTAGGGGTCCCAGACCCCCTGTTGAAGACCCATACTTTAGGGTGACAATGACAAAGATGGCTGAGACAGAAATTGTGCTGGGGCCAGA
Source organism: Nannobrachium achirus (assembly GCF_963921795.1). Classification (NCBI taxonomy): domain Eukaryota; kingdom Metazoa; phylum Chordata; class Actinopteri; order Myctophiformes; family Myctophidae; genus Nannobrachium; species Nannobrachium achirus. The sequence continues at coordinate 33,613,763 of NC_137822.1, read as the reverse complement.
GCAAGAGTTATGTTGTGGGATACTACAGTTCAAGGGAAGGTCTTGCTCAGCTCAAGGACAGTCTGTAAAAGTTCAAGAATATACTGGGTGCAGACTCACATCAAATGTAAAAACTAAGACACAATCCGCACTTTCTTACTCCAGTCCTGTGCGCCCTTGCATCTGCACTGTGAGGGGGCACCCATGGACAGGGTTGCAGTCGATGTTCGTGGACCACGACCCCATACCAGCAGAGGGAACCTTCTACGTTCTGGTTGCCAATGAATTAGTCATAGTATGAAATGAGATAAAATGACATGAGTTATTAATATGTCAAATGATTTATTTCAGCACAGTTTAAAGGCAAGGAATACAATATAACATCTGTTAATATGTTTATGAAGTACACAACAAAGATATTGCAACATGAGATCATGTTAATGTTGGGTCTGATGGTGTCATCTTCCAGATCTCCTACTTGTACTGCTTCTTCTTCCTCAGGAGCGCATCTCGCAGAGCAATCTGAACGAGGATGACAGTTGACATGTTCTGGCAATCAAAGCAACATAACCAGCAGTATATTTCCAGAAGATAAAAGTGAAATGCAGAGAGTATACATTCTTGTTGATTTACCGTACCTGTTTATCTCTAAAGGAGCGCTTGCCCTTGGTCCGAACGCTCTGGCTGTATTTCATCATCCCAAAGTTCTTCTTCCTCTTCTTCTCCTTGTTGCTGGTGCTAGCAAACGGGTTCAGTTTGCTATGCTTCTTATGAAACTCCTTACGCTCCGTTCGCCCAGCCTGAGAAGATGGCAGGTCATTACATTCTGCTTACTACTGTACAGACAGACCAATCTCAAAAAAAGCATGCATGAGAATTAGGTCTGATCTACCTACAGTGTAAGTTGTTTTCGCCTAAGCCCAAAATAGGGACGCCAGGTTGAAAATTGTTAAAACGGTCATAAGGAAGATCCCTTACAGTAAAGTGACCTAATTATGCACTGAAGTGAATTATTGTACAAACTAGAAGCAGTGCTCTTCCGAGCACAGGTCTCCACCAGGCCGTGCATCCTGGTGGTGCTACTGTATAATAGGCCAATGTAAAAAGGGTGGCATATGTTCTTCACCTTAGATCTTTCATGGCAATCGGACGCTGCATGCATGATTTGAAGCATTGTGTTCCAAAAATGTGTTTTGCTAAAGTCTACCTGCTGGTGGCGCTATAACAGGCCAATGTGAAAAAGGTAGCATTTGTTCCTTGACCTAGTGGGAATATGTGTGGCAAATTTCACGGTAATCGCAAGCTGCGTTGATGATTTGAGGCATTTTGTTCAAAAACGGAGCAATCCTGCAAACTTTGGAAGCCAATATTAGCCAATCAGGATGGAATATGAAATATCAGACGGATCGGACTTGATCACAATATAGAGATACTGTGTACCCATTCGTGTGATTTTTGGATAAAATCTCAAGGAGTAATATTCAAAAATGTGTTTTACATAAGTCGGCCCAAAGGTGGCGCTATAAAAGGCTGATGTGAGAAATGCAGGGCAAAGGTTTATCCTTAGCCTCTAGGGAGTGCGCTTACAAAGTTTGAAACTGATCGGTGGAGTTATAGGTAAAACCACAAATCGGCCTGTTATAGCGCCACCATGAGGCTGATTTCAAAAATTTGAAGTGGTATTTCTTCCTCGACCTAGTGGGAACGTGTGTGCGCGATTTCATGATAATTGCACTTTGCGTTTGGGATTTGAGGCATTTTGTTCAAAACGGCTCAATCCTACACATTTTGGAAGCCAATCTTAGCCAATCAGGATGGAATATGCAAAATTGGACAGATCCGTGTCGATCACATGACTGTCGAGATACTTCCTACCGATTTGTAGGATTTTTGGACAAAATCTGTAAGAGTAGTGCACAGAAATGTGTTTTGCGAACATCGGCCACTAGGTGGCGCTAGAAAAGGCCTATTTGAAAAATTTAGGGCAGAGGTTCTAGATTGGCATCCAGGGAATGTGTGTGCTCACTTTGGCAGTGACCGGGCAAACAGCGACTGAGATTTGGTGCACACAAACTGCGAGGACGCACGGACGGACGGACGGACGCACGCACGGACGGACGAAGGGGAAAACATACTCTCCCCCATGCCTTCGACTGGTGGAGACAATAACAATAAGTACAAATATATATAGTTACCATTGCTGTTGCCAGTCTTGTTTCCTTGTCTGGTTTTGGTTTCTTGTGTAGTTTCTCAATATTCCTCAAAGTCAATATCTCGCCTCTGAAAAGTGGGAAAAAGTCGAAACAGGTTTAATGTAGACACACAATGCTCATTGCTCACCTATTAATATTAGGGAATTAAAATCTTAGTTAAAGCTGCAATCCCTAAGATTCATGTCCTAGCCGGGATTCAAACCACAGTCCCACTCATAAATGTTACTGCCATGTCTACTGCTAAGCTATAAGAGGAAATCTGGGAAGGCGAGTATTACTCTCTGACTTACATGCAATACCACTTGTCAACCAGTAGATGTCCTACCGGACACCAGGCTCTACATTTCTCAATAGAAGAGCAGGTAGACCACCACTGCAGTTGTGTTAGTATACCGTATGATACTGTATTAATATACTCTACCATACAGTTTGGTTCAATAGTTTTATTCACACACAACCACAAACCTGGATTGTAGCTTTAAGCAGCAGTTGGAAAGAGTAAACTGTGATCTCATACAATTTCTACTTTTTCCAAATAAGGGTTTCTTGAATATTTACAAAACAAATTATTCATAGCGCCAGGAGATCAAAATTCATGCCTCACACAGTTTATCTAAATGATAAACCCCACTAACCTGGCATCATCCTCGTCATCAAGGTCAACATTCTTCCTCTTCAGGCCCTTTCCTGGAGCATTGTTGACCTCCTTTGCCATCTGGGCCAGTCGGATCTTCTTAAAGTCATCCTGAGTGAGGAGCCTGCTGCCACTGACTGCTGCTGCTTTAGCCTTCCGTTCCTCAGCTGGTATGCTGTGGAGCTTCTCTGCCTAAAGCAAACAACAAAATGTCATCATCCTCTCAATCAACTATTAGTCCAGGTTGGAGCTCATACTGTCTAGTCGGCTTGTTCATTCTCACCATTTCTCCAGTGTCTTCATCAGAGGAGTGATGAACGTCCACCCATTCACCATCCTCATCCTCATCACCTATGCTGGCATCCTCCCAACCATCTGTTGGAAGTTAAAACAAAAAGCGGCTCTTTACGATGTTTATTACCCATTACCCATTCTCACACTGACAGCGGAGGAAACCATGCATGGCACCAATGAGCTCATCGGGTTCATGTCTGCGATCGAACGGGGAATCTCCCGATTCCCAAGCAGGGGCCAGTGTACTTCCTGAGCCACTGCTGCCTCATTTCTTCAGTGTGAAACAATAAATGCACTCAAAATAGATACATAATACATTATACTCTATGATTATAATATAGTATATCATAATACATATCATCACTTAACCAGGTGGCAGGGCCCAGGGCCAAAAAAGAAGACAGCTAGGTATAGTACATTCCCTGGTTCACCCATGGCCACTGTGGCCCCCCTAATGAACCAAACCTCCACAGCATAGAGACACTGACCCAGTGTCCAGCCTCAGCCATCCTCACAAGCTCTTTTCCATCACACCTCAAAACAATACAGTATATCATCTCTATCTACAGTATAAGTCACCAAATCAGTCTGTACCGGGGCATAACTCAGGAAGTGATAGAGGCTAGAGCAAACAGTTTCATAAGACCCCTTGAAAGGCAATTGGGGGGTGTCTACGGTTACTGAGAACCGAAAAAGCATGTATGCTGTGCGGTCTGAAGTCAGGTCTGAGGGGGAGACAGATTCTGGGCTTCCTGAAGGCCTAACTGACCTCAGCTTGGCTGATTGATGGACGGCGGGGTTTCCTTATAGCCAAATAGACCCTCAGCGTGGCTTAAATTTTGTGGGGGCTTCCTGATAGGCCAAACAGAGCCAGTAGTTAATTTAATATAATACAGTAGTATGATGAACAGCTCCATACCATCATCTTCCTGTCCTTCTTCCTTCTCCACTTCCAGGACCTCTGCTCCAGGGATGTAATCTTTAGCTTGCAGATGTCCATAGTCTTGGATTGTGGCTTCTGCTGATGACTCTGTTGGTCTCCCCTAGGCAACAAAGAGACCAGTTCGGTTTTGAGTCAGGATTAGAGTATGTGTGGGGGAGAGTGTAAAATAAAAACATTTTCCTCACCCGGTCTTTCTTTTGCAGCATCTGTGGGTTCAGGTTTCTGAAAAGCTGTATGAGTCCTCTGGCAGACATCATCACATCTAGAACAATACATGAATACATGGATTAAAGCAAAATAACATCTCACAACCGAAAATATTTGTATAGCCACATTCTAATGTGTGATTTGTGGAACATCTGTATTGTAATTGTATAGCAGACGTGAAGTCCACATGCCAGCTCTGACAGTGTGATAAAACTGGAACCTGAAACGGCTCCAAATGTTATGGAACTGATTCCCGGTTCCTCAATGTTGAATCAAGTTCCACCCGATTCCTCCAGTTCCGGATCCCAACCCTAATAATGCCAGTTATTGGACCACTCACTCTTGTCTTTGTGGTTCTTGTACAGCACCAGGTCACGTAGCAGCTCTTCAGTCATGGCCAGGGGACAACGAGCTACCACCTCCTTGATGGCATTGATGCTACACAGGTCATAATAACATGTCATAATGTTATAAGGATGGCATCAGGTGCACTTGTTAATCAGAACAGCTAATGTGTCTGCTTTCACTTCACATTTCAATGCATTCAATTAGAAGGTTATAATAAGACTCTGTTTGCAGTAGGGCTGTACCCTCATAGTTGAATAATTAGTCAGTTCTTACTTAGTACATCACAACTTAGTACGTTTTTTTTTATGCCTTTTATGAAAACAAATTATTTCTGGAAACATTATGAGCACATCTCCTGTAAAATCTAGATAGGACCCTTATGTTACAGTATATTATATCGGTCTATAGGCCAATGCACATTGTGAAATCAACTTTAGAACTTTAGTTCAGTTCTCTTATCGTATGCAGCAAACAATTTTCCGATTAAATTATCTAATTGATTAGTTGACAAATGTCGACTAAGAATTTCTTTAGTTGAAGACAGCCCTAGTTCATAGCACATTGATGACTGGTGACAATTAAAAACAGACCTACCCAACAGTCATCACCTCGCCAGAGTTCCTGTCTGTCACAAAGTTGTTGGCAATGGTCATGACCACAGGTCCGATGGTCTGCAGAAGTAGAAATTAATTCACAGCATTAGATTATAATGCTTATGTCAAGTGCACTTTGGTTAGTTGGACTTTCATATGCATCTACTGTATGTGTGTAAATACAGTACAATGTCCCATCATGTATATAAATTGATATTACTGTACCTCGGGAGGCACTAGCTGGTGGGTCGACTGGGCGGCACACAGGAGGATCTTGGTCACATCTGGCAAGGAAATACATTTGACAAATGTTTACACCTGCCGCTGCATTCACACTAGCGACAACAAAGCTTCAACATGACCAAGCGTAGTGAGCTGTAGTTGTTGCTCAAGCCACACTGCATAAATGAAGGGGTCAGGATTAAATAGCAAAAGGAACTGCTAACTGCCTAAGCCCTATAAAAAAATAAGATTTACAATTGACGATAAGTTGCAATGTGTATTGAGTTTAGATATACTACAGTATTTTTTGTTATTTTGGGAAAATGTTTGCCTGTAATAACCAACAGGTGGTTAACAGCGAGAATGAGTTTTCATTCCATTAACAGAATGGAGCAAGAATAGTCTTGAGAGCAGGGAGTGGAAATGCTGAAACAAAAGAATGTTTGTTTGATGCTTCACTGCATCGTTGAAGCACGGAAAAAAGGTGAGACAAGAATTTTTGGCGTGTCACACAGGCTTCATGACACTGGCTTCCTTTGAAAATGACTTGTAGCCTTGTCACCGCTAGTGTCAACACAGGATGAATGTACTGAAAGTATATTATTTATAATTACCTCTTTGATGGGGCTGGAGAAACCTCTGGATGAACGGGTAGTAATTGAAGAGGAAGAGCTGTAGAGGGGAAATAGCAATTGTCAATCTATACTATAATTTTGCGAATGTCTGAGTGAGTGAGTGAGTGTCTGTCTGTCTGTCTGTCTGTCTGTCTGTCTGTCTGTCTGTCTGTCTGTCTGTCTGTCTGTCTGAAACAGCGTTTCTCCTCAGTGGCTGGAGCAATTGATCTGAAATCGCATCACCATTAGCATATGAACACACCTGACATAACTGTGAAGCCCGTTTGTCACTTTCACAAATCGTATACTGTATATTAGCATTTTTATGGTGTATCTACTATCTATTCTGCATCTAGCATGAGGCACATCTATTCTGCATCTAGCATGAGGCAACATGTTTAACCAGCTCTCTCTGTGTGTGTGTGTGTGTGCTTGGGGGGGGGGGTGGTAGCCATTAAACGAAACGGGTATTTCTTACATTGATGCTCCTACATATTATCATGCAAGCACCAGTTAAAGTTACTTTCCATCCCTCAGATACTGTATGCACAGTGCACATCCCATAACCCACACACTGCACATCATTTTGGAGCTCATATCTTTGAACGGGTAAGGGCTAGTGTACATAATTATCATAATGTGTTCAGGTTGGTGCTAAATATGCAAGGAAGAAGTAGCTTCACAAGAAGACAACTGGGTGGCGATTCATCTGCCGAAATGGATAAACCGAAACATTTTGGCCTAGAAAATAACATTACAAATTCTTTGCTCGTTTTCTCAACCTTGTCAATATACTGTAACACTCAAGGAAATAATTAACAATATCCAGAGGTTTTTAATATTACACCCAAACCTGTACGCAATTATCCAATGTTTCATGTTTTCACACTTTTTTTCAATTATTATCAATGATTTTATTTCTTCAAAATATTGAATTTGCATTTTGAAACATGTTTCGCAGTGCATAGTAATATTGATGTTCAACTGTTAACACAAGATTGGATCCCTTTTGCTATTTAATTCATTCCTCTTAACTAGCCATTGGTCGTCAATTAAACAGAGCTTTAGATGATTTAACTGTAATTAATTTAAGGTAACAATTACTAGCGATAGGCCTAAACAACTCATTTATCACCTGTCCTTTTTACAACAGACAAACAGAAACTGATCACTTACACAATCATTATATCATTGTTATAGGTAAAGTAACTGGCTGATAGTTGCTGATAGTAACTTACCTCATGAATTCCAACCAATCTGGATATGAGCTCCATCAGCATAATTTTCACCTCAAATCGCTCTTTAGAGTCTTCCAACTGCTTTAGGAGTTTCTCTGAGAAATCTTAAAAAAAAATAATAATAATAATAAAAAAAGAAAAAACATTATTTTAGAGTCTTCCAACTGCTTTAGGAGTTTCTCTGAGAAATCTAAACACAAAAGCATTATTTTGAGGTAGGCTAGATGGTTCTCAACCTTTTCCGGCCGCGACCCCCAAAGTAATCATATTTTAACTGGGGATCCCCCACCCTGACGAGCACTAAGAGTTGAGGCATTACATTTTGTATAACACGGTTCTATTGTGAAAATAGCCTCGGCGTTGTGAGCATGTAGATCGGCTATTTTCACAATTTCTGCCTCTCAGATTTGACAATTTGGCCAATGTTTCATTTGTAATTTTAGAGGTATTAAAAAGTCCTCAAATTGTCACTTTAGAAATGTGCAGATACTTAAACCTTATGCTGGTTTGTTTACTGTTGAGTGAGAAACCAATGTTGCACATTAAATAAGTTAATCATCTTGACCCACAGGTTGAGAACCACTGAGCTAGATGTCAATTTTCGAGTGTGGAATGTGGATAAGTGTGAACATACAGTATACAAGTACCTTGAGGATCATGAATCAGGTGAATAGCAGAGAAATTGAATACTTCTGGTTTATTCTTCTTTTTCTTGTGTTTCTTTAAAAGGAATACATAAGCATATGGTAAAATACAAGTGTATGTTTTTGTATAGGCAAATACTGAAAACAGAAACGGACAAAGCTATGTTCAGACTGGCAGCCTACATCAGCTAAAATAACCCATGGAAACTGAATTCTACTAATCAGAATGACGGGCAGGATGACAGATCTCCTTCCTTCCATTGTTGTCTACATACAAAATATTGTATAATTTATATATTGTATAATTTTACAGAGTATAACTCTTGCATTACGTATGCCTAAGGTGTTACATTGTTACCACAGCAACCAAAGTAGCTGGGGAAACGATTTCTAAATACACAAATCTGACCTGTACACTAGCAAATAACATGGAGGACAGTCAGGCCTCCGTATCAGAAACGAGAAACAAATCCGATTTCCCTGCAGTCTGAACAAAGCCTAAGGTGTGAGTCATGTCTCAGTGCTGAATATCTGAGGTACCGTGAGGACTTTCATGGCGTTTTCCATTTTCTTCTTGTTCTTGGAGCTTTTCTTGCCCGTAGAGTACCTCACCATCAGATCTCTGGCCGTTGGTCCATCATCCTAGAGACGAGACAAGAGACAATAAAGATTAATCTTTTGCAAGCAGTAATGTTAACATTACTTTGATAATGACCACATTGTAGTGATGACTAGGACTGTTATGATTATGACATTGTACATGACAATTAATTGTCACTCAAATAATTGTACAACAATTTAATTGTATTTTTGTCGTTAACAATTACACTTCTGTTTGGCTTGTAGGCTTTGAGGTTGCACATGGCAGATATGACACATAACCTAAATATACAAAGAAACGACTGACATATTTGACAACGTTATACTTACGTTGTAATCTTGTAGATCTGCTATTTCCACAATTTTTGAAAATGTTTAAAGATTATGAACATTTTACAACATGGAAACGATTATGATGATTATGACAAAATAATTGTGATTATGTCAAATAATTGCAAGTAGAGGATTATGTAATAATTGTGACAGGCCTAGAGATGACTTGATGAATCATCAAAGTTACTTGCCTCTGACTCGTCGTCACTGTCTTTCTTCTCATCCTCATCTCTGCCCAGGAAGAACTTCAACCCTGCTACAAGGATCTGCACAGAAAGAGACACTGTGCATTCAGTCAAAGTTCTCATTCAGTAGAATAAGATAAGGAGTCAAGGGCTTGCTTTCATCACGATGACTTACCTTTGTTACCTTGGAGAAGCACGCTGTTGTGATAACATTAACTGTCTTGGCATCGTTCCTATAACATAGCACAACAATAAGTCATTCATTCATGTGTCTTCCTTGAGCACAACATCTTTACATACCTTAATGTGGTTTAACTGATTAAAAGCATCCATCATATACAGTATACGATATCATCAAATCAAAGAAAAAGATCCCGCAAACTGTCTTTATAATATTAAATAATAAAGAGCATATTTAGGTTCCAGTGTGTGGGACCTTTTTCTTTGATGTGACATCATAGATCCATTTCTGAACATTTGGACATCTCTTGGACACACCTCTGATTTAAAAAAATAGCAGACATAGTGATATACGAGCTTGTACAGCTTGTACAAAATCTTGAAAGTTTGAAAACCACTGGTTTAGAAGGCATTTGTATAATCTGCCTCGGGTATTATTGATAGTGAGCTAAATCCTGACTCACGATACAAGACATGCAGCTCACCATATGTTCCTTTTGTAGAGCTCCGCCATCACATCTAGAGAGAGCTTGGCTGCTATAGGGTTACTGTCTCTCAGCATGGTGTACATGAAATTCTGCAAAGTCTGGAACACATCCATAAATATATATATATCAGTTATAAATGAATGCACACTCAAAGTACATATATGCAAATGTAATATTTAGAAGCAGGGACCATGCAAACAACAACTTCAAGCCAGCCAGTATGCTAAATGTGTAACTACTGTTGTTATTTTTAATCATCAGCTTTCTTATTGTACTTATTTCTGCTACAATGTTGAGCACCCAAAACCAAAGACATTTCTTGGGTGTAGTCCTATATCAGATAAACCTCACAGTGATGTCAAAATACTGTACATGAGCACATTTGGAACAGTTACATAAAAGTTGTGGGCGTGTTTACTTACCGTGTTTACTTTGTTGTTTTTATGTTTTGCATTAATGTTTTTGATGTCTGATACAATGTGCGTGTATAATGTCTGTGGAGGCAAAGAAGATAAATCATTAATGGACAAAAAATGATAAAATAAATAAAATATAGTGGTAATTTTCCGATTGGAAATGGCTATGTATATTTTAGCACAAATATACCCCAGATTTACAATTATACATACCCCCAAATTACGATTATACAGGTACCCAAACTAATCATGCCATTAAAACGTAGCGCTCATTGTAATATTCTCGACAGAAGGGTTAATAAAAATACAGCTTTTCTATCCAGGGTTCAGGGCTTCCCTCACCTGTCTGAGCAGTTTGTCGTGACAGCGCAGCAGCTCAAAGAAGAGCTCCAGCAGGGCAGTGGGGTTTATCAGGTCCTTGTTCCGAAGAAGAATCAGCGCTTTGCAGAGGGTCTGACAGAGAAAGTGGAATACATAGACATTAGAAATGGGGCCCTGGGCACACTTGTAAAAGCTCTCCCCACCCAGCAGCAGCTACACTGACCTGCAGTCAACACCAAAGTAAATATTTGTGCACATGAATAGGCTACACAGAACACCAACAACATATTAACACAACCTGCATCTCAGGGGTTCCAAATGAATGCCGTTTTAAACCTGCAATATACTGTACCTTAACTGGTGGGTTAAACATGAACTTAAGGTATCATGACTCCTGAATGATGGTTTACTTTGTGTTCATCTACAAAGTAAATATTTAGGCTACTCCTTCACATTTCAGTAGTAATTGTAGGGCTCTGTTACTTACATGAATGACTAAGCCCTTTGACAAGAAATTTGACAAAGTCAATAACAGCGACAATTCTGATGCCAACATTGCAAAAGCTCTAGCTAGAGTCCCCAGGGCCTGACCCATGCAATAATACACCCTGGCCCTGATGAGGGTGAACATTTGCAGAACATAGCCAATCCACAAGCATTGACATGCATCACATGAGTTGTAGATCGCCATTTTCTGCAAATTGAATTGGTCTAAAGGGGGAAGAGAACAGAGCAACATGTACAGTGCCAACTCAGGTCTGTCTTACTATTACTATACTAAGTACAGAGGATCTAATGTGTGGGGTACTGGGGGATCATGTGTTGTCTCACCATCCGCAAGTCATGCTCCAACACTGTGTGATGATTCAACAGCAGTTCAGTCAGATCCTGAGGGAAGGTGGACAGCTGCTGCTGATAGCAGTGTGCAACCTGAGAAATAAAGGTGCATTACAATTTCTACAACCACTGTAATGGTTCATGTTACACTTATATATATATATATATATATATATATATATATATATATATATATATATATATATATATATAATGGGACAGATAGAAAGTCCACCACACCGATTCTAACAGTTTGTAATTGAATAGAACAAGGGTCTTAAACAGGGGGTCCTCCAAATAATCCAATCCTTTTTATATTAACAACTTGAACCTTAGTGTCCATATTCTGATCACTTTAAACAAAAATAGATGATCTACTAGCTCACAGCGCCTCGCAGCACAAAGCGTTGTGAGCTTGTAGATCGGCTATTTTTAGCAAAGAGCATTGATGTCGAGGGGGAAAAGAGCAGACTAAGTAGACCTACTGAGTAAAAGGTCAAGTATTGACGGTTCAAGTGGTTAAATAATATCCGAAAACACAAATGGACATGAATCCAAAATACACTGATGATTGTGCTGTCAAACAATTAAACTATATGGAATCTATGAACAGGTTGTGAGGGTCCCTGCTTCATCTCTCTCAACTAAGGGGTCCTTGGCCTGAAAACGTTGAAGACCCCTGGAATAAAGCCCAAAGCTTGTAATGCAACACTAGACGACTGATACCACTTTGATTCACGTTCTCTCTGGTACCCCAATCTACAACTGTTTATTGTAACATGGACCTGGACCCTTGCGGATCCAGTAGTTTACCACACACCTGTGCAAGGAACATAACCAGCTCTGACAGGACTTTGTTGGGCTTGCCTGGCTGTAACTTGAAGATCTGAACATTGGACTGGTAATGTCGATACTGTTGCAGAAACTGGAAAATTGAGAAGAGATCAAGATACAGATTTGGTCAAACCTGCCAACTAACAAAACCTTGTACAAATATAATTTCAGATTCAACTCAATTCGAACTCAATTATTATGGTACAGTAGTACAAAAGTGTGTGCGTAGCAAATCAAATGTATTTGCTAACACCATTAGCTACCCAACCGACTTGTTAGCTAATAAAAACCAACCTCTTCCGTGTATGACTGTGGATCCCTCTTAATAAGGTTCTGCAGCTGAGGCAGATTGTTTGGCAGTTTGTTGTTGTGTCGGCCTGACATGATTCAGGAAAAAGTTCCACGTGTATAATGTATATTTCAGCAAATCTCCTCAACTTTAAACTCCTCATGCGTGGCTCACAGGGAGGCTGCCATGTTGTTTTGGTGTGTACTCGTGTGTACTCTGCTCCAGCCTCCAAGTACGGAAAGTGAATATGGACAAACCAAACCGTGGCCGGCGACGAAGTTTGTTTACATGGTAGAATGTGGAAAGTAAATATATTCTACACACAATTTCAAAATTAACAGACGAATTAAACGTCATCACAACCCAATAGTTCAGATAATCAGAAAACACAAACACGTCCATTTAACGGGCCAACTTAAAACCCGGCCATATCTAATTTGCCTTGATTTCAAATTAATGAAACCAGCTGAATAAAGTTAATTTGACACCATTCTCCTACAGCCATCGCACATACAACGTCCATCAGAATAACACAAAAAATAAATATGTAATTATTTATTTGTATTTAAATGTCTGAAATCTGACTCTTGGTTGGAGGCTGTTCGCTTTATCTCAGTGGGCGTGTCACAGACCCCCGTCGGACTAGCGTCGCCTGGCGACGGGAATGTCGCTGACGTGTCAACAAAGCGCTCATTGGACGCGGTTTGTGTACGGCGTTTGTTGATGTGCGTCGTGTATAAATAAAGCCGGACCGCGGCGACAGAGCTCACTTGACTTCTACTTGATGGTGATGGTGGTGATTATGGAGAAGCACATCATGGAGAAAATCAGATATGAGAGAGAATTCATTCTCAGCTTGCAGTTCGTCTCAGCCAGCTTGATCAAACCTGATGACCTGCCAGTCAACAGGGATGTAATCCTGGACAAAGCTAACATGAAGCCTTTGGGAGTTTCCCAGAGGCATTGTGATGGCTTTGTACCAGTGGGAAAGCTGAACCCCAGGCGTCCACCAGGAGCCATGGACCGTGGCTCTGTTTTCAAGCCTTCTGCTGGAGACAAGCCCCGTCGCCACTTCATTCTGTCTGTCGACGTGCAGCTCAACAAGGCTAAGGAGGCCTGGAAGCCTTCCGGCAAGAAGCAGCAGAGGTGTGAGGAGGAGAAGGACACAGAGGAGGCCATGACCCAGGATCTAGTCAACAGAGTGCGTGGCATCCTGAACAAGCTAACCCCCCAGAAGTTCCAACAGCTGTCGAAGCAGGTGAGGGAGCTCCCCATCGACACGGAGGGCCGGCTTAAGGGCGTCATCGACACCATTTTTGAGAAGGCCATCTCGGAGCCCAGCTTCAGTATTGTCTATGCCAAACTGTGCCAGTGCCTTCTGGAGCTCCAGGTCCCCAGTGCAGACAAGCCAGGAGTCTGTGTTAACTTCCGCAGGCTGTTGCTCAACCGCTGCAAGGTGGAGTTCGACAAGCAGCTGAATGTTGCCCAGGGGCAGGACCTTTCCAAAGAAGAACTGGACCAGTACAAGAACAAGGCCAGGAGGTGCTCCCTGGGCAACATTAAGTTCATCGGTGAGTTGTTCAAGCTCAAGATGATGACGGGGGCAACCATGGACAAAGGCATCGTCAGCAAGCTGCTCGTGAGACCTGACGAGGAGTCCCTGGAGTGCCTATGTACGCTCATTACCACCATAGGCAAAGACATGGACTCTGAGATAGCCAGGCCTTGCATGGACAAAATGCAGAAGATCATCAAGGAGTGGAAGACCTCCCCCAGGATCCGCTTCATGATGCAGGACCTGTTGGACCTTCAACATAACAACTGGGTGCCCAGGCGAGGAGACCAGGGTCCCAAGACCATCGAGGAGGTCCACAAAGATGCAGAGTTGGAGGTGCAAATGGAGCAGCTGAGGATCCAGAAGACCCTCATCTCCGGAGGACGGGGCTCATACACCCCACGACAGGGAAGGGACAACAAGGGCTGGAACAGCTGCTCCATCTCCACCGACAACAAACACATCAAGCTGGGCAGCCGTCCAGCCACCAGCACCCTGAACAGAGTCTCTGATCTGCAGCAACGCTCTTCAGGCTCCTCTCTTCACTCAGACAGACTACTGGCTCAGGACAACAGCAGAGTGGATGGCAGGAGCACAACAGAGAACGTGAAGCAGGATGCTGCTCCTAACCCCCCAACCCCCCAGACCCCCACCAAGCCCGCCTTGACCGAGGAGGAAGTGGAGAAGAAATCCGCGGCCATCATCGAAGAGTACCTCCACCTCAACGACACGAAGGAGGCACTGCAGTGTGTACAGGAGTTGAACAGCGGTCAGCTGCTCTTTGTGTTTGTGCGTCATGGCCTGGAGGCCACGCTAGATCGCAGCGCCATCGCCAGAGACCACATGGGGCAGCTGCTGTATCAGCTCATCAAGGCTGGCATAATGCCCATACAGCAGTACTACAAGGGACTTCAGGAGATCCTGGAGGTGGCGGAGGACATGTCTACAGACATTCCACACTTCTGGCAGTACCTGACGGAGCTGATCACCCCCATGTTCCACGAGGGAGGTATCCCCATGGGACAGCTCTCCAAGACTCTTATTCCTCTGGGTATGGCTGGAAACCTGCTGAAATACATTTCTGCCTGAGGACAAAACCATTTTCACGTTGACATGTTTTAAACAATGATGTTTTAAACAATGATAACTTGCTTGTAAATATCTATTGTGGAAAATGTATGATGTACCTTATGTAACGTCCTTGTAAATAATGTTTGTTTATTAAATACATAATTTATCTAAGAATACTGTTTTAAAAAGTGATGATGACTTGCTTGTACATATCAATTAAATACCTCGATTATTCTTAGGAAAAATGTATGATGCACCTTATGTAACTTCTTTGTAAATATTGGTTGTTGATTAAATACATAATAAATTATCTAAAAATGTAAAATGTGTCTGTATGTATCTTCAAGGTTTAAGGTTTCTTTATTGTTAGGTTTGCAGAGTAATTCTATTTGTAGCAGCATTAATAGTAATATTAGAGGTGATTTCTTAGTACAATTTGTTTCAATGTGTTTAAAGGGAAATAATGTGCTTGTGTTATAAACAGTGTTAAACAAAGTAACACACACACATTTCCTGGAGTTCAGGAGGAATTATCCTCCTTTTAATTACAGTGTGTGGTGGTCCATCCATCATATTAAATATAAAACCCACAATCACTGTGAAATAAATGTCATTCTCATAGCACAAAACAGAAAAACAGATCAGATATCACACATGGCTAATGTGTGAAATATATGAATGATGCATAATATGCAGTATACCTGGTTGGTAGTTAATAACAGTGGGACGAGGGAGTGAAACAGCAGCAGTAATGTAATGTCATAAGTATATAAGGTGCATGGTTTAAGGAAAAGTCTATGAAATGAGGCAGTAAAAAGTAGCACATTTTAAGTCCAGTTCCTAGACCAGGCAGGCCGTGATGATGCAGCCAGCCAGGATGCTGTCGGCAGGGGCGTCACAAGGGGTAGGAAAGTGGGACTGAGTTACCAGGGCCCAAGGTGGTGGAGGGGCCTTAATTATTTTATACTTTAGCTATTGAAAAATAGCAGATATACAAGCTGCGCGGCACCGAGTGCCGCGCTGCGAGCTTGTAGATCTGCTATTTTAAAAAATCACACCCGTGTGAAGTGGAGCTGTGTGTGTGTGTGTGTGTGTGTGTGTGTGTGTGTGTGTGTGTGTGTGTGTGTGTGTGTGTGTGTGTGTGTGTGGATCATGTGTACCGATTTTTGTGACATTTGAAGAAAAAGGAGCAAAAAGTGTGTTTTGGAGAAAATTCAAGATGGCGGAAAATCTATCATGGCGCAAATGGGCGTGGCCTATATGGGGAGATGCGTCATGACCCAAGGAATCCAGGGAAAAAATATTTTTAATTTTCCGACCTACGGTTCAAGAGTTACAGGCCAAAACGTAAAGTGGGGTGTTATGGCGCCACCATGCGGCCAAATGACACAATTATTTTTTATTTAATCCTTGAAATCATTATGAACCTCCTCTCCAAGTCTTGAAACTCTAGCCCCTATGGTTTGCGAGAGACAAATAATTGAATGTGAGTTTTTGCGATTCCCATTATAAGTCAATGGGGAAAATTAATTCACTAATAAATTAATATCAATTAAACTATAGAACCTTTCTCTTAGAAAAGTAATAGCCCACGATTCCCGAGTAAGCCGGTCGATTTGACATATGGCGCGAGTGTGTGGTGGCAAAACTGTGGGACTAGTGGCGTGCCGAAGTTTAGGATGTTCAGGCTACATACAGACACACACACAGACAGACAGACAGACACACACACAGACAGACCCACACGGCCACGTATAGGGAGCCTGTGCTTCACACAGCTCCAAAAAGTCGTGAAAATGTGTGCAAATCTTTGAATATTTGTATTTTTTAAGCGAACATTTGTAACTCAAAGTTTGCTTCTGGGGAGTCCCTGGAACTCAATATTTTGAGATGGGGTTCCGTGGCCAAATACATACCATTTTGGGGGTCCTTCACATGAAAAGGTTTGAGTTCCACTGACATAGAAACATACCGGTAGGTTTTTCAAAAAACCTCAGAAGCATTTGAAACATTCAAAGATTTTCATGATTTTTCAAAAATAGCAGATCTACAAGCTCGCAGCGCGGCACTCGGTGCCGCGCTGTGAGCTTGTATATCTGCTATTTTTCAATAGTTAAAGCACAGGGGCCCCCGCGGTGAATCCTTGTACCCAGGGCCCAGAATTTGGTGCGACACCCCTGGCTGTCGGTATCTGGCTCAAGGGAATATGAACCTCAAAGGACCTTTTCTCTTTGTCTCGGGACATATAATACATACACATACAGTACATTCAAATGACAAAGATCTGTTCAGTCTGTCAACAGATGACCAATGTTTTCCACTCCACTGCCCCCAAGATGGCACCAACGTCTTCTTGCTCACTTCCCAGTCCTGTTGCAGTATGGCAGACAGTAGGTTTGCAATCAATGACCCATCTGACCAGATGCTTTGCTATTATAGTCTGTCCTTTTTCTTAAGCAGAGGTAGTGAACCAGACTGTTCTGTTGGGTGGAAACCTTGTATGTCCAAAACAGTTACTTTCAGACAGATGGAAAATCTGTGCCGCAATGGGTCCAATCCAGTTATTTAGTCGCACACCGGCTAATACTTCTCAATAGTTAGATATGTATAAAACGAAAACACACACCTAACCACTTTCTGCTTTTTTCAGAATAGCACAAATAGCTGTTCTACATCTCACAACATGTTGCATTGCAAGCTCTTACATTGTCCATTTTGCTACTTGTAACACTGACAAAATAGGGAATTAATTAACGAAAGAAAGGGAAAGTTGAATGGTAGACGTTTCTGCCCGACAGCAATGATCTATTAAGACATGGAAATGTTTGACTCATATTTACAAAAGAGACTCTGTTAATGACATTTAAAACGTATCCACAGTTTAATTTTAAAGGAGATGAATATGTACACTTTTAACTTCCTCAATTACCCAAGGCAAATAGATTTACTAAGCAAATACTGTCATGGTATGGTATGGTTTTCTAGGCAAGTCCCTGCAACAATTATACTTAAAACTCAATTCATTCACTCATCATTTGCATAATTATTTTTTGCATAATCCAAGAATCTAAAAGGGGAAAAATGTGTTTCTTTTGTTATAGATGAAATAAAGACAATCAACAGTTCTCATGAATGCATTAAGATACATACTGTAGCAGCCAAAGATAGAATTTAAAAAAGCATAAACCATAAAAATATATAGACTTCTAGGATTCACTCTCAAGAAATTAAGGTTTAAGGAAAATATTTTGTAATTGTGAATTGGCAATACAACTGTCCTCATTTGGGTTTTTCTGTTCAGACAGTTCATGATATAATAATCCACTGTCTGCACAATCCTGAGATCTTCTCCTCTGCTTGAAGATATCGGAGCACAGATCACTTGATAGCAGAAAATAGATTGCTCCTGTAAAAAAAGAAAGAAATTATAATAATAATAATATATATATATATATATATATATATATATATATATATATATATATATATATATATATATATTAAAATATTATTCAAAAGATGTGAAAACAAATTGTTTAACATTGTATTATAATTTATAAGGAGTAATACTGGGGTAATACCCTATTTTGAGTCGTTATAGTTGAACGATTTCAAGCCATTTAAAAAAATAACAAAGACAGCCAATCTACAAGGCAAGCTCACGTCTTGCAATGCATTGTGAGCTTAGAGATGGGCTATTTTTGATATTTGTTGCTCAACAAATATACAGGGCATAAGTGGTTAACCAATTGACTATGATTTGAACAACCAATTATTGATTATGACTTGAGTCATAATCTTGCAAAGTCTTTCAAAGACTTTCTTGGGATATGTAATCTACTGTATATGCTAATTAGAAATGTGTGCTTCCTTGATTTTAATGCGTTTTAAAGCATGGATTATTGTACATTATTGCCAAAAAATAACCCCTTGAAAAAATATTGAAAAAAATAATATATATATATATATATATATATATATATATATATATATCTCAATCACACACATATATATATATATATATATATCAATCACACACAATTTTTCACTCCTCTCCTTGGCATTGAATAACGAGCAGAACCTAAGAACCAGATGTGAATCAGAAGTGGTTCGATGTTTCATTCCTAACCAGGAGATTCCCTGCTCTACAAGGCATAATGTGTGCCTAATAAGGTGCCCTATCTGAGCACCATGACCTGGTCATGTTGACTGAGACTCTGGAACCCTGGAATGCTCTTGCCAAACTCCACCACTTCCTTGCTGAGAGAACGACTCCAACACCTCCTGACTGCAGCAGCTGGCAGGCACCACAGAACACACTGGACAGGCCTGTGAGACAGACACGTAGGAGAGCCAGAGTGGAGAGCAATGTTAGGACAATCTGTTTTTATAAATGTCCAGTGTTGGGGTTGTTACTCAAAAAAAAAAAGAAAGTAGTGTATTAGTTTACTTACAGTACTATGGAAAGTACTTTCAATCCAATACAATCCAACTTTATTTATAGAGCACGTTTAAAAACAAGTTGACCAAAGTGCTTTACAGAAAATGTCGAAAAGACAACAATAAGAGTACAGAGAGAATAAAAAATAAAAATAAAAACTTTTTTCATAGAGTCATAGAGTTCACTGACTGCATGTGCTTGAATGACTGCTTGTGACAAATACAAACTTGATCAGTTTAACATTAAAGCATAAACCATGCTCACATATCAGCACACGTGCCAATCCTGACGAGGACAAATAAACGATCTTTGAGAATCTTTAATACAACAAAGCCGACAGTTGAAAAGTGAAAACCATCCTACACTATTACTACATAGTAGTACGACTGTACTCAACAGTGTTACTGAAGTAACTTGCATACACACACACACACACACACACACACACACACACACACACACACACACACACACACACACACACACACACACACACACACACACACACATTTTCTTATAAATAAGAAAATATAATAAACCTCTCCTGAGAACAAAAAGATAACATCTGTAAACATTGTGTTGGTATAAATGCAGTCTATGAGGAAGGTCATTATGTGGGAAACTAGATACATTACCTCAATCTGACACTAGAGGGCAGACTAAACAGCACAGACATCAACACAACTCATGACAACTACACTACATAACATTATAAGTATAAATATCCAACATCATCACTATCTTGTTTATAGCAGATAGCTATTAGACTTCTCTATTATTTTAATTAATACTATTTTATTCTACTAAATACAGCAAATAATACTGAACTGATCTGTCATTTTTTGAAGGGCATAAGTCAAACTGAGGTGCCACGGCCGCCATGGCCTTCAAGACCTGTGAAATTCCTATGCAACAGCTAGTGATTTAATAATCAGAACGGGGAACTGTCGTGAGAATCTGTGGCATTACCTCGGGAACAAAGATTCAGATTCAGAAACAAGGACACACGAAACAACATCTTAAAACATGAATGATTTGTGTTGAAGACAGACAAATTGGTACTGCCTGACTTGGTGTCTGACCAAAACCTCAGTCCCTATTCTCCAGCTGACATACCATGTGAGACACACCCTTCTCACTATGGCTCCATTCCACCTGAGCCACTCTGACACCTACTGAATGTCTATTGACAAGAACACATGGCAGTACCTATTGCTCTGGAAACATTAGGTGTTACAAATCACATGCAAATCTCACAAAACACTCCACAGCTGTTGGCTGGTGCGGGAGAGATTCATAAGGCAGAATACATAAGTATGGTATAGTTTAGATAAGTACGGTATAATTCTCTTAAATGAATAACATTATATATTTCAAATCTTTTAACTTTTGAACTTTTCAGGGGTTGACACTAAGGTCTCAGAGGCACTTGCCCATCGGGCAAGTACAGGTCATGTTCTACTGGCCCAAAGGTCATGCCCACTTGCCCGAAAAGTAAATCGTCCATTATAAAATTATAGGTAAGATTTGAATTACCACTCAATTTAACACTTGATTCTTTACTTTCTGGGGCTGTGTGATAAAACAATGTCATACTGTACCTCAATACTTCCAAATCCAAATACCTACATAGCTATGATTGAATATGTCTATGGTTTCACAGTTATTTTTAATTTTTAAGTGTAGCAACCGGAAAAACAGCACTAGGTAAACAGTGCTCTTATTTTACATTCCACAGACCAGAAGGCCACGTTCAGGTGTTTAGACAGATATCTCGTGTTGTGTTTATAGACTCTTGCGTCCCCTCTCAAATGAGCACTTGCCCAGTCGGGCAACCTGAAAGCAAACTTCACCTGCCCGAAGGTTTTATTTACCTGCTGGGGGCAGGTGGGCATACTGGGCAAGCCTTAGTGGCATTGAGACTCATTGTTAATTTCATTAACCTTCCGCGAAGCTTGGCCAATGTCAAGTTCTGCGGGACAGTCAGACATACAGTCATAAATACAGAAACACAAAGCCAGATGAGCAGGTAGCACCACTTAAAAACTGTGGACTGATGAGAAAAGGGAGGTTTGAACTGTGGAGTTAGTTGGAGGAAATCCATATTGGAAAGGTTAGGGTTAGGGTTAGGGTTAGGGTTTTGAAGGTTTGGAGGGCAGGGGCCTCTCTCTGAGAGTATTGGGGAGTGCATTCCACTGGGTTTGGGTAGCAAAATGTTTAATTTCAAGACGATATTTGGTTAGAATTTTCTTTTATGTTCATTTTGGCATCTCTTCTAAACAAAGCGTCACCATTTTGTTTCTACATATGTGCTTTCCGTACCTGGAGCAGCACACCAAACAATAACAATATGGCAGCCTCCCTTCCACCAATGTCTGGCCGACAAGTAACAAACTAACTAGCCTAGTCGAGCCGGACACTTCTAAGGACTAGGTAGTCCCCCCAGGAATCCGCGGAGAAAAAGTTCTGATTCCGCGGTGAACAATCCTGATTCTGCGGAGAGCAATTCTTGATTCCGCGGCTTTAAAGTTAATATTCCGCGGGTGTTAAAAAACTACGTAAAATTACCAGTTATGAAGCAAACATAATTTTTTATGTAATAATGAAGTAGAAATGAACTTATGAAAAGAATTGCAATACCAAAACACTGTGAAACATTGTGGTTATCAAATAATCAACACAGATTTATTTATATGTGCCAGGCATGTCACGTGGATGGAATTGGGAAACAGGGATTTGAGGGCAGACAGAAATCACATCCTCTTGTTTCACTCCAAAGTCATTTAGAGCATTGACTGCCGCATTTGCCACTGTTGAATGATTGCATTTGTCTAAGAAAACAGTGTCGATCAGGTAGCTGCGGATTTCACCAGATTCATCCTTGATGAGTGGAGACACCATTATGTTGAGCATGCAGCGTCCTTCTGAATCAGAGAGAGAGAGAGAGAGAGAGAGAGAGAGAGAGAGAGAGAGAGACCTTTATTATCCCAAGGGGGGAAATCAGTGGCAGCAGTGTAAGTTTATTTACAAAGTTACAGAGAAGTATGAAAAAAAATCACACTCGTGTGAACTGAGCGGTGGAGGCTGTGTGTGTGTGTGTATGTGTGTGTGTGTGTGTGTGTGTGTGTGTGTGTGTGTGTGTGCGTGTGCGTGCGTGCGTGCGTGTGTGTGTGTGTGTGTGAATGTGAGTCTGAACAACAGCGCCCCTCCCTTAACATGTGTGGTGGTCAGAAAAGGTTACTGCAGGCTACAGACACGCATACCCACACACACGGCCACGTATAGGAGCGTTGTGACCACCGCTCAAAAATCACACCTTGTTGTGAACTGAGTGGTGGTCAAATAAAAAGAGTCAAATACATGGATTGCAAGGTTGCTCATGCTCAACAGTGGCGGGAGACGGACGGACGGACGGACGGACGGACGGACGGACAGACGGACGCATTGTGATCTTAAATCCAACTATTTCCAAGTTAACTATTATTTGTTTATTATTATTTTGACCTGCTTTAAGAAACTCAGCTAATGATGGACGGGTGGACGCATTGTGAGCTTGTAGATTAGAGCTGGGATCGGGCCCATTTTTTCTGTCCGCTCCGAACCCGTGTGGGCCGTGTCCGACAGTTTTTTGTCCGACCCGAATCGACGTCCGAGCATTAATCATTAAAATGCGTCCGACCCACGCCGAGGCCCGAACCTTATGTTTCCAACGCTTTTTCCCCTCCTTTCTTTTTCTTTGAGGAAGCCACTGATTTACACTCACAAGCAAACTTGTTCTAATGTGCAGTGCATTCAGCGTGCCTGCTTGTTACCCTTAATGTGAATATTAAGCCACACTGTGGCTTGTGAAAGTGTTTAAATAGTAGGCTATGTTAGATTATTAAATCATACAAAGAATAACGTGCGCTGCGCTGCAAGTTTCTTCGCCTGGAAAATAGCAGATCTACAAGCTCACAACGCGTAGCGGATGCGAGGCGTTGTGAGCTTGTAGATCAGACACATTTTGTCACGGAACACGCCGTGATGAAGAAGTATAAGCCAGGATTTACTTGGGTGATGTCGAACGGACGGACGGACGGACAGACGAGGCTGCAGTGCAGAGTGCACACAACAGCGCCGAAAAATAAACATCCAATGCAAGGTAAAGTAGTGGGAACACAATCAGGAAGCTCCCAGCTCCATTCAGCGGCACGCCACTTCCAATGAAACCACAACATTGCGTATCCACGAGTTTCCTACGCCCCATAGTGCATTGCGCAGACGTCTGCACCGAGCTTCCGGCGCCGATTTACAAGCTCACAACGGGTTGCATCTGCGACGCGACGTGAGCTTGTATGTCTGCTGTTAAACCCGGAAGTTTGGTCATGATAGTCTCCAGTAAACTCCTGCGGAAACTTGTGGATAGGGTGTGCCAAATGTAGTTCTAAGAGCGGCCATTTCTTGTGACAACACAGCCTTACACAGGTGTTCTGATTAGACTATAGCATTAGTTCTATGCAATCAAACAATTGAAACACCTGTGTTTTGTCACAAGAAATGGCCGCTAAGGACTACAATGACGTAGCCGCTGGCACACACTACCTCAGCGTTGGACTTTTCTCCATGCTCAGAGTTATGTCTCCGGCTGCAACATTAGCATTAACATTAACACGAGCAGCCCCACACACACACACACACACACACACACACACACACACACACACACACACACACACACACACACACACACACACACACAACGTTGTGCGTGGCAATCAACTCAACTCATTTCAGGTGTGCAAACTGCCATGTTACGAGTGTTTCTCTCACTTCTCTCACTTCGACGGTGGATTCCAAGAGGAGCAGAGGTGCAGACAGAGGCTCAGCTTTAACAAAAGATCCCTGGTAGAATTATCATGTCCAAGAAGGTAAGTCAGCAATTTGGTTTCTTGTATTGTACTGTATTTTATATTGTAATTTTTGATTTATGTGAGATAACTCAAAGACATTTGATTGTAGAGCAGTACACTATAGCAGTGTTGTAAAAAGTACTCACATTTTATACTTATATAATATATAACATAACATAACATAACATAACATATAAAAGTATCAATACAGCAATGTAGAAATACTCCGTTACAAGTAAAAGTCCAGAATTCAAAGTGTACTTGAGTAAAAGTATGAAAGTATTGGCATCAAAATGTACTTAAAGTACCAAAAGTAAAAGTTCAAAATGTTTGAAAATAGCAGATCTACAAGCTCACAACGCGTCGCGATGCGACGCGTTGAGAGCTTGTAGATCGGCTATTACAAATACCTCAAAACTGACTTGGTTACTTTACACCACTGCACTATAGTCGCACAAAAAGCCGCGAAGCTCCGGAGCCCCTGGGGCTACGGCGAGGGGAGACCCCTCTCCGGACTTGTCTCGGCGAGGCGGAGGTGGACGGCGTGGTTAGGAGGCCCGGTTCGGGGGTCCGCGGACCCCCCGGGCGAAAAACGGCCGAAAAAAGCACATTAAAAGATAAGCCCTTAAGATGTGCTGTGACAGGTGACTTGATTGAGACTTTGAAAATATTTCAAAGTCTCGACCAAAGTGCGGTCCTTGGCCAAATGTACATGGCAAACATGCCAAAGTGACCTTGTCTTTTTTGCATGTTTGGCATGTACATTTGGCCATGGTCTGCACTTGTTTGAGACTTTGAAAATATTTCAAAGTCTCAACAAAGTGCGGTCCATGGCCAAATATACATGGCAAACATGCCAAAGTGACCTTGTCTTTTTTGCATGTTTGGCATGTACATTTGGCCATGGTCTGCACTTGTTTGAGACTTTGAAAATATTTCAAAGTCTCAACCAAATGGCGACCATGGCCAAATGTACATGCACAGACATGCCCCTCAACCAAATGGGGACCATAGCCAAATGTACATGCCCAAACATGCTTAAAGTACAAGGTCAACTGTGTGACCTTGGAACCAATTGTGGCCAAAGTTTTGCTTCCAAAAAAGTCCTTAACCTTAATTGGCGCTTCCTTCGCCAAACAGGAAGTGCCTTTATATCTCATGAGCCGTTTGTCGTATGGACGCGTGGGTGGAGTCATTTGAATGCTAATGTTAAAATGTTAATGCTAAAAAATGTTAAAGCTAAAAATGCTAACGCTCTTTCTTCAGGAATACAAGAGGAAAGCGCCCGACTGGGCTCATTGCGCCTTCCCCGGGTGCGGGGTGCTCCGCTCGGACCTCTCGGACCACTTAACGAGCGTCCATAAAATGACCAATGCCGGAGAGAGGGATATTTTCCACAAACTCTCCCGTGGCCGGATCAATATTGATAGATGCGCATGTCCCGTGTGTGGAGAAAGAGGGGCAAAATTAAGAAGGCACCTCAACGTCCATGCAAAAGCCTCAGATGACCCCGGGAGGCAGCAGCAGATCATCCACAGTTACGAGCAAATTGCTCAGTATCGGGAGGCGAAGAGGCTGATGCGTGAATTGAGATCCGGAGGGACAGCCAATTCACTCGTCTCTACAATAGACATTGAGGATGAGGATGAGGATGGTCCCCCCCCTGAAGAAATTGAACAGCCCGGACCTCCTGAGGATGGTCTTCCCCCTGAAGACATTGAACAGCCCGGACCTCCTGAGGATGGTCTTCCCCCTGAAGACATTGAACAGCCCGGACCTTCAGGGGCCCCGTCGGGAGGGCAGACCGGCCGGACCAGTTCGGTACCATGTTCCCAATGCGTGGTCTACAAGGGGGCGCTGGCCAAGGAGAGGGCCAAAAAATTATATTATAAAGACAAACTTCGCGACCTCCTGGCAAACATGCAACAGGTCTGTCTGTCTGTCTGTCTGTCTGTCTGTCTGTCTGTCTGTCTGCCTGCCTGCCTGCCTGTCTGTCTGTCTGTCTGTCTGTCTGTCTGTCTGTCTGTCTGTCTGTCTGTCTGTCTGTCTGTCTGTCTGTCTGTCTGTCTGTCTGTCTGTCCATGGCCAAATGTACATGGCAAACATGCCAAAGTGACCTTGTCTTTTTCGCATGTTTGGCATGTACATTTGGCCATGGTCTGCACTTGTTTGAGACTTTGAAAATATTTCAAAGTATCAACAAAGTGTGATCCATGGCCAAATGTACATGGCAAACAGGCCAAAGTGACCTTGTCTGTATTTTCCCATGTTGTTAATGCATATCTGTTTTTTAGCTGGTCAGCAGGACCAGCTCTTTAAACAGATTACATTGTCCTGAGACATTCAGGGGACCTAGGGGACCTATTTGCCGATTGGCTGTCCATGTCACATGGTCACCGAGCTCATGATCCATTGGCCAGGCCCTCCAGATCTGTACTGCTGTAATGACATATTTTGTCCAGCAGGGAGCACCATTCCTTCACACTGAGGCGGTGCCTGTGGCCAGCCTGCTTGTGATAAATGAAACAGAAGAAAAGAGAGGTTGAGTAAAAGTACAAAAGTATTGGCATCAAAGTACAAAATGTTTGTATGATTGCTTGTAGATCGGCTATCATTCTTTGATTTTCACAAGTCATTGTTGACATCATCATCCATTTAAGCTTTATAATTAGCTTCATACTAACATTAACATTATTTTTCTTCTTTCAATTCTAAACGTAGAGATTAGGTTATGAAAGGAAGGTGATTAGGTGATGAAAACTAGCAAAACTATAGCAGCCATTCACTTTAATCAACGCGATGCATCCAATGTAATTGTGATGAGGATGTCAAACAAACGTTAATCACGTCGTATTTAATTATACTTCATCTGTTACAGATGATTGTCCAAATAAACCGTACGTTATTTAAACTGTGAGCCATTTATAGACAATATGCAGTGTTGCCCTGGGCATCGTTGTAGGCTGTAGTAGGTGATGTGTCACACCATCTGCATACCATCTGCATTAACATATGAACTGAACGAGTATGCAAGTTGTCAATGATTTAACTCTATGACCATGATATGGGCTTTGGTGTGAAGTCATGAAAATATCGTACCCTACACAATTTACAAAAGCAACACAAAGTACATTCATTGATGAGCTGCTTCTTCCTGTCATCTGATCAGTGTCCACACAGTAGATTAATTCGAGTTGCATTTTAATATCAAATGAAACAGAGCAAAAACGATGTGCTGAATGAACCAATGCGAGTCTTTGAGAATTACAGTTAGTATCTTCACAAATAATGAGCACATTTCTAGAGACACGGTAACACATTCATTGTACTAAATGACAAGAAAGCATATATTTAGAACGATATGTAGCAGTGAAATACCACAAGATTTTGGAAAATGCCTACAATCAATACACTTATTTGAACACCTTGGTTACATTAAGTTCTGCATAATGCGTACTTTCTGCTTTTGGTACATTTCAATGCAAATACTTTTTATACTTGTACTCAAGTAAATTTTGAATACAAGTCTTCCACTTGTATGATACTTAAGTAAAGAATGCGAGTACTTTTCCCACTACTGCCTAATAAGCATGCTAGTTTTAGTAAAATCAGACATCACAGATAGATTTATAGAGTAATAGGCTATATGGCAACTGTAAACTTAGCAGGAGTCCTCCAGGCTATGGGGGAAAGTAGCTGTTGGAAAAAGTACTCAAATGTTTTACACTTGTTTTTTTTAAAGTATCTTAAAAGTATCAATACTGCACTGTAGATGTACTCAGTTATAAGTAAAAGTCACACACACACACACACACACACACACACACACACACACACACACACACACACACACACACACACACACACACACACACACACGGGGGGGGGGGGTGACAAAATTCATAGATCTAGAACACAGACTTCATAGATATAGAACACAGAATATGTACAGTACAGTACAGTGAGGTACAGTATACAGTACAGTAAAGTACAGTAAGGTAATACGCAGTTATTACTGTTGTTTGAGCACGCCCGAGTTTTTTCAAAACTTTTTTTTTCCAAAAAACTTTTTTTTCCAAAACTTTTTTTTTTTCAAAAAACATTTTTTTTTTTTTTTTTTCAAAAAACATTTTTTTTTCATCTGACCAGCTTATATATTGACTGTGTCAATTCTTGTTTCCTCCTTGGACAGACACTACAGCCTTCCAAGAGGCACCTGGAGGAAGAAGAGGTGTGTGTGTGTGTGTGTGTGTGTGTGTGTGTGTGTGTGTGTGTGTGTGTGTGTGTGTGTGTGTGTGTGTGTGTGTGTGTGTGTGTGTGTGTGTGTGTGTGTGTGTGTGTGTGTGTGTGTCTGTCTTTTTGACTGCCTGATTGTCAAACTGTCTTTGTTTAATCTTTCCAGGAGGACCAAAGGGCCTATGAGGGAAAAGGAAAGGGAAAAAAGCAGCGCCTGGAGGAGGTCGAGGACGTGTCTACACCCGGCATGGGAGAGGTCTGTATTCATCTCTCTCTATGTGTGTGTGTGTGTGTGCACACGCGTGTGTTTGTGCACGCGTGTGTGTGTGTGTGTGTGTGTGTGTGTGTGTGTGTGGGGGGGGGGGGGGGGGGGTGTGATAGAGAGAGACTGGCTGATTGCCCAAATGTCTTTGTTTAATCTTGCCAGGTGGACCACAGTGCTTACACAGACCTCCAGTTTCATCAGGAGGAGGGGGGCTCAGGTGAGGACATGTTCCATGAAGACAGAGCTCAAGGCTCTGACGATTCTTCCCCTGCAGCCCAGGAGGGTGAGGAGCGGGGGGTGCCTGCTTCGGAGCGGCCTCTAATATACCCTGAGGTGAGCACCCACTCAGATAAAGTGATATATAAAGGGGTTAAATGTATGCAACTGTTTATATGCTTTTTGTATGTCTATATTTGCTATTAATTCATTTTGGTATACATGTCTTTGACAGTTGGAACCACGTGTTTCTTTGAGTAAAGAAGACCTCCGCATAAAGGCAAAGAGTCTGAAAGAGCACCTTGAAAAGACCAAGTCTCACAGTGGTGCTTCAACAAAAATCCCAAAGCCATGCTACTCCTGGACCATGGGCAGTGGAAGAGGGAACGTTATGCGAGACATCGCATTCCCTACACGCATGGGTAAGTATTTGCAAGTAAGATGACATGCCATAACATAACTGAGATGTTTAAACGTTATTGACTTATTTTTGTTATTACAGAGGAATACCTAGCGGAATACAAAGAGTCGTTGGTGGGCCTGGATCCTGCAAGGATTGGAAATGCCACGAGCAGCCTGAGCCGGTGCAAGGCCTTCCTGCAATTCATGGCACACGGCTGCACCAGGATCTCCACTTGGGAGTTTATTGACAATAAGCCCCGCGTGAGAAGGTGTGTGTGTGTGTGTGTGTGTGTGTGTGTGTGTGTGTGTGTGTGTGTGTGTGTGTGTGTGTGTGTGTGTGTGTGTGTGTGTGTGTGTGTGTGTGTGTGTGTGTGTGTGTGTGTGTGTGTGTGTGTGGAATTGCCTTGTCCAAACTCTCCTGAACTTGAATGCAGCGTCCTATGTTAAAACAATTGATTGTACTTAGTTCAGTGTGGTAACTATTTTAGATATATTTTCACCAAAAAGCCCTTTTATAAATGTCAGCCCCTGCCTCTCTAACATTCTCTGCTCGTCCCTGCAGGGCAAGTCACCGAGGCCACCCAAGAAACGCATCGCCCACAAGCCAAACCCAAACCCCCAAAAAAGAGAGCAATATACTCCACCAGCAGAAGAGGTCAGTGGAGTCCATAAAATACAAATGGTCAAAGGACTGTGTTCATCTAGCAGGGGTTTTCAAACTTGTTTGACTCAGCTATGGCACCCCTGTAAATATTTTTTTCATCCACGGCACCCCTGAGTTACACTGTTAATTTTTTTAATCTTACATCATATTGGAGAAATATCTGTTTCCATCAGAACTGACTGAAAATAGCGTTATACTTGACGTTTAACCACTTGAACCCCAGCATGCCTATTCTGGGGGAAATGTTCACCAAAAATAGCCGATCTACAAGCTCACAACGCGACACGTTGTGAGCTTGTAGATCTGCTATTTTTGGTGAAGAGATTCGTCGTAGATGGAAAAAGAACTCATCAAGTACAGTGCAAATCAGGTCTGTTTTACTAAGCATAGTGAAATGATATTGATGAATTCCAAATCAAATTATCTTGCGGCACCCCTGGACTGGCATCACGGCACCCCAGGGTTCCCCTTCAACCACTTTGAAAACCCCTGGTCTAGCGCAGTGGTTTTCAACCCTTTTCACAGTGGAGGGCTCAAGTATCCCCAGTGGTTGAGTCGTTGAGAACCACTGGTTTAGACAGATTCTAGGTTTGATTTGACCTAAATCGTAGTTACTTTGTACTGTAATTATATATACAGTATGTGTATATATGTCACCGTTAGATAGAGAAACGGTGAGATAGAGAAACGGTGAGATAGAGAAACGGTGAGATAGAGAAACGGAGCGCTTGCCGTGCCGCACGGGGCGGAACAAGCGGTCGCCACAACAACGTCCTCCAGGCGGAGCAGCTCGATTGTCCACGACATTGCAAGCGGCGCGAAGGCCGCGCGAGTTACGAAGCCGTGGTGAATGCAATCGTTATATTTATGCCCAGGCCGTAAGGCCTGGGCAAGCCCACGATAAACGCCCTGTCCAAGTGACTACAATGGAGCTAATGGCTAAGCTAGGCTAGGCTAGGCTAGGCTAGTAAATAAAGAAAGAGAGTCGCAAACGAGTGACGTCAGCGCCTTCACTATTGAATGGCTGCGTCGCCATCTGGTGGTGATTAGTGTGTGGTGAACTACAAAACGAGCGCTCTTACCACAGTCTCACTGAGTTACCCAAAATGACTGTAACATATATATATATATATATATATATATAGACCACAACCTGTCACATTTGCACCATGTTATATGCTTTTAGATCAGGTGTCTGAAGGAAATGGGCGTGTACTTCGATATGCAATCGCAAAGCGTGACCTGTTTAAGTGAAATATATATATTTTTTTTGACAGGTTGATACACAGTACAGTTCACAGAGTACAGTTCACAGTATACAGTAGGCTGTTAGTCATTTCTTGAATCATTGTCTCACCTGTGTAAAAGTAAACGCCTTTTTTGCACCTGTTCACGCATTTAATAATGCTGTTCTCATGGCCTTCGGATTTAGCGTGTTTGTCAGTTGAGAGCTTACTAACACCAGGTTGACTGGTGTTAGCCCACTGAGCATGTTTGGTCAACTTTCAATGCTTCTGTAGAACAGCAGACCTGCCAACCTGTACGCATTTTGCGTATTTAGCACGCATTTTAGGTCTCTGTACGCAGGTACGCAAACTCCTCTAACGGCTACGCATTTTTGGTTCGGGGGATGGTAACCGATGGTAACACATAACACATTCTGCGTTGTGTTGTGTCTCGCGTTCCCTTGAACATTTTTGCTCCATGCCGTGTAGTTCTCCCAGGCACCACATGAATGGTGTGTGAATGGGGTGCATGGCGCTGCGGAGCACTAGAACGGAAGCGATGCTCATTTTGTCGGTAGAAGAAGAATTTAACCGAATGGCCGCGGACGGAGTTTGTTTTGTTTTGGTCATAGACGAGTTATAAGAAGAAGGTTTTGGTTTAGTTTCAGCATGCACACATCTCACAGCGACGCGTTATCGCTCGGATTTCACATAGCGGCGATATTAATCAGATTAATTTATAAATAAGATACTACGGAGAATGGCCGTGGTGTGCTGCCAACGCGAGTCTTAACAGGTAGGCTAATAATAAACTTTTAAAACCCTCCTCTGAGGTGAATTCACATGTCATAGCAGCCACGAGGGCGAGAATTGGTGAAATCTCGTACTATGCCTAACCTAAACCTATCTTGCGACGCTGGTGAAACAAAACAACGAGCGGCTGCGGTCCGCCTGGAGCTGTGGTGTTGTGTATGAAGCCCGTGTTGTAATTCGTCATACGACGGTGTTGCAGCGAGCAACCAGTCAAAACGTGTGACCCAGGGCTTAGTACAATGAACTGAAGCATACATTGGCCATGATTGGATAACATACTGGGCTGCCTGTTCCACTTTATCTCTAAATGAGTATGAATGAATGAATTAGGCCCATGTGTATTGTCAAACACATTAACAGTGAACAAATTATTTATCACCTTTGAATATATGAAGACATTAATGGTCTATCAACAATGAGTAGCCTGCAGCCTATAAAGAATATACAGACTAGGCTGTATGTGATCTATACACAATGTAGGCCTATATATCAATTAATGAATGCAATAGAAACCTACATGAGTTGAATACCTTCAACTTCATGCAAATCATGCACAGAAATATGGTTTTATTTAGGCTGCTCAATTAACAAAGACACAGGTTTATGTAAATAGCCTACAATGAAAAGCTATTTTGCAATTTGAATAACAGGATTATATTGATGTATGTTCATTCCTGAAGTCACTGGTGACTGTTTTGCGAGTCTATTGTTAACTAACTCTGAGCAAGTGCAGTTAGTATATTTTATTAAAGATTTGTCAACAATATTGCCAAAGCAACATTACTGTATTGCCTGGTAATACTAGCCTACTTTTTGACTGTTTTGCGAGTCTATTGTTAACTAACTCTGAGCAAGTGCAGTTAGTATATTTTATTAAAGATTTGTCAACAATATTGCCAAAGCAACATTACTGTATTGCCTGGTAATACTAGCCTACTTTTTCTCCAGACCAAATGGCATTTTTATTTAAAAGGTTGTTCTAACATCTTGCCTCCTCCTATTAGTGTAAGTCAAGACATGCAATGTGCTACATTTCTGGTGTGAAATTTTGTTAACATAACTGTAAAGGTCCCACCCAAAAAGGTGCATGGAACCCCCCAAAATATACGCTGTTTTGTGCGGGAAAACAACAAAAATTGCACCGCGGGCGCTGCGGGTGCCGCGCGGGCACTTCGTGCCCGCGCATGAGTACTCAAAAAAATTTGCCAGGGTTGGCAGGTCTGTATATAAATATAAATATTTAGTTCATTGTATAGCAGGTGTGTAGAATAGCCTACTCTGCCATCCACTAGACTTATAGTTTTTTTTTAGATATACTTTCATAGTTATACTTAGTTATAGTGCTCAGTTTATCTGCGTTCTGTCAGTTCAGAACTCCATCCTATGGGTGGCGCTCTAGCGTCACACAGATCACAGAAACGTCTCACTTTAACTCCCGCAGGACAGTATTATTGGCCGCAGGGCTTGTCCGTTCCTCCTCCTCTTTCGCTTTTTCTGCTTGCCAGACGCAGACGCAAAACTCACAGCTCCTACCAACCTTATTCTACATTCTTCACATTCTTCAACTTCGGAGACAACCGCCTCGGGTGACATTGGAGTTGCCACTCGGTTCCGGAACCTTTCCTCCAGCGATTGTTCTACTTCAAGGACAAAGACTTGTTCCACTGCGTGTCGTTTGTTAGCCTAGCTTAGGCCTCAGCGCCATTAGCCAACAAGCTAACCCTCCATGCCGCCCTTCTACCTAGCTATCGTGCTAACGGTAGCTTCTACATCCAGCCTATCCGTTTTACCAGGCCTCTGTGCTAACGGTATCCACGGTCATGGCCACAAGCGAGAAACACGTGGATGACGACTACGACTCCGTCCTCCTGCAGTGCGAGGAGGACGACTGCATTAAATGCATCGCTCCGGACGACCCGCACAAGCGATGCCTGAAATGCCTGGGATGGGCACATCTGGAGAAGGGCACCCGCCTCAACCTGGCCTGCCTCGAGTGTGCTTTGATGGACCCGTCGTTCAGGGACCATCGAGCTGCTACACTCGCCGCTTCGATGGGCTTCGCCTACAACACCCCGAGCAGGATGCAGCTCATCAAACAACAGCGTCGGCTGGCGAAAGGAGGGTTGTGTCCGCTGTCCGTCCAGCCACGCTTCTTCCCACTCATCTTTCCACTATAGTGACTACAGTGACGCGCTGCCTGGACAGGCTGGGTCGCGAGCTGGCTTTATGGTGTGCAGAGCACCTCCTGTCGGTCAGGGCCTCCCACGCTCCAGGCATACTGAACAGCGGAGCAGATCTGCTGTCCAGAGGGACAGCTCGGTAAGAAGACTGGTCTCTTCATCGGACTGTGGCCGATTGGATTTGGACCAAGTTTGGCCGCCCGGTAGCAGACTTGTTCGCGTCGAGAGTGAACGCGAAGTGTTCACGTTTCTTTGCCCTGAGGGGGTCTCCCCCTCTAGGGCTGGACGCGTTTGCTAACGAGTGGCCGGCGGGACTTCTCTACGCCTTCCCCCCGTTGGACCTCATCCTCCCGACTCTAGAAAGAATGAGGAGGTACAGTCTGGAGGTGCTTCTGGTAGCACCGAAATCAGGGGTTTGGAGATCAGTGATCACCCCACTCCTGTACGCAGAACCCGCGCCACTTCCTCTCAGGCGAGACTTAGTGAGCCAGGCGGGTCGGGAAATTTTCCATCTTTGGGTCTGGCCCGTGAGAGGGAGAAGCTGAGTGCGGCAGGTCTCTCTACGGCAGCCATCAACACCATGCAGAAATCTAGAGCGGGTTCTACGACAGCTGTGTATGCTGGGAAATGGGGAGCCTTTGAGGACTGGTGTCAAGCAAATTTTTCGCCTGTGGACCCAGTATCGGCTTCACCTCAGGATCTTCTTGAGTTCCTGCAAGACCTCCTGACTAAAGGCAGGAAGCCCTCTACGTTTAGAGGGTACCTGGCTGCCATTAACACCTGTCATCAGTCCTTTGGTGGGACCAAACCCTCGCAACATCCTTGGGTGGTCCAGTTTATGGCGGCGGTCTTGAGGGGCAATGTCTCCTCTTGACCCCTCTTTCCGTCTTGGGACTTGGAGGTGGTGTTAAAGGGTCTGAGTCAGGCTCCTTTTGAACCACTAGAGAGCGTTTCTTTGAAAATGCTCTCCTTCAAGACGGTTCTCCTCCTGGCTCTTCTAACCAAGGCCAAGAGGGTGAGTGACCTTCATGCTCTCTCAGTGTCAGAGGATTGCATGAGGTTTGCTAGCGGTTTTCGCTGTGTCCAGTTGAAGCCCCACCTACAGTTCTTACCTTTCTGTGACCTGTCAGGGCTTTGAAGATCTACTGTGACAGGACAAGAGAGCGTAGGCGGTCAACCTGTCTCTTTGTCCCGCATGGTAAGTCCACCAAGAAGGCAGCAGTTGCAGTGTCAACACTTTCAGGGTGGGTTGTGGAAGCTATTAACTTGTGGCCAGAGTACCAGGTCTTAAGGCCCATTCCACTAGAAGTATTTCCACCTCGTGGGGTCTCGCTCAAGGGACCTCCATTCGAGAGATCTGTGTGGCGGCTAACTGGAAGTCACCGTCCACCTTTGCAGCGTACTATCACTTGGATGTAGCACCCAAGTCCTTGGCGCATTCGGTTCTACAAGTGGCTGCTTCCTCTCGTTGAGGTGTCGTACCTGGGGTGAGATGTTAGTGTGAGAAAACACTATTTTCACCCTTTCCTCCTTGACCAGATGGTAGTGGTCTTATGGAGGGGGCCCTCTTCCCTTATGTGGGTCAGTTTCCCATAGAGCAGGCTAGGGTTGAGGCGGGTCTAGGTGGGCCTTTGCCTGACTGCGAGCGCCAGACATCTCACACTACGTTCACTACGTTTCACTCCGGGAGAGTCTGAGATTACTAGGGCAGATTCTACTTCGGCGTGGGCGGGCTAAAGCCTATTGACGTCACACACACACACACACACACATACACACACACACGCGACGGCGACGTGGCGTGACATTGCAAAAATACGTTATTTCTCATAACATATTATATGTCTGCATGTTTACGTTAGTGCAAAATGGTATTAAAACGTGAGGAAACGGCACTATTTCATAGTTTATTAAAATAATACGAGTCGAGTCTGACTCCGCCATGACAGTTTTCACGGACCAATCAGAGTCCACTAGACTCTCACGTGGGCAGAGGACACCAATCAGAGTCCACGAGGGAGTCTCACGGGAGCTCAAGAGCTCTGTTTGGAGGGGGCTGGGACCGGAGCATAGAGTTCACGTGCCCCAAGCATACAACCCTGATTGGCCCATTCAATGCGCCCGCTCTTCAGGCGCGCTCGAAATAGAATAAAATATGTGCAGCTTCAGTCCACACTACAAACCACCCACCAACAGGGGGGGGTGATGTGCGGACTGAAGTGTCAGGCTAGGTGGGCCTAGCCTGGCAGGGCCTTTATACTTCTTGACCCCTAACTCTGGGTTCAGAGAACTGACAGAACGCAGATAAACACAAGTGTTTCGAACGAAACATATTGTCTTGCAGGAGTTAACGTGAGACGTTTCTGTGATCTGTGTGACGCTAGAGCGACACCCATAGGATGGAGTTCTTCCTTCCAGAACTTAATAAACAGGTGTTTCGTTCGAAACACTTCTACGAAGGGTGCTTACGGGCGCCCCCAGGTGCATCCTTAAAAAAGCCATCGTAAGACAGGTCTGCAGCACCCGTGGGAAACTTGCGGGAAAGGTGTTTGCTTCTAAAATCCTCCTTATGATGGGTTTCCTGGAGCCATTCGTAAGGTGTGCTTTCAACCGTCGTCACAGCCATTTGGTTCCATTGTACCTGCGCAGGCTACGAAGGTGTTCTTGAAACGTTCTTGGTCTTTACAACCATATGAGCTTACAAGCGCTCAAAATCGCTGTGGGAAACGCGGCCATTATTATTATCTCAGGCCAAAAATATTGTGGAAGATCCTTTAGATTGTCTTTCGTGCTTTTTAGGTTTGGGCTTCAATAGACTAATCAGCCTTATATTGCAGGATTTGTTGAAGATACCTTTGTATTGTTCATCACTAATGGTGCTTTTTCTGTGTGTTTTACACCTGCCTGGCCTGTGTTATCTATAGGATTCCGACGACAACGACGAAGTAAGTATTGTTATTGCTTTCTTACAAGTACTTTTTTTGTTGTTTGATAACTTTGCAAATCAAAGTAGCCTGTTATGCTCCCCGCCTCC
This sequence comes from Nannobrachium achirus, assembly GCF_963921795.1. Classification (NCBI taxonomy): domain Eukaryota; kingdom Metazoa; phylum Chordata; class Actinopteri; order Myctophiformes; family Myctophidae; genus Nannobrachium; species Nannobrachium achirus. The sequence continues at coordinate 33,576,359 of NC_137822.1, read as the reverse complement.
CCCTTCTACACACACGCACGCACATACGCACACGCACGTGTGTGTGTGTGTGTGTGTGTGGGTGTGGGTGTGTAGAAAATGTGTTATTACCTATAACTTCACCAATCAGTGTAAGGCCAAGGAAAAACCTTTGCCTTGCATTGTCAGTCACAATAACATACCTGACCTGGCGGAGACCTGTGATTTGGTCTGCAGGGTTAACTATATCGTACATTTATGGTACTCAAATTGGACCATTGAGACCATGCTTTTTCACCCTTTTTAGGGCCCGAGCACACACAGTGTGTGAGGACCCTATTGTATTTGCAAAGATTATTCTTCTTCTTCTTCTTCTTCCGCCGAATGAATCGCGTTTTTGAGCCGCAAAACGTACTCGAAAAGTTGCGCAACTTTGCACGCACATCACAAGTGGCGAAAAATTACGTAATAAAAAAATAAATAAAGGGGGCGTGGCCTAATGGCGCAACAGCGCCCCCTACAACATTTCAACCTAACAGCCCCACTATACGGTTTCACCTACAAGTACGAAAATCGGTACACACCTGTATCATGTCCGGACTCACAAAAAAGTCTCTTGGCGCCATGTCCGAAACCAAACAGGAAGTCAGCCATTTTGACTAATTAGTGGCGTTTTGGCGCATTTTTGGTCGTTTTCACGGGTCGCACTTTAACGAACTCCTCCTAGGGAGTTAATCGGATCAACTTCACATTCGCTCGGCATACTCAAGACACCTTAACGATGAAATGTTGTGCGAATCGTGAGTTTTCGTAAAATGGCGTGCCCGTGGCGAAGCGTCAAACTTCCTTCACCAAACTGGAAGTGCCCCCTCTTCTGATTGGTCCATACTTGATTGTTCCTTTTTGGAGCTGTGTGGAACACAAGCTCCCTATACGTGGCCGTGTGTGTGGGTCTGTCTGTCTGTCTGTCTGTCTCCGTGTCTGTCTGTAGCCTGCAGTAACCTTTTCTGACCACACATGTTAAGGGAGGGGCGCTGTTGCACACACACACACACACACACACACACACACACACACACACAGCTCCACTTCGAACAGAGGTTCGATTTTTTTGTTTGTTTGTACCAGGAACCAACCATGGCTGAACAGGTAGCAGAGCCAAACTAGAAGCAGTGCTCTTCCGAGCACAGGTCTCCACCAGGCCACACAAATCGGCCTGTTATAGCGCCACCATGAGGCTGATTTGAAAAATGTGGGGCAGAGGTTCTGATTTGGCATCCAGGGAGTGTGTGTGCTCAGTTTGGCAGCGATCGGGCCGACGGCGCCGGAGATTAGCTGGTAACAACCAGGCCACACAAATCGGCCTGTTATAGTGCCACCATGAGGCTGATTTGAAAAATGTGGGGCAGAGGTTCTGAATTGGCATCCAGGGAGTGTGTGTGCTAATTTTGGCAGCGACCGGGCCAACGGCGCCGGAGATTAGCTGCTCACAAACTGCGAGGACGCACGGACGCACGGACGGACGCACGGACGGACGGACGGACGGAGGGGAAAACATACTCTCCCTCAGCCTTCGGCTGGTGGAGACAATAATGAGACGATCCATCTGAGAATTTCTCTTTTCAGAGAGCTATTCAAAGTTGATCTTACAATCCCGGCCAGTGTTCTATACCAGGCTTTGGAGAGAGCAGTGATTGCAGCGGTAAGTCCATTATCATAATTTTGATAAGGCAGTGATTTTTAAGGCTAATATTTGACCAACTTTTATACAGTACGTTTTAACAACCACAAACAACAATGCATGAGTTCATTGGCTGCTGGACCCTTGCGTCGAGAGTCCATTCATCCTGCCCCCTCTCCTCCTTGGCTCTACATCTCCCTGCCTCTGTATTTCTCCCTGCCTCCCTCTCTACTCTCCTCCACCCCCAACCCCTCTCCTACCGCCTGCTAGCTCTCACTTTTGTTTTTATAGAAAACCTTTACTTGACATTTTTTAATGGGGGAGGTACCTATATCACAGATGAATCGACGTTAGCTCTGCATTCACCGCAATCACATTGCCATAAACAGCCCAAGATATGAGGAAGTAACCGCTACATAAATTGTCATTTAATTAGTCCCCCCAGGAATCCGCGATCACAGAATTTATCGTGGAACGAGTGGCAGTAGAGCGGCGGGAGTAGTCATTACTACTATTATAAAACGATTTATTTGTACATGGTTTGGCCAGTGGCCACCTCATACAGAGCCTGGGGGAATAGCTTAGCTTCCCTCCTACTAGTTGCACTGCTGGATGGTCCCACATTCCTGACAGAAACTGTGTCCTGAACTATAGATCCTCTCTATGCCTGGCAATAACAATGCTAATGCAGAAGAGAATAAATAAATATTACACCCATACTGTAGTAGTAGGTAGGCTATCCTCTAAAATGTGGTTACTATGGGCATGGTTTGGATGACAATATAGTCTTTGCAACAGAAAGTAATTATTAAAAACGATAGCAATTAAAAAAATAATAGATTTAATATTGGATTTTTATTCTCAAAAATGATTATTCGATTATTCTAACCACTAATTACAATTAATTGTAGCTATTTCATGAAGGGTTTTACTTGATTGTTAGAACTATATAATTTTTAGCTTGATAACTGGTCATTTTAGGTTGTTTTTTAATATCCACGGAATCAAGAAATGTTCTCCGCAGAATTCCGCAGAATCAGGATTGTTCTCTGTGGAATCAAGACTTTTTCTCCGGATTCCTGGGTGGACTATTTAATTATAAAGATGGGCATATCAAATATATTTACCCATTCAGATATCTTGTTTACATCAATATCCTTCATATCAAGTAGTCTGTTTATGCTTTGGTGAAATAATGAAAATCGCTATGTATCGCTATGTATTTTCTGCCCTGGCTGGGTCCGATCAGCCGGCTATGTAAATGCATTCTGTCCTCCCCCACACACGCTATGGTAACAATAAAAGCAATATGGAGGGGGTTCTCTAAACTGAAGCATTTAGCCAAAATATGTTGCTATATTATAACTACAGACGTTCTAGAGTCCCAACGTGAAGTTTTTTTCTGCATCGCGGCGCTCTTGGAACGCTACATTGCGGTAAATGTAACTCCGCCAGGGTACAGATGTAACCACAGGGATCCGGTCCCCTTCGCGCCTCCTCTTAATCTATTAACACTTGAAATCATAATATGGTTGTTTAATAGTGATCCTTTCACAGTTTCTCTGAAAATAAATATTGTCTTCATTTAAAAAATGTTACAGATGAGGCTTGCCGTAACTGCATTTGCAGGTTACATCGGCGCTCAGGTACGAGGTTTCAGGTAAGCACTCATGGTCATAACTGTATCAAATGCTTCATTAATTGATTAACAATGTTTATACAGTAAAATAAAAATATGTACATAGGCCTAACACTAAAACAAGACTTTCAATATAATTTGTTTAGGCCAGGATCAGTCTGGGTAGAGGTGGAGTTAGCATTCAAGCGAGGGACTGCACCAGATGCTGATGCTTTAAAAGCTGCTGTTGTGAAGGCAGCCTCCGGCCCTGACTTCCCCCTTTCTGTGGACCTCTCGTCAATTACTGTCACTGGTAAGAGTTCCTGATTCAGCTGATAGAACCCCAGACTTTTCCTTTTTATTTGCATGTTTAATTACATGTTCTTATGATAATTTTGGTCTGCACTGATATGGAAGTGTTACTTTTACAGTGGTATTGCGATTTAATTAACACTAATAAGTGTGTTTGCCCTAACAGGGCAACCAGACAGACTATATTGGCGACTTTATAGTACTTGTCTGACTTTATTCCTTCCATCCATCCATCTTTACATTTTCCAGATAAACCTTTTCTTGCGCTACTCCTCCCACAGGTTTTGGGAAGAGTAGTCAAATCAACCAACGCATTGCAAGACGGCTGGTGCATTTTGCTAAGATATACGTTATAGTTTAATTTATATGAATGTATTGGTGGATTTTCTTTGCCAAATTTGGAGATCATAGACCACATGAAACTGACACAGTAGAAATGCGTGAAAGGGAAAAGGACTGACACAGCGATCTCCATGTATGGCCATTAATGTATTAGTGAATTAAACTTGAATGGGGTAAATTCAAATGGTTTAAGACGGAATTCATTTGCAAGTGTGACTCACGACACGGCAACCACTTTCTAGTAAATTAATTGTTCGTGTTTTTGTAAAAGTAATGAAACACAATGTGGTTGGGAGAAATTCTATTGTCTCAAAGCCTTTTTGAACTTGATTGTAGAGGGCAAACTTGACTTATTACTGAGTACTGGGGTATATATATTTTTTTGTATTTATCACATTCCCAAGACTACAATTTGATTACATTAAATGTACCCCTATTGATTCCGGATGAGTCAAAATGGGGGTACATTATCAAGTCTCCATGGTGTGAGCAATTAATAGAAAAAAGTCATTTTGGGGTGAAATACTCCTTTAAAAAGTGTAATCTGGATTACAGTAACGGGAGTGTAGTAACGGGTTACATGCTGGATTTCTCCCCTTCCCCTCATCATTTTTACACATGTTATAATTAATAACACATTTCTTCCCACAATTTCCACCTAAACCTTTTAGTCTTCCAATTATGTGTCATCAAGAAACACCAGAAACACAAAACACAACAACTGGAATACTGACATGACCCTAAGGATTCAGGAAATGTATAATTTACCCATAGTATTTCATTCCGAGGTGGTCATTCTTAAACAAGCACTTTATATGAGAAATAGACAGGTCAAAATGCCTACATTATATGAAAGAATACCTCTAAACCTCCCTAAATATTGATACAAAATAGTTTTAAATTGATTCTGGTACCTTCAGGCATGCTTGAGAACATCATAACATCCAGGAAAGTATACGTACCAGAAAGGCATAATTTTCAAGATTGCTTAAAATGGCTATATGATATCTCAATTACTAATCCATAGTGGTTTTGGTTTCTAACCCTATAGGATTTGGGGCTCAAGAAATGTGACTGAATCAGTGAAATTACCATCAGTTATTCATTCATTGCCAAATCCATGGCGTCCCTCCCAAGGCGATGTCCCTAAACGGACACCAAAACCTTTATACATTGAATAGTAATTGCGATATAGCCATTTTAAGCTCCCGGTAGCCTTCTTGGATGGCTTCTTGAAAATTATGCCTTTCTGCTGATCTATTTTTCCTGGATGTTATGGGATGTTCTCAAGCATGCCTGAAGGTACAAAAACCAATTGAAAAGCCTTTTGTATCAATGTTTAGGGAGGTTTAGTGGTATTTTCATATAATGTAGGCATATTGACCTGTCTATTTCTCATATAAAGTGCTTGTTTAAAAGAAGGCTGAACATTACACCATGCACGCGCGCGTGCATTTGGGAGGGAACAATCACAGTGTTTCCTCAGCAACAAACGACTATAGTCTGGCTGCCAACTTAGCATTTATGGCATAGGTATGATATTTGGTATATCGTTTTTTTTATTGGCTTAAAATGTTGTTTATATATACATTCATGAAACCACCTGCTGACCGCCTGTCAGCATTGAGCAATTTTATTTATAGGGGGTAAAAGTTTGTCCCATTCACTTACTATACACTATAGTATAGTGTATAGTAAGTGAATGGGACAAACTTTAAGTTGTAAATCTGCTTTAAGTTGCATGTGAGGGGTCAAACTAGGGGTTTATAATTATTCTGAATCCATTGCAAGCATTGGTTTGGCATGAGTCATCACTTTTGACTGTTTTGTCAGGGCTGAGGTGGGGTATGGAATGTGGTATATAGTTTTTTTATTGGCCTAATATATTGTCTATATACATACAGTCATGAATCCACCTGCTGACCGCCTGTCAGCATTGAGGAATTTCTTTTATGGGGGTAAAAGTGTGAGGCCCATTAATTTACTATACACGATACTATAAAGGAAAGAAAGAAATACCCCCAAAAGATCTGCTTTAAAGGTCCTACACCATGCATTTAAAAATAATTTATATAACACTGTTTGTGTCCCAAAAACGTTTTTGAAAAGGTTTGAGGCTAAATTACCACTCCTGAATACAGAGCCCCTGTCATTTCTGCCTGGCTTTCAGAGCATTTTCAGCTGCAGTACCACCTTGTCCTGAGTGGGAGGACTGTGCTATTGAGCCAGTTTTGGCCCCACACTCCTCCCCACCTCCTGCTCAGCAGGCCTGCCCACCCCTCCCCAACCCTCTCCCAGCTCCTCCTGCCTCCTTCTCAGGCCTGCCCACCCCTCCCCAACCCTCTCCCAGCTCCTCCTGCCTCCTTCTCAGGCCTTGTGACATCACAAATCTGACATTTCACAATCAGGACCGTTCTGAGACATGCTAACATAGATCTGCCCATAAACTGAGAAAGACACAATGGTCAGAAATAGGACTTTGTGAGGATAGAAGTTGCTGGTGGGACACCAAGAAAATACATAAAAATTGGAAAAATGAAAATTCATGGTGTAGTCCCTTTAAGTAGCATGTGAGGGCCTGAGGGGGTTTATAATTATTCTGAATCCATTGCAAGCATTGGTTTGGCATGGAAAACATTCCTTGGCCTAAAAACAGACAAACAAAAATATGGTTTAGTGATGAGTCATCACTTTCACAATTTTGTGGGGAGCATTTTAAGCCCAAGAAAGGTTTTTCATGCAAAACAAATGCTTGCAATGGATTCATAATAACTATAAACCCCTAGTTTGACCCCTCACATGCTACTTAAAGCAGATCTTTTGGGGGTATTTTTGCTCAATGCTGACAGGCGGTCAGCAGGTGGTTTCATGAACGTATACATATAGACAACATTTTAGGCCAATAAAAAAAACTACAGTACATACCAAATATCATACCTATGCCATAAATGCTAAGTTGGCAGCCGGACTACTAGACACCACTGGTGCTAAACGTGGAGGTGAGCTGACTCTATGAACATTGTCTACAGGGGTCTGTCCTGTTCTTACACATTTAAATATACTTTAATGTCAACACATGGTATATTATGCTTATCATGCTGTTCTAGCTTTAAAACACATGCGGCATACGATTTAATTAAACTTTGATTAGATCTTACGAGGGGTTTTGAAGCCCTTGTGGCCCTGATTGAATCCCACTCACATTGTTATAACTGTGGGCTCACTGAAAGCGAGCACACGTATGTTATCCCATTTTTAATCTACAAGGGCGGCCGAGTGTCCAACTCGGGCGGCAACATGGCCAACTCGGGAATGATGTAAATAGGGAATAAATGCCCCGCCCTTTAATGCAAACCCCATTATACCTGTTGTTATAGGATCCGTTTTGACCATCTGTTTGCTTATGTCCATTTAATCGGCCGGCCGTCGGACCAGCCTACTCGGGATTCAGAGTATCACATGAATTGGCTTTGCGTCAAGAGTTTGGAATTAGTGGAAGGTTTAGAGTTCACATCACAATATTTGTAATATTACATTCCTGTTAAGCCAAAATATATTGTAGGCTATTATACAATATGCCTATCTATAGATAGGCAATTTGTCTCAGAGATAAATTGAGTCTGATATGACGGCAAACGATTCAAACTCAGCCTGCTGATGCACCGGACCTCCCATTCTAAACGGACTGTGGGCACCCTTTACGCTCTTTACGCTACACAAGGCCAAGGCTTTGATTAGCCTACTTCTACATGGCCCCATATAGAGAAATCTCTGTGCCCATACGACAATGGCAAAACGCAATTTAAACCCCCTGTCAAAAGCCAGTCTATATACTTTCTGTTGGGCTCAATTGCATTATACGCACGATCCGCAATGTGTGCCATGTTCCCTATCAGTGTTCCATACATTGCAGTCATTGTTGCATCAATTGCTATAATATAACATTCCAATTCATAAGTAAAATGTATAAGCTATAGTCATATCTGTCAAATATTGTTAGTTCAAGGCAAGGCTGGGAAGGAGGTAGGAGAAACAGTTTGGTTTTATCATGGAAAATAGTTCACAGTTGCTCAATCTTTCTTTTGTTTTGAGTCCACCTATGGAACCAAATGGACCCTTTCTGTATTAGTTGAGTACAAAGAGACCCACATTTGAGCCCAAAAGCTTTCTTGTGGTCTTTTTAGTTGACTTGTATCAATGAACTGTACTTTACTGTACAATCAATCAATCAATCGTCAAATAGGGTGCTATATTAATAGGTCAGCACCTACTTGCATTACTTTCACATTGTACCGGTATTCATTGTAGTCTCCATCACAGTCCTTTGGATTTTGATACATTTATAAACTGTGGTGTTGTTGCTTATTAATATACGTTAGTTAAGCACATTTCGAGGCACCAAAGGCCTAGTGGCACATACCACATACAGGCTCTAATGCCAGTCACAGGTTCGATTCTCACGTCTGAAGGCCTTTATTGCGTGTCACTCCCTGTCGCTCTCTCCCCGTTTCCTGTCCTACTGCACTGTACTAAAGGCAGAAAATCCACAACAACAACATCGACAATGTAGCGTCGGCAGGAATGATAGCGCCTCACCCCACGGAGGTTAGGGTTAGGAATAGTTTTACAGAGGTTAGGGTTAGAGTTAGGCATAGTAAGCTAATGGCTAAACACAGCTGAGCTAGGGTAGTAGATTAACAACGTCGCAAATGAGTGACGTCAGCAACTACACAAGTGAATGGCTGTTGTTGCCATCTCATGGTGAATATGCAGAATTACACTGGTGCGCTGATAAGAGACTATCAAGGTGAACTGATCCAGGTGGTGTTAGGGGTGTGTGGTGAACGACAAAACGAGCGCTTTTACCCCAATCTCACTGAGTTACCCAAACTGACTGTAACATATATACACACTAGATTGACTGACAATTTCAGTCATCAGAAGAATCAGGATGTACAGTATGTTTTCAACGAATCTAACATGGAGTTTAAAATTACAATGCGTTTATATTAGAAGGAGGCGTGTCTGAGTGATAAAATGATAGACATCTAAATATTGAATCAAGTCTGGCGTGCATACAAAAGCCTGGATGTTAAAATTGTGTTTTAAAGGGAAATACCCATTTAAGTGACATCAATTAACATTTTGTTTCCAACATTATAGGCCACATGTATGCATGTGATTGTATTCACCTTTTGAATCTGAATGCTGTTTTATTTATTGCAGTAGTACCCAAAGACCCGGCTCCATCTGTCTCACTCCCAGGTTGGTGCTTTTGAAAGTTATTTGACTCTAAAAATGTAGGCATTTCCTTTAGGCCTACTTGCATTACTTTCACATTGTGCCGGTATTCATTGTAGTCTCCATCACAGTCCTTTGGATTTTGATACATTTATAAACTGTGGTGTTGTTGCTTATTAATATACGTTAATTAAGCACATTTCGAGGCACCAAAGGCCTAGTGGCACATACCACATACAGGCTCTAATGCCAGTCACAGGTTCGATTCTCACGTCTGAAGGCCTTTATTGTGTGTCACTCCCTGTCGCTCTCTCCCCGTTTCCTGTCCTACTGCACTGTACTAAAGGCAGAAAAGACCCCAAAATATCTTAAATATAAATACATAATAATAATAATACATATTTCTCACACTGCTTCACCCACTGACTGTGACCCAATTAGCCAGTAGCTATGCCCCTCCCAAAAAGCTTTTGTCCAATGCTAGCTTAGAATAACTTCCTGCTTGCCAAGGTTTGCCTTGGCAAGCATGTTAGCTTAGCCGGTTGCTAAGCTAACATTGGACAAAAGCTTTTAGGGGAGGGGCATAGCTACTGGCTAAATTAAAACATTGCAATACGTCCTGAACATGAGCCAAAACCACGATATGCACCTGTGTCTAAAATGTACATTTTCAATGGGGGGTAATTTCAGCAGCTGATAACACAATTTAGCTTTGACTCAAGAAGCGCTATCATACCAAAATATTATCTACAGATGTATAGCTTCTCAAAAATTATGAGTAACCTTTGCCACCTTGAGTGATACTGACAGACCGAAGGCCCCATTTATAGTGGATCTACAAGCTAGATCGATGTTTGGGGGCGAAAAGAGAACAATTTAGACATTATTTCATTATTAGGTTTAGACCATTGTTTGTTTAATGTTTTAACTGCAGTCACTTCACACAATACCATTCTGACCTAAACATGTAGCATCCCTGCGTCTGCTACAAACTGTACAACTAACATATATGTACATGCATACTGGGCTGACTATATGTCATGGTACAGCCGCACCTTCGAACAAGTTATACACTCAAACTGGTTATCTTGTTCAAGCCACTAGATTTGAACACAAGGCGTCTTTCCACTGTAGGGCCGAACCAGAACTAGAACCTGAACTTTACAGAACCAAGAACTTTCAAGAACCAGGGAAGTACCGGGAACAACAGGGCCGCCCATAGCTTCCCAGAACTCAAGTTTAGTTCTACCTCAGGAGCAGGACAGAAAAAAGGTTCCAGGAACCTCGTCTGAAACCGGGCTGTGTGCAATGGGTAAAATCTCGCTCTTTCGAACGACCATCATTTCGACCGGAGGGTTAGCGACTCACCCCACGGAGGTTAAGGTTAGGGTAAGGGTTAGAGTTGGGTGTCAAAAAGATGACATGTAGAAACAGCGAAGCTATCCTATCCCTTGCAATGGAAACAAAACAAAAACAAAAAGGTTCAGGTTCCTGAAAGTTCTGGTTCCACCTTGCAGTGGAAAGGGGGCTTTAGCTCCTAATGTGGGCCTTAATACATCTGTAGCAATTTACAACATTTACTGCAATCTGACCTTCTGAACAACTTGTAAATAACTTTGCCAATAAATGTTTTGATTGAACTCTCTAGCCTACAAGTATAGACAGTTTAAAAGTATAGCAGTACAGTACACAAAAGGGCCAAAGCCTTGTTTCTACTGTGGTCCAAAACATTCAAACATCTCTACTCAAACAACAGTACATCACACAATGATACAAAAATGTACCTACAGTTTCAAAATATGCAGTTTAAATCAATTCATGATGATAAAAGATGGGGGCCAGGGACGTGGACACGTGGAGGAGCTTACTGAAGGAGTGAGTTGTTTGCAACCCTGGGGTCAAGCTAGTTGAAGAACACATGTAGTGAAGACCTGTAAGAAAAGTAATACATCCTTTAGTTGTAAAAGTGTAATATGCTCTCACAAGTCTTTGTGTTGGTCAAAGGTCGATCACCAACATTCATTTTGCTGAAAGTAGTGCTAAACTAACTTGACTTGTGCTCCACTGTCTGTCTGTCTGTCTGTCTGTCTGTCTGTCTGTCTGTCTGTCTGTCTGTCTGTCTGTCTGTCTGTCTGTCTGTGTCTCTCTCTCTCTCTCTCTCTCTCTCTCTCTCTCTCAAGGCTCTGATAGGACTCGAGAATCGGAAGCTGAGGTAATAAGACATTGTTTGTTTACAAACAAGTAAACAGTAGCCTATATATGTAACTGGTGTAGCTTTGATCGCTCTGCTTTGTGATGAAGTGGAGACTGACCCAGAACTCTCTTTGGAGACAACACTTTTAATTCTCATTCAATGCGGAAATACAGAAGGAAGAGTGGTGTGGCAGGGTATTTATACAGGGGCAGAAGGAGGACTTAAAGGTGATACACCATGAATTTTCACTTTTCCTATTTTAAAACCTTTTTTTGGGGTCCCACTAGCACTTTCTATCCCATTTCTGACCATTGTCTTTCTCTGTTTTTGGGAAGGCTGAGGTTAAAAGCTTTCCACAGGTTCTCAGAACTGTCGCTGACGTCATCGACGGCCGTTTTTGAGGAAAAACGATATATTTTTTTTTTTCAAAAAAAAAAGAAAAAAGAAATAAAGAAAATTGACCTAAAAAAATGTATTAGGCATGATCGTGATCACGAAATTGCATGTTTAACCCCCATACCAACCCCAGCTTCCAAACATGGCAGCCATGTTTGTGAGCTCTTTGCGTGAACCCCGAGATTAACCCTTAAACCCATGGAGCTGCTCTCTAGATGCAGTGTAGCTAGATGTCTGGATAATAATATTCCGTTTATAATGGTTGCAATATGTTAAAAAGAAAACTATAACTACAATCGAAATGAAATAAAATTATTATTATTATTATTACCCTTATTATTAACACATATGGTGCCAACCCCGAGTTTCCCGAGTTTGTATTGGTACTAGTGCTGTGCCAACCCCGAGTTTCCCGAGTTTGGGCCGTTTTTGAAAAAAAAAAAAAAAAAAAAAAAATTTCAACATTTTTTTTTTCCAAATTTTTTTTTTGGACCTCCAGAAATGTATTAGGCATGATCGCGATCGCGAAATTGCATGTTTAACCCCCATACCAACCCATTCTTTCAAACATGGCAGCCATGTTTGTTTACATCTGAAGAAAACATAATGGCTGATAAATCATGAATGCCTGAACGGATTTCCAAGCGGACTTTTTTGTTTGAAAGCTGTGAACAGCATCTACACATGTGGTGCATCATCTAGGCATGGGCGTGCACTTTTTACACACTTGCACAATTACATGGAAGTCTATGGTAACCATGGCAACGCGGGACATTGGCCGGAAAAAATCATTGCAACATAAGTGTTAATACTATTATCTCAGGCCAAAAATATTTTGGAAGCTCCTTTAGACTGTCTTTCTGTCTGATCTTTCATATTCTATCGTTGTTGCCATCAGATGTTTGCGTTTTGAACAAAATGCCTCAAATCATGAATTCAGTGAAATTGCGCCACCAGCAGGTCGACTTTAGCTACACACTTTTTTTTAACTAAAGAAGAAGACATGTAACCCTTTATACTTTGAACTATTATAGCGCCACCAAGAGGCCACAATAACCTAGGCTACCTGACCTGGCGAGATTTGTGCTCAAAAGAGCACTGCTTCTATTTGAGGGTGTATATTGTTGTGTTGTTCATCACTGATGGTTATTTTTTGTGTGTCTCTGTTTTGTCTTATACCCTGCTTTAGAAAGCCTACTTCAAACTATTTATGGTAAGTATTGTTTTTGCTTTCATTTCCATTACAATATTACAGGGCAGGGTGGGTCCCCTCACATGCAAAAAAAGAAGAAAAAAAAAGAATCACCTGCCCTTGTTTTGCCTTTCATTTTTATTAAGAGTAATAATAGGAATTAAAGCTGCAAGCAGCGATGACCGGGCCCTCGCAGCTCTACCCAGGTCACAAGGGGCAGCAGCCAATCAGAAGAGGGGCCGGGGCTATTTAAACCAATTAAGCTGAAGGACTCTTAATCAAGTCATATGACACCACCCACACGTCTGTACGACAAACGATTCATGAGATATAGAGGCACTTCCTGTTTGGTGAAGGGCACTTCCTGTTTGGCAAAGGAAGCACCAATTAAGGTTAAGGACTCTTAATCAAGTCATATGACACAACCCACGCGTTTGTACGACAAACGGTTCATAAGATATAGAGGCACTTCCTGTTTGGTGAGGGGCACTCTCTGTTTAGCGAAGGAAGCACCAATTAAGGTTAAGGACTCTTAATCATGTGATATGACGCCACCCACGTGTCTCTACGACAAACGGTTCATGAGATATAGAGGCACTTCCAGTTTGGCGAAGGGCACTTCATGTTTGGCCAAGGAAGCACCAATTAAGGTTAAGGACTCTTAATCAAGTCATATGACACAACCCACGCGTCTACGACAAACGGTTCATGAGATATAGAGGCACTTCCTGTTTGGCGAGGTGAACTTCCTGTTTGGCGAAGGAAGCACCAATTAAGGTTAAGGACTCTTAATCATGTGATATGACGCCACCCACGCGTCTGTACGACAAACGGTTCATGAGATATAGAGGCACTTCCTGTTTGGCGAGGGGCACTTCCTGTTTGGTGAAGAAAGCACCATTTAAGGTTAATAAAGACTCTTAATCAAGTCATATGACGCCACCCACGCGTCTGTACGACAAACGGTTCATGAGATATAGAGGCACTTCCTGTTTGGCGAGGGGCACTTCCTGTTTGGCGAAGGAAGCACCAATTAAGGTTAAGGACTCATAATCATGTGATATGATGCCACCCACGCGTCTGTATGACAATCGGTTCATGCAGAGCCGTATATAGAGAGTTATGACACTTACATCGACTCCCATAGTAAGCGCGGAAAGCCTATTTACTCTATGGTGGGAAGCTTACGCATGCGCATGCATGGAGCCTGGTCTCATTCCTAGCTAGCCTCTGCTGCTCTTCAGCCCGTCCGCCCCCATTATAACCGAGGCATTTTCACTCGCTGGTAAGTAGACTAAATCACGTCTTTTTCACCCTTTTAATAATGTTATCTACCTTGGAGAGGCCCGTGAATGCTTTAACATGGTGAAAAAGACGTGATTTAGTCTACTTACCAGCGAGTGAAAATACCTCGGCTAGAATGGGGGCGGACGGGGCAGGAGAGGAGCAGAGGCTCGCTAGGAATGCGAACGGCTCCATGAGACGGCACTTCCGGTCTGCGGCAAGTTCAAAGCGTGACGCCACTCTCCCTAGAACACACTGGGTTCATGAGATATAGAGGCACTTCCTGTTTGGCGAAGTAAGTTTGACGCTTCGCCACGGTCACGTCGTTTTACGAAAACTCACGATTCGCACAACTTTTCATCGTTAAGGTGTCTTGAGTATGCAGAGTTTGTTAAAGGGGAAGACCACCCATTTTCAATATTGAATTATGTCATTAATATACCTTAGAGGAGTTGTGTGGAAATAGAAAAAAAGTTCCCCCCCTTCTGTGTTGCCTAGAACTGGAAGATTGATTTTGGGGTTTGTATTGTAAAGTCCAGAGTGTGATGTCATCATTCTGGACTTTACAATACAAACCCCAAAATCAATCCTCCAGTTGTAGGCAACACAGAAGAGGGGGAACTTTTTTTCTATTTCCACACAACTTCTTTAAGGTATATCAATGACATATTTCAAAATTGAAAATGGGTGGTCTTCCCCTTTAAATGGCCAAAAATGCGCCAAAACGCCACAAATTAGTCAAAATGGCTGACTTCCTGTTTGGTTTCGGACGTGGCGCCAAAATACTTTTTTGTGAGTCCGTGTAGGTGAAACCGTATAGTGGGGCTGCGCCGTTGACATTTTCTGGGGGCGCTGTTGCGCCATTAGGCCACGCCCCCTTTTATTTATTTTTTAAATACGTAATTCTTCGCCACTTGTGATGTGCGTGCAAAGTTGCGCAACTTTTGGAGTACGTTTTGAGCCTCAAAAACGCGATTCTTTACGGGGAATAATAATAATCTTTCCAATTACAATAGGGTCCTCACACACTGTGTGTGCTCAGGCCCTAATAAGATTGTTTGCATTTCCACTAGGCTGGCAGACGTGATAAATGCCAATGCCAGGAACACCAGGTTCCAGACGAGGAAGATGACGACTAGGAGAAACAAGAGACACACACACACACACACACACACACACACACACACACACACACACACACACACACACACACACACACACACGTACACACACACATGCATACATTAGACACAGCTGCAGTTACCCGTGTTCTTTTTTGGCTGCCTCGCACACACACACCATTCACTCACACAATCACTACGGTTAAAGCTTTGATGGAAGTGTGCATACTGATATGACACTGTAATCCAGGCCATGTTCGCTGTCATCCAGAGCGGCGCTAAAACTTCTGTGGCATCATCTCTCTCAATATGGGCTTAGAGCTTTACGGAGGCCATACCAACGTCATGTCATTGCCAAAACAAATAGAGAAAACTGTAAGATTGTAATTTCTTTGATATTATATACAATGCAGAATACCGTTTGTGTTTAAGCATCACAAACGTATTTGTCTATTTTCTTTTATGGTTGTGTGTGATTGGAAAATGCTGGTTTATGCAATTTGGTTCTTGTTCTTTTTTTTCACTCAAATTTTTATTATTTCCAAATTCACATACAATAAAATAAAACCAGACAAAAAATTCTCGTTCCAATTCTCTTAAGTTTTAATTTTTTCTTATATAGTTCCAATTTAGCTTTCTTCACCATAGACATCTCGGCTATCAATTTTCCCCTCAAAACAACCTTCATAGCGTCCCATACATATATCGGTTCCACTTCTCCATTGTTATTTGGGTCTTGGTTTTAGTGTTGTCCAGTTGGGAAAATGGGGAAAATTAAGATGGTTTCCATACTTAAAAATGTTATGTATGTACTGTTATGTATCCTTTTATCATTGTACAGTGAAGCATTTTGTGGAGGGTGGCTTTTATAATTAATAAAACTCCTTCTGGTACAATGAATTTAGTGTTCTCTGCTTTTGTCTCTTAGCCACTGAGCCAATGTGATTATCTGTATGCACCGCTTCTGTCCAGAAAACTATGTAACATAGTCTGGTAATAAATGGTGTCGGAGTAGCACATTACAGTAGGATTCTTGGAAAGTGAAAGGTGTTGAGAAAATAAATTAGCAACACATGCCTGTCAAATTAAAAAGCAAACATCTGTTTTTCAGGGGGACACTGCATCTGTTCAAAAGATGACTATGTTTATTTTAACTGGTCTACTAAGAGTCCAGGGTTTACAAAACCAATTAAACACCATTTGCAGAGATAAAAGAAACACCTCAAAATTAAAAATACAAAACAGTAGGAATTCACATAAGCTTTCTTTATTCAAAAAAAAAAGAAATATACACTGCACACTCTCCATGAAGAGGCAGCTTTGCTGTCCAAATATTAGAAGTTAGAAGTTAGCCACACCCACAGTGCTGGGTGAATGGTAAAAGGAGGGGGAATGAGTTTATGATGTCATTAAATCTGTGTTTTTCAACTGGGCCTTTTGACTAAGAGGTTTTCAGCTTTCAGGAAGAAAACACGGATACACAGGGAAGAAAAATCTGCACATTATAACCACACACAGTGGCCTAGACTAATGTTAACTTCATAGACACATACAAAACTGAAAAACTACAAAACAATGGCACCACCTCTTAAAGAATTAAACGACAGAGGGAGAAAAGAAAAGAACATGAGTTAGACAAGTAACTTCGATACATATTTTTTAGTGGTGTCCAACGATTAAATATTTTAATCGCGATTAATCACATTATGTAGTTAATCGCACGATTAATCGCAAATAATTCATCAGCTTTTATCAGGTCACAATGCAACTTAGAGGGATATCTTTCAAGTCTTTTGTGGCCCTATTAACTTGGTAGTGGAAATATTTGCTGGATTTATGCGAAAGTATAATCTTTTATTTGAAATCAATTAAAAACCTGAATAAATCATAATGGGTAGCATTAAACAGACTGCAGCTGATGGGTATAAGGATCTGCTAAATGATTACTGTTGTGTCCACCTTTAACAGGGTTCCTGCACCATTTTGAAAGTAAAATTTAAGACCTTTTTAAGACCTCAACAAATGTAATTTAAGACCCAAATCGCCCTCCCGGGCCCTTCGCCCTACCTCACGCTCACCACGCTGACGGTGAAGATGACGGAGGTGCGCCGTCTCAGGCGACCTTGATCCACGTGAGACACTGCCGAGCGAGCTAAAGCAAGCGAGTAGCCATGTCGAGCGTTGAGAAGGTCGCATGAGCCGGCTCAGCGCTGTCCGAGTTATGTCACAATAGGGACAGAATAGTAAATAATTTCACCCCCGATTATCATTACGCTGGATAGACACCCAGGGCGACCGGCTGGGAGGGCGAACATACCTGTATTTTAGAGCCCAATCTATTATATGGGTTGATAACTTGGGGATCGGGTGCGTATTAGGACAGCAGGTGGGTCAGCAGACCACCGTGGCCTGTCACCATTATTCAGAATTGGAGATGCACAATATTGACTTTTGAAACCATAAACCCAGCTTCTGCAGTGAATTACAACTACAAGATGCTGTATTTACTGACTCATACATACAAGCAGTAAAATGTTGGGACTCCTACCACAGAAATGAAAAAAATAAAATATTAATACACAATAAAAAATATAATAAAGCCTATGATACACAGATCCAAATAGCCAAGTTAGGGACTTGTCTTAGAAGACAGGCATGTATCACAGCTGAGAATGCCATCCCTCAATGTTAATCTCAGTCTGAGATCACCAGAACACCAGAAATCTACTATGTTCAAAAAGTTCTGGGGGAGGACCCCCAGATACCCTGCTTATGGGTGTGGGCACTGGGCAGTGCATGTAATCATAGTGAGATATCCACTTAAGTAGTGAATATTAGTACATATGGGTCTTACATTGCTTCAGTTATAAAATCAAATTCTTCCATATGCCCCCCCAAACTACCCCCCTAAAATCTCCTGAATTCTGACAGTCCAATGTTGGCAACCCTGGTCACTGAGTAAAATTATTATATTACCGAGTGAACGGTACTCAAGTCGGGAGAGGAGGTAAGGGGATTGCACACGGTACGCGGTCACCGCCTGCTAGTAATTCATTTTCAATGAGAGGCGGGCGGCTATTTTGTCCGCGCAGCGAAGTTTAGAGGCGGCGAGGCGAGCGGGCGCAGTCCCGTGAAAATCCCCGCGAGCGTGCTCGTTTGTGCATGCGTACGCGGGCGGTGAGAGATGGATTGTGTTCATCTTTGTGAAATACCGCGCAGCGTTTACTCAAAGAGCGAGTGTGTTTGTGTATCACCGCGGCGCGGTCCTCGCAGATCCAAGCGGGAGCCCCGGCGGCAACCGCTGTCCGTCTGTAGAGCGCCATACGCGGTGTATTGATGAGCGTGTAGAACGTAAAATCGCTCAGTACAACAGCTGTTGTAAATCACAGATGATTGGTAGATTCTCCTCTTTGAAAACAGGCTGACTAATGACTTTATGACTGTCAGCTTCATTCTGTCTCACAGGCAGAAGGAACGGGACAATAGCCTTAGCATGTAGCTAGCTAATTCCTCATGGTTGAGGAAAATCAACAAACATCGATTATGTCACATCCCCGCATCAATGCAGAATCGCGCACGGCCGCATCGCGAATTGTCTCAATCTAAAACTTTTTAAGAAGTCCACTCCACAGCCTACAAGCACAACTCCACTACACGCCAAGTGTGTTTACTTGTATGCTCTCATCTGCGCTCACTCACAGTGTGATGTGAGAGCGCTACATAACAGGGAGAGCACAGGGCTTCTTCTTCTTCTTCTTTTGAGTTTCCGGCAGACTGGATGCCTTGTGGCATATTGCTGCCTCCCACAGGTCGGGAGTGTAAACTCCTTTATTCCCGTATCACTATAAATATTAAACAATGTCCACCCGTGCAAATCACTCAGTGTTCCCATTCCCCACTTTATCTCTGTCTGTCTCTCATTCTGTCCCACTCGTCTGAGTGGACAGGAATCCTTCCCTCAAAGTATTGTCCAGCTCTTCTCCGGATACATCTGCCACATTTAAAAACCTCCTTGCAGCATCCAACACCATTTTGATTCTCTCAGACTTAGTTTTTATGTCCACAGCACAGTTGATAACCATCGCGATGAACGCTAAAAAGTGTCTCTTATCCATTATAATGTTATTCTCGTCTGTCTTCCCCAAGTTCCCCTCTGCGTCCTCCTGTTCAGGCTGAGCTGTCGCTCGGGTAGGGGTACTCCCCTCCACTCTCTGCACCGCTTCCGCGTACGTCAATCCCCTCGTTTCTTCTCTTAATTTCTTCACCTTAATCTCAGTCTCTTTTCTTGGACATTGTGCTGCCCCTGTATAATGTTCACCACCACAATGGAAGCAGCTCGCCTTTTCCTCTCGTTCCTTGCACTTGCCCTCGCAAGCGTCTTTCCCACACCTCCCACACCTTTTGATTCCCCTACATACAGTAGCAACATGCCCGTATTCTTGGCATTTGAAGCATCTCAATGGTCCTCTCAAATATGGTCTAACTCTATAACATAAATAATCGAGGTATATCCTTTCTGGCAAGCTGTTTCCCTCAAAGGTCAATCGCACAGATTTTGTTTCCTCTCGTTCGCCTTCTTTAAATCGAAATAGCCTTCTTGCTTCACTTACCCCGTCTATCTCAAGGAATAGCTCTGCCTTCATTGTTAGCGGCACTCCACTAATAACCCCCCTCCTTATTTCTCTTCCTCCGATTTCAAAACATCTTACAGGGCACCCTCCAAATTCCCTAATCCTCATAGCTTTTTTCACCTGCTCCTCGCTTTTGCACTCAATGACCACCATCCCCGTCCTAGTAGCCCTCACCAACTTCACATTTCCAACTTTCTTCTCAACAAACTGCCCCAGCTCACGCGGGTTGCTAAAGACGCCGTCCTTCTGCCCCGCTGCTATCATTCCCACTACAAACTCCTTCTTTCTCTCCTCGACTGACCCCGTCCTCCTTCTCTTTCGACCCTGATCCTCCTTGTCACTCTCCTGGTCACTTTGACCCGACTCCGGATCCGTCCCCATTTCAGGTTCAGAATGTTCAGAACCCCCGATGTTCTCCTTTTCCTCTCTCATTGCTTCCCAGTTGTCAACCTCGTCCATCCACGGCTCACGTTTACGGGGATGTTCAGCCTCCAATTTCCTTAATCTCTCCTCTTCTTCATCGCATTCTATCATCCAGGGCTCTCGGACTTCGGAAACCAAACGGCCCGCCGCCATCCATGCGACCCATGTGCGTCACTATCATCCAACCGTACCTTTATTTTGAAATCCACCTACCGGAAATAGTGGCGAGAGCACAGGGCAGTTGATGTGACGGGAGGCTAGAGAAAAGGAGCGCTTGTTTTGTTCAAAAACAAAACTACCCTCTTCCGCATCCACATACATCACCACAGTACTGACAAAGCGGGCGGAGCCGAGAACAACAAGCAAGCTCCTCTTCCCACTGACTGCTGCTCGCTTCAGCCTTTTTGCAGTCGTCTCTCATCGTCTAATATTTATAAATCAAATAAACGAACGAATCAAATGAATACGTAGGCCTACAAATGCTTATGGCTTAATTTTCCCATGAGCCTTAAAAACAGCATCTTCAAATTTAATACCTACGGTCAAATTTAAGACTTCTTAAGACCTTAAATTCACGATTTTTTATTTAAGACAATTTAAGACTTTTTAAGGACCCGCGGGAACCCTGTTTAAGCTTTAATTATACTTTGTATTTTTTGTTACATCAACAGGGATGGACTTTGTAGCCATTATAGCCGATATTGTAGCAATGTTTGTAAATATGCGATTAAAATAATTAATCGCGATTAACATAACGGTGAGTTAAGTTACACCCCGTCTTACTGGTATCTCCATATACTACCATCAATACATGTGATTAATTTAGTTAACTCGGACAGCACTAATATTTTTTAAAGGACTGCAACTCCACATTTTTCATTATTCATAATATAGATAGTTCACAAAATGTTTTATTACAGGAGGAATGTGTCAAAAGTAGGGCTGGGGATCGATTAAAATATTTAATCGAATTAATCGCACGATTGTCCATAATTAATCACGATTAATCGCAAATTAATCGCATATTTTTTATCTGTTCTAAAACTACCTTAAACAGATATATAATACTCATATGGGAGGTAGACAAATACCTAGTTTATTCAAATTCTATATGACAAATAGGCTTACTGTCCAGAATATTCAAGAAAATGTTTCCATTAGGACAGATTTAAATTAACTTTTATACATTTAATCACTTTAACCCCAGCATCCCTATTCTGGGGGGAACATTCACCAAAAATAGCTGATCTACAAGCTCACAATAAGATGCGTTGTGAGCTTGCAATCTTTTATTTTGTTAAGAGTTTGTGTATGGAAAAATTACTCGAGTACAGTGCAGCGTTTTACAAAGCATAGAGGCTCTAGGTTTAACTGAAGTAATATTAATAGGCTACATTTTAAATATTATCAAAGTATTCTGGGGCAAAATTTGCGTTTCCATTAGGACAGATTAGAAATAAATTAACTTTTTACGTGGCATTTAATCACTTTAACCACAGCATCCCTATTCTGGGTGGAACATTCACCAAAAATAGCCGATCTACAAGCTCACATGCGTTGTGAGCTTCTAATCTTTTATTTTGTGAAGCGTGTCTACAGTGCAGCGTTTTACAAAGCATAGAGGCTCTAGGTTTAACTGAAGTAATATTGATGGGCTACATTTGAAACATTATCAAAGTATTATGAGGCAATGCACCCTGGACTGGTGTTAAGATTATGGCACCCCTAGTTCACTTTGATAAACCCTGTTATTATGTAGACACTGTGATGGCTCGTTGGTAGCCTTAGATTAACAATACATTAACATTAACGTGACAACGCCACACATTGCGGTGGTATTGCTTGGAGATTATAGGCTATAGCTCGCTGAAGATGTGTGGCACAAGGCATTATGCCCATCCAGTTCCCTGGCCCCTGCGATCATGTTGTGTGCACTGTCGGTGATCAGCAGTTTGCTGACTTTATTTTCAATGATACACTCTCCGGCTACACGCATGGTGGAGGCTTTGGGGCAGACAAGCACAGACAAGTTCCAGGGCTAGTAGGCTAGTAGGCTACGTCTGAAGCTAACGTGAAGCTAACGTCTTCATAACAGTCAGCCCATGCAACAGAAGCCTCCACTCCCCGTCAAAATAATGTGCTGTGTTCTCGAGAGAACTGTGATTACTGAGTGAAGTCCAATAGTCTCCAATGAGTGCAACCGTGGTTGTCTGTCTGCCCCTGCCTGTGTCCCAAAACCTCCACCGCTCTGCCTCTGACTGTCTGTGTGTGACTGTCTTGGTTACTACTGCGTGTCTCTCTCTGCTGCACTGCGGGCTGCGAGTTTCTAAATTCTAGGAGAGCTAAGGCAAAACCACGCCCCGCACGCATTTGATTGGCCGCTGCTGTGTGCCTCGATTCTCTCTCAAATCCGCCACCTTCGGGTGGCTGAAGGAAAATCAAATGTAGATTATCTGCTCGTCGCTAGGCAACAGTTTAAACAATATTATCCGCTCTTGTGGATAATTTCACAGCTCAGGCTCAGACCAAGACGCATCTCCGCAGTTTTATACGTTTCTGCTTTATTTGTACCTTTTCTGTTACGCTCTGTAAAGCACTTTGAGCTACATTTCACGTCTATTAAGGTTTTTTATAAATATATATCTCGCCCCCCCCCCCCTAGATTTCATAGGCTATACATAATGGGCTTTTGCATCTGATGTAGCCTACACTGCATCATCGCCAGTCACGCCCATACGCATATTACATGAGTAGGTAACAATGTAGGCCTGGCCTACATAGCAAAATTATCAATACTGTAATATAGGAATTATTCTGTTACAAACATAAGTCCAGAATTCAGCAGTAAAAGTATGATACCAAATTGTATACCAAAAGTACAGAATGTTGATAATGGATCAACAACAACATACAAGCTCACATGTGCATTGCATTGTGAGCTTGTAGATTGGCCATGGCCAAAGTATAAAACTGGGGCTCTAATGTGGTTTATTGACTTTTTTCATCAAACTAAAGTTTTAAAATAGCGGAGCATAAGTAGGCTACAATACTTGGATCGCAGATGTAGAGCAGTCAGGTATTGGAAATATGCTACTCAAGTATGAATATGCATACCTCAATTGTATTTAAATGTACTAGTTTAACCACTGGTATACTATATCTAATAGGCTACTACATTGATGCACACTGCATGGTAACTGCAGTATAATTATAACTAGTCATTATTACACCCACCACCACAATAATAATAAAATACAACAGCAGAATCCAGGTTTCACAATACAAAATGTTTAATAAAATGTAAAACATTTTAAAATTGAACATTCAAATCAATGTTTTACTCCAAGATCCCAGAGTGTGCCCCAACATGCATCGCCCAACAGGGCTCTTTGTTCAGCTGTCAGCTTCTCCCTGCAGGCCCCAGAGGAAAGAGGGCAGGGGAGACATGACAAGTGGGGAGAAACAAAGCTGTTTGGCAGCCGAGCATGGACTGATGTTTTTTAAACAGGTAGTGGACAGTAACTGTAACTGTGATCCAACTGCAGGAATTGGATCACTTTGTCCATAAAGGCGGGTCTGTGGCACTACAGCACTGATGTGAACTAAATGAACAGTCCTTTATATTAAAAGGGATCACTGGGCTATTAGACAGGGAACTATGTACACAAATAGCTCAAGGAGTGGAGAAGTTACACTAGTGATGACCATCAAGACACGTGTTGTCCTCTACACATTTAGCCAGGGAATGAGGTGCACTTTTCTTGCGATTCTCCTTTGAATACTGATGCTCCTTTCTTGAGGACTTTGGGGGTCTCCCAGGTATCAAGGCACGTCTCCCCCCAAGTGCTGCCTTTCTTCTGGCAATGGCTGTTGGTTGTACGCCAATCATTTTTGAAGACTGCAGACATTTGGTTTTGACCTGTGGCACCTTACCAAAACAATGCAGCGCGGATATGAGGGAGCTATCATTCATTTTGTTACATGTTCCCAGAAAGGCACGAATTGGTGCTGCGAAGGTTTGGGGGTCATCTTTCAGCTTCTCCGTGAACCTGCTCCAGACCAACTGCAAACCTGCCTCCAGGTCCTCTCCAGATGATGTGCCTTAAGGAAAAAACAAACGTCAATTAAAAACTAATTTGTGATTAAAGAGGTGAAATACAGTCAATATAGAATACATTGTCACTGACCTGAGGTGCTAGATCTGCTGGTTGAAGAGACCTCATCTATGCCGTCCATCTGAGCACCCTCCTCCTGAGCACTGCTTGCGCCCAAACCTATTAGATGTACTGTACAGTGGAATAGAATATTTATTGTCCACTCACATGGCACACAAAGTACAATGTATGTGTAAAATGATTCAATTCATAATATGACACACGTTCATATTCTGGTACTTCCAGTTATCTTAATCACTCACATGGCATTGGTTCAGATGCAGTGTTGTTTGCAGATGCAGGGTCAAGTTCCAATGTCTGGAACCAGTCGTCCTGAATGACCATCCCTGGAAATCAGATATTTTAATACAAATATTAACAAATAGCTGCAACAAACTGCTTCTATCCAATCATTGGCCTAATATTTAAATTGGATCAAAGAAATGTAATACAGTCAATAGAAAAATACTGGCACATCATTGGGGCTCCTTGGATGGGGGGGGGGGGGGGCTGGGGCTGGTTCTCATTAATGAGCACACAACAGGCAAGAGAACTCACCTGTTGCAATTTCATAGTAGAGCCTTCTCATGTGAGGTGTGGCAACATGTGGAAAGCTCTCATGACCATGACCAAACTTGGTCCAGACTGCGGCCTGATGTTTACAAAGAGCACCAGTGGCCCCATCCCGACAAGTGCAGCATCCAACCTCCAGGTTGACGTCGTATTGCAGCTCCGATGTTGTGCTCTGGACGACATAATGAGTCTGGTCAACCTGTAAAAAAAATGTACAATGTGGTTATTTTTTCTATTTTTGCCAGACCCAGAGGGTCGGCCTACATAAGCAAATGTCGGTCTGTCTGTCCTGGTTTTCTATATAAAGGGTATATATGATGATGACATGATGATGACATGCCTACAAAAGGCAGACAAATGATGTCATTGAAGGTCTGGCACAACCAGGTTGACCTGGTCTAGTTACTTCACAATTGACAATACTACAAGACATAAATATTGCATACCTGTGCTATCTTCCCACACTCTACATCATTTTCATGATGGAAACGCTTTGCTCTGCCACGCAAAGGCTTTCTGCTGTTGGCTACATCTGTGAGGCGGCGGATGTAATACGCCTCCGCCCTAGTCATGACGAAATCCACTAGCTGAGTAGCGTTGAAAGCCTTCAGCCTGTGAAGGACCTTTTCCTTCACCACTTTCATGGCGCTCTCAACAAAGTTGTTCGTGTCATGGCCTCTAGTTAGTAGATCGTTTCTGAGACAGACTGCCCACTCATCACGTCTCCCATACACCTGTAGTCAGGAAACAATGTTCATTAAGGATGGAGTCTGGAGATTGTTACAGCATGTAGGAAGATGGTTCACTAGATAGCATGTATGTTGTATGAAGGATTAAGAAAAACAGACCTCTGCCAGGTGGTGGAGGAATTTGGGATACTTCCCCGCTACTGGGTCATCAAGACATCTGGCGTACAGCGCTTCAAGTGAGTTGGTGGAGTCCGCATAGACAAGGCTTTTAACTGAGTTCAGTAGCTGTGGACGGTCTCTCTTGTCAATGCCATTGTGGGAACTCCACAGCCATCGCCACATGGCCTGCAATTAGGGATGCAACAACAACAACAAAAAAACATTACATGTTAAAATCTCTCCAATTGGGATGATAAATGCTTCTTAATCCTTCATACAACGAGCAGAACATCTAGTGAACCATCTTCCTACATGCTGTAACAATTTCCATCCTTAATGAACATTTTTTCATGACTACAGGTGTATGGGAGACATGATTAGTGGCCGTCTGTATCCGAAATTAAGTAGAGGGCATGACACCTTTGAGAACGCTATGAAAGTAGTGAGGGAGAAGGTCCTCCACAGGCTGAAGGCTTTCAACGCTACTCAGTTAGTGGATTTCGTGATGACTAGGAAGGAGGCGTGTAGCAACTCATAATGTAATAACGGCTCATAATGTAATAAGGGCTCATAATGTAATAAGAAAAATGTAATAAAAACTCATAATGTAATAATCAGCTCATAATGTAATAAAAAAACGAGCGCATAACGTAATAATGGATTTTTCAATGATGTAATAATGTAATAATGTGTTACATTAAGAACCTCCACATAGGAGGCTCATAATGTAATAAAACTTCATAATGTAATAATGTATTTTTATTACATTATGAGCTGATTATTACATTATGAGCTTTTATTACATTTTAATTATTACATTATGCGCTTGTTTTTATTACATTATGAGCTGATTATTACATTATGAGTTTTTATTACATGTTTTTATTACATTATGAGCCCTCATTACATTATGAGTTGCTACACACCTTGCCAACTTTGTTGATGAAGAATGGAGCAACTATCTGCTAAACATGCAGCAAATTAATACATATGGGGATCATTTAGCTGTACAAAGAGCATCCACAATGTTCAACATACAGTTCGTGATTGTATCGGCACTGGGTGTTGATGCAACATCGATAATATCCCCATGTGGTCAGTATGACAGTCTGCCATTGCTAGTTCCGGGCCACTTTGCCGAAGGTCATGGGGATCATTATGTAAGCCTTGATGGACCAGTCACACACTTGATTCAAAGAGTCCAGGAAGCAGAGGATGGCGCACCACTTCAATCTGTCCCTCACTTTGGCCCTAAGTCTAGCCTTCACTCTGGCCCTGACTCGGTACCTCACTCTGGCCCTGACTCGGTCCCTCACTCTGAGTCTGGCCCTAAATCTGGCCCTCACTCTCGCCGTAAGGTCCTCACTCTGGCCCTGACCCGGTACCTCATTCTGGCCCTAAGTCTGGACAGATCGAAGTGGTGCGCTCTTTGAATCAAGTGTGTGACAGGTCCATCAAGGCTTACATAATGGTCCCCATGAACTTCGGCAGGGGTTGACACTAAGGTCTAATAGGCACTTGCCCGTCGGGCAAGTACAGGTCATGTTCTACTTGCCCAAAGGTCATGTACACTTGCGCAACACTCGTCCATTATAAAATGATAGGTAAGATTTTAATTACCACTCAATTTAACTCGATAACAATTTTTAATCATACCTCAATACCTCCAAATCCAAATACCTAGGTAGTTATGATTGCTATGGTTTCACACTTTGTCATAAATATTGCATACCTGTGCTATCTTCCCACACTCTACATCATTTTCATGATGGAAACGCTTTGCTCTGCCACGCAAAGGCTTTCTGCTGTTGGCTACATCTGTGAGGCGGCGGATGTAATACGCCTCCGCCCTAGTCATGACGAAATCCACTAGCTGAGTAGCGTTGAAAGCCTTCAGCCTGTGAAGGACCTTTTCCTTCACCACTTTCATGGCGCTCTCAACAAAGTTGTTCGTGTCATGGCCTCTAGTTAGTAGATCGTTTCTGAGACAGACTGCCCACTCATCACGTCTCCCATACACCTGTAGTCAGGAAACAATGTTCATTATTGTTTCCTGACATTCATTTTATATATTTTTTATGGCCACGTTCAGGTGTTTAGACAGATATCTCGTGTCGTGTTTATAGACGGTCGTGTCCCCTCTCAAATGAGCACTTGCCCGGTCGGGCAACCTGAAAGCAAACTTCACCTGCCCCAAAGTTTTATTTACCGGGGGCAGGTGGGCAAGCCTTAGTGATGCCTGTTCGGCAAATAGTGGGAGAAATATGTGAAAAAGGTGTTCACTTCCGGCAGAAAGCGTGAAAATTTGCACCTAGGGGTATTTTTGTGCGCTGAATTCAAAAATTTACAGTCCCAAGCACTTTTCTCAAATTCACTTTTCTCTAATTCACTTTCCATACAGGGAAAAAAGACCCCCCAAAAATCTTCTTTAAGTAGCATGTGAGGGGTCTATCTAGGGGGTTTTCATGATTCTAAATCCATTCCAAGCATTTGTTTTGCACAAAAAAAACATTCCTTGGGCAAGAAATGGACCCCACAAAACTATGGTTTAGTGATGAGTCATCACTTTTCACAGTTGTGTAGGGTCCATTTTTAGCCCAAGGAATGTTTTTTGTGCAAAACAAATGCTTGCAATGGATTCAGAATCATGAAACCCCCCTAGAAAGACCCCTCACATGCTATTTAAAGAAGATTTTTTGGGGGGGTCTTTTTTCCCTAGTATGGTAAGTGAATTAGAGCCACCAGATCCCATAGGAAAAGTGCTTGGGACCGTCAATTTTTGAATTCGGCGCACAAAAATACCCCTATTTCTCCCACTAAAAGTGGCCCAGAACTAGCAATGGCAGACTGTCGTCATACTGACCACATGGGGATATTATCGATGTTGCATCAACACCCAATGTCGATACAATCACAAACTGTATGTTGAAAATTGTGGATGCTCTTTGTTACAGTTAAATGATCCCCATATATATTAATTTGCTGCATGTTTAGCAGATAGTTGCTCCATTCTTCATCAACAAAGTTGGCAGGGTGTGTAGCAACTCATAATGTAATAGGGGCTTATAATGTAATAAAAACATGTAATAAAAACTCATAATGTAATAAAAAAAACAAGCACATAATGTAATAATTAAAATGTAATAAAAGCTCATAATGTAATAATCAGCTCATAATGTAATAAAAATACGTTATTACATTATGAAGTTTTATTACATTATGAGCCTCCTATGTGGAAGTTCTTAATGTAACACATTATTACATTATTGAAAAATCCATTATTACGTTATGCGCTAGTTTTTTTATTACATTATGAGCTGATTATTACATTATGAGTTTTTATTACATTTTTCTTATTACATTATGAGCCCTTATTACATTATGAGCCGTTATTACATTATGAGTTGCTACAAGGCGTACTACATCCATCACCTCACAGATGTAGCTAACAGCAAAAAGCCTTTGCGTGGCAGAGCAAAGCTTTTCCTTCTTGAAAATGATGCGGATTGTGAGAAAATAGCAGAGGACAGGTATGCAATATTTGTCTAGTATTGTCAATTGTTAAGTCAAAATAGAAAAATAACATTGTACATTTTTATTACAGGTTGACCAGAATCATTAAGTCATTCAAAGCGCAACATCAGAGTTGCAGTACAACGTCATTCTGGAGGTTGGATGCTGCACTTGTCGGGTTGGGGCCACTGGTGATCTTTGTAAACATCAGGGAAGACTGCCCGAAGTGATTGCCGCAGTGCTCTGCAGTCGTCCGTCATGACTACTGCAGGTTGCTCCCGTCCAGAGAAACTACCGGTTGGCAAGATGGTTTGTAGAAGCTTAAGACCGGCTGTAACGGTGAACTGGCTCTCAGAGGTGGTTATGAGGACTCCCAGTGGCAAGCCTCCAGCAGCAGTGGATTGAGTAAGGAGGAGAAATATTCTGTGGTTCTGACGGTCACAATTTCCTGTCGAATCTACAAAGACAATCTCTCCACTCTCTCTCAACATGGTGTGGAGCCTCTTCATAACCGGGGTGCATATGGCGATCACCACCTGATCATCTTCGGTCTTCTCAATTTTGGCAAAAGTATCACCTTGCTCTGTGTTGTACTGCTCAAGTCTTTGCTTTAGATCTGCCAGCATTGCCTCTCCAGAAGGTGAACCATAGACCTTCTGGAAGATCTTGTAGTAAAGACTGCAAAAAAGGAAAGAGAGTGAGAAAGTAAGAAAAATAACCCAGGATCAGACACTCAATGTATCATGAAGTACCCAATACAATTTCCCTGTAGTAATAATGATCTAATCATAAGAAAGGAATTTCTGTTTTCTGCATTTCAACAAGTTTCTAACCTGTAACAAAAGGCAGAATCTGGACAAATGGAGCGGTCTCCTGCAGCGTGAATGTAGTTGTCGCCTTCCTGTTCCTGCAGATCATACTTTAGCGTATCCAGTGCAGACGAGGGCGAGTGGCCACTCTCAAAGAGGATCTTCAGTTTGTCGATGGTCTCGGCTGAGACATCTCGCCTCCTTAAAGCATCAGCACAAAACAGCCGGTGGTTGTGCTCGTGTCTGAGAGTGATGTTGAACAGGTAGCCTTCCTTGATATGAGGATCCAGAGATCTAAATGAGAAACAATGCAATATCACAACAGTTGACAAACCTTTTCCAAGTGTTAAAAATGATTCAGTGCCTAATAATGAAGTCTAAGTCTGAATAAGGAAACTGGTGTGGAAAGAATGGTAGGGATCATACAATACAGAGTACACTTGTAAAGAAGAGCATCTTCACTGACATACTAATTCTCTGTACTAGTCTTTTATAAGAAAGTTAGACCGTAAACCATATCTAGCTTTAGAATACGCACTGGAACCAGAACAAGTTGTGAATATTACAGTTTTTACAATAGTATCTCAATTACCTTGACGCCCTGTTTTGACTGAATATCTGTTTCAGGACCAACTCCGACCAAGTACATGGAGGGTTACACGACCCCGTTACTCCGAAAGACCGTTTTTCCGAACGTTGACTTGCATTGTTCGGAGTAACGGTGGTTCCAATTTTTATATAAGACCCCGCTATTCCGAAAAGCCTATTATTTAGGCTATTATTTAATATTTAGTCCATGAGTCCCTGTGCCTCCCATACAGTGTGCCTGAGACTCGGAATTCTTTTTACTGCTGTTTATTACAATAAACACCGTAGAACTGGCATAGAAAACAAACAAAAAAATACATTAACTTGGATAATAATTTCACAACAAAATATACTGTACATGAATGAATACAAAACTCACAAAATAATAGGCTACTGACCACTTTGCCTGCATACACAGGTATGGGGGGGTTTGTCACGGGGTGACCTGGGTTCTTCAGTCTTCTTGACAAGACAAAACAAAATCAACTTCAGTATACATTCTCAATAATAATACTATTGTACATGACTGAAATCCAACACAAATACTGACCACTGGATGGACCAGGAATCTCCAGTCTTCTTGTAAAACTGTCTTTTCTCCTCTTTACTTTATTTCTCTTACTTTATTGTCCTTCACTTGAGTTCTCTTAACCTTCTTTCACTTGAGCTCTTAGCTTTCTTTCACTTGATTTCTCTTGCTTAACTTTTACTTGAATGCTCTTAGTTTTACTACATTTCTTCTCCTCCATTTACTGCATTTTACATTACTTTTCTTCTACTTCAACTCTCCTCCTGCACACACAGAGCTCTCTCAGTAGAAAAGTTTGCTGGTCTGCACTCTGCTACCTCAACAGGTGTAGTGAACAACCCTTGATTACAGTGAACTCAGATCAAAGAGGTGACTTAATTAGGAACTTGGAACACATAAAACACCCTTAGAGCGCCCCCAAAAGGACAAATACAGAAAATATGAAACCATGGCTTGGCTGCAGTTACACTCCCACCATCACACTTGTGTGATTCTTAATACAACTTAGCATGTTGCAGTAACAAAACAAAATAACTGTGTGTGAGTGTGTGTCAGTAAATCAGTGGTTGAGTCCTCGGACCACAATCTCCCACCCTCGGGTTATCGTGGCTATCCATGGATGGTCTTGATTTGGTTGACTTGTGGTGCACATCTTTCCCTTGATTTGGAGACGTAATTTCTTCACTGGATCTTGTTTCCATGCCCTTTGCACGACTCTTGTGCCTTTCTGTGACCCTTACTTTCTTCCAAACTGAAGACTTCTGTGGGCGATCTGATGGAGACCTTTCCTCCTTAGCTGTGGTATGAACATTGAGTTCTGGGTCTTCATTGATCCCTCCCACCATAAACTCCTTATCATCTTTAGGGAGCTCCTTTTGCTTTATGGAGCAATCTGACTCTACCACCTTCTTTGTGGTGAGCCTGTGAGACACATGGTGCTCGCTAACTGGCATAACTTTCTTTGTGATGATACGATGACTCATCACCAACTTATCCTCTTGGTGGACACTTTCTTTCTTATAGCCTACAATGCTCCAACCTAACACAGACTTCTGTGCAAAAGGCTGGTCTTCATTGCCACAAATGACATCTCTGGGAAGTAAGGCTTGAGGGCAGTCAAAGCCAATCAACAATCCTACTTTGCAGTTGAGCTCAGGACACATTTCTTCCGCCAGATGTTGCAAGTGGGGCCAGGACCTTGCTGTTTCACTTGTGGGTATATGGGATCTGTTTGATGGTATATAATCACTGATGTAGGTTGTTGGGAGTTTGATTTTAATGTCAGACTTGATGCCTCTTACTTGTAGACCATTCACCCTTTGGCTAAGTACAACCTTTGTCTTTGACGTCATTGTAGATACCTTGAGCTTTTCTGACTTCTTCTTTACATTCAGTATCTCAGCTGTATCCTTAAGCATGAAGGTAGTGTCGCTCTGAGTGTCCAGCAAAGCATACACTAGAACTTCCTTGTCTGGTTCAGTGGTTGTGGAAACATACACTGGAACAATAGGTGAAGTACGAGTGCTGGTTCTATCTGTAATGACTCTGTTAGAAGTAACTGTCTCTATGGGTTCTGACTCTTCATCTGAGACTCCCCTGCTTTCACTTGACTGTCCACGATCTTGATGTAAGCAGGTTGGATGGGATTTCCCACATGACGTGCACACACTCCTGGATGTACATTCTTTAGAGTAATGGCCAGTCTTAAGACAGCCGAAACATAACCTCTCCAGTTGTACAAACTTCACTCTTTCTTCAATAGGCCTTTCCATTATCTTACGACATTCATCCAGAGTGTGGCCTTGCTTCTTACAAAACATGCACATGCTTGTCTTCTCACTTGAGCTAGTGGTTAAAGTATTACAGTTGCGATTCTGTTGAGACTTAAATTCTCTTTCTGTTGGCTTTGATCTTCCTTGTTCTATTGACTTTATTGCTTGTAATGACGTAATGGGGTTGCATGCAATTCGAGCCTCAAGGTTGAGAAACTGTACGAAGTATCTGAAATCAGGGAACATTTCATGTTCGTCCAGAAACATTGTGACCTTTCTATTCCAAAGTGAGCTTAACCAATCAGGTAATTTCGCAGCTATCTTTTGGTTCTCTACACAGTCATTGAGCGCTTGTAAACCTTGAACATAAGGCATGGCTGATCCAACGCTGCTCAAGAAATCCACAAACTCACGAAGGTCTTCGCCGTCTCTGGTGCCAATGTTGTGCCATGAGTGGATCTTGTCACGGTATGATTTACTGATTATAAATGGATTACCGAATCTGTCTTCAAGTGTGTTCCAAGCATCACGATAAGCAGCTTCGGTGCCTGCTAGAAAATGTCCTTCGATAGCTCTCTTAGCTGAGCCACCAACATACTTGCGCAGGAAAAATAATTTCTCTTCAGTTGGCAGGTTCTTGCGATCAATCAATGTTGAGAAAGAAAGCTTCCAGTCATTATATTGGAGGGGATCTCCTGTGAAGACAACCGGTTCTGGTATTGGAATCCGATTAGCAGTAATAGCTTCAGCAAGCGTTCTCACAAGGTCATTGGAAACTACTTGAAAGGTAGTGGGTGTAGCCGATTGAGTGGTAGGAACTTGGTTAGGGTTTGATTGTAGTGTGGGAGAAGATTGAACAGGGGTAGCTTGATGACTTGTAGAAATTTGACTCATTGTGACTTGTGGGGTGGAAACTGAGGTGAACATTGGAAGGCCTGAGGTAGGTATTGTGGCGACTTTAGATTGAGGTGGGAAATGGATTTTAGTGGCTGGTACTTGTCGAGCAGAGGGTGCTTGAGAAAGCGGTACTTGTTGAAGGGAATGGAAGGCTTTACTTAAGGGATTCAGTGTGAGTGGGAGATGGGAAGAACCTGGGGGTCTTAGTTGGTCTTGGCCTTGTTTAGGGGTAGGAGATGAAATGTGCTCTTCTCCATCACTTTGATCACTGTCTGAATAAACTTCCAAAATTTGCAGTCTTGCTTGTGCCGAGTTGTACTTTTTTAGTTCCTCCAACCGTTCCACTTCTTTCTTTTTCTCTTCCAGCCTTTTTCTTATAGCAGCACTTTCTGTAACAAATTGAACTCTTTTACTAGCTTTCTCTGCTTCAAATTCAGCCTTTAATCTCTCATCTTCTGCTTCGAGGCTTTGGATTTCTTCCTCTTGTTGGTGTTGTGTTTTCATTATTTTGAGAACCTCGTTTGAAGCAGCAGCTTCAGCTGCTGCTTGTTGTTTATCTTGATTTGACCTTTTAGAAGATTTTGACTCACATCTTTTAATTGAGGCAACACTGGACTCTGTAGGATCAAACACAGACTCATGGTCAGGCCAGTGTATGGCTTCATTATTACTCCCAAAGCAGTGTTGCGCATTCAAATTTGCAACCTTAGTGAGTGCATGGCATGTGTCATTCATTCTCCGGATTTCAGGATCAGGAGTTGAAATGGACATCATGTCGAGATGAATACTGTCAACCTCCGCTTGAATGTTGTTGATTGCACTCATCACTTCTTCAATGAGATCAGTATGCTCATTTCTCTTAATGGATCCTTTCAAGCCATTCATGTGGTACTTCCATCTTCTAAATAACCTTAAAAAATTAACTTCCAGGTTATTCAATCTGTCATCTTGTAGAGCCTTTCCCTTTTCTGTGAGGGTTCTTGTACGCTGGCTTTTCCTTCTGTCTGGAAGTGTTTGCGTGCCATCTGCACCAGACAGAGGTTGTGTGTCTTCTTCTGTTGCATTATCTTGCTCACCAGTGTCAATTTCCTTTGGTGGGGTAATCTGCTTTGCTTCACCATCTTCTGCCAGGCTGACTTCTTCAGTGGGCAATACAGCACTTTCAATAGTGAATGACATGTTGGGTGCTTGTGTAGTGAAATGTTATGCAGAAAAATAACAAAATAAAATGTATTTTGTTCCCCGCTTTAAGTGTAAATATGAAATCTAAATGTACACCTTTTAAAATATTTTAACCTTGCATAAAATGCCCATCAAAACAGAGTTGAATCAATCACTTAAATCCCATGAATTATAGAAAATAATAAAACTGTAGCACTCTTATCACAGACTAAATACACAGGATACACCTTTATGACTTCATCAAAAAACACAAAATAAGACTTGAATCCTAGAGCTTTAGTCAACTTCAAGTGTTTTCCCTTTAGTCTCTTCATTCAGAGAGATATAATATTCATTGTCCATTTTGTCTTAATTGACAAGAAGAAAAAGTTCACTGTAGCTTTAAGGAGAACTGCAAATCAAACTGGAGCGATAGAAACTGAAATGAAATGGCAGTGAGCCCTTGTGCTACTTTTCAAGACACTCTTCAACGTGCTTGCTTGTTTAGCATTGTCCACTTGCTCCTTGTAAAGCTACTACACAACCAGTCCAAACGATACCTCCTCATTGACAGTGTGCGGTAGTCTGCCGCTGTTCTGTCCACTCTGAACATCCACGTCTGTCAGCCGTCAGCCGGTCCGCCTCGGAGCCTTCACCAACGCAGTGTAGTGTTCTACTGTGCCTCCCATACAGTGTGCGTGAGACTCGGAATTCTTTTTACTGCTGTTTATTACAATAAACACCGTAGAACTGGCATAGAAAACAAACAAAAAAATACATTAACTTGGATAATAATTTCACAACAAAATATACTGTACATGAATGAATACAAAACTCACAAAATAATAGGCTACTGACCACTTTGCCTGCATACACAGGTATGGGGGGGTTTGTCACGGGGTGACCTGGGTTCTTCAGTCTTCTTGACAAGACAAAACAAAATCAACTTCAGTATACATTCTCAATAATAATACTATTGTACATGACTGAAATCCAACACAAATACTGACCACTGGATGGACCAGGAATCTCCAGTCTTCTTGTAAAACTGTCTTTTCTCCTCTTTACTTTATTTCTCTTACTTTATTGTCCTTCACTTGAGTTCTCTTAACCTTCTTTCACTTGAGCTCTTAGCTTTCTTTCACTTGATTTCTCTTGCTTAACTTTTACTTGAATGCTCTTAGTTTTACTACATTTCTTCTCCTCCATTTACTGCATTTTACATTACTTTTCTTCTACTTCAACTCTCCTCCTGCACACACAGAGCTCTCTCAGTAGAAAAGTTTGCTGGTCTGCACTCTGCTACCTCAACAGGTGTAGTGAACAACCCTTGATTACAGTGAACTCAGATCAAAGAGGTGACTTAATAGACCGTTTGTCAGCCTTCTGATTGGTCCCTGAGACTCCCTGACTGGCCAACCAGAAAAAAACATTCACTTTTTGCTATCGGGGGTGGAGTTTGTGCAGTGGAGAATGTTGCTTCAGCCTTTCAAAAACTGTCCGCAGTGCGCGACACGGAGATCGGCCGGTACGGTGATAGCGACGGCAAGCGTCAAGCGATCTCGCTCATCATAACGAATAAGCTTCAACAAACTAGTTCACATGTACCTTATCAATGGTCTAAGAGTCACGATTGGGTACATATAATTTAAATGGGCAGAATTACGAAAAGCCAGCCTATTATGTGAGGAGAAACATTCTCTCTGTCCTCTTCCTAGTACCCAAGATGCAATGCGCTTCTCTTTCTATCTCTGATCCAGAGGATTAAACTAATTAAAACATTTATTTTTCGGGGGAAAACTACTGTTTTGCTATGTAATTACTGTACCTTTTTCTTCCCTTTTTATTAATATCACGTAGATGTGTTTTTTGTGGTACTTTATATAGCTGTAATGAGGCTATGAAGGGAAAAAAAATCGCATCCACTACCACTATAAAAGAATCTGCAAAGAGGATTCTGTCCCACTGGGATTAAACAAATTAAAACATATATTTTCGGGTAAATCCCCTGTTTTGCAATGTAACTACTGTACCTTTGTCTTCCCTTTTTATTAATATCACCTAGGTGTTTTTCCTTTGGTACTTTATATAGCTGTAATGAGGCTATGAAGGGGAAAAAAATCCCATCCACTTCCACTATAAAAACAATCTGCCCAGGGTTAATGTCCCATCATAGTAACAGGGCAGAATGGGGCGGGATTTGCAAAAGGGTTTATTAGGAACTTGGAACACATAAAACACCCTTAGAGCGCCCCCAAAAGGACAAATACAGAAAATATGAAACCATGGCTTGGCTGCAGTTACAGTCCCTATAGTCCGTTCACGTTCGAACAGTGTTTAGGCGCAGTCCGTTCTGCTTCCGAAGTCTCTCTCTCTCTCTCTCTCTCTCTCTCTCTCTCTCTCTCTCTCTCTCTCTCTCTCTCTCTCTCTCTCTAACTTCTGTATCAATCTTGTGATTACAATGTAATAAAATAATATATGTTGAAATGTAACCATCGGATGCCCGCATCAAAGATGCAGCCCTCCAATAAGCCACTCACACATTCAGAAGAAGGCCTTTCTCTCTCCTA
The DNA here is from genome assembly GCF_963921795.1 of Nannobrachium achirus. Lineage (NCBI taxonomy): Eukaryota > Metazoa > Chordata > Actinopteri > Myctophiformes > Myctophidae > Nannobrachium > Nannobrachium achirus. The sequence continues at coordinate 33,538,552 of NC_137822.1, read as the reverse complement.
ATGATTCTAATTTCACTGTCATGTCAGCAGCAGGCTATAATATGAGCATGAATTCCTTTCTGTGTGTGTGTGTGTGTGTGTGTGTGTGTGTGTGTGTGTGTGTGTGTGTGTGTGTGTGTGTGTGTGTGTGTGTGTGTGTGCTGCACAGAAATATGTATTTTAGATTAATCCTTCAAATATGTCTCAGCTTTCAGCTGACATAAGGTAATAAAGTACCTATATAGGCTATAGATACTCACGAGCTACTGCAATAGATAAAGGCGTCCCCGCGTCTGGTTTAGGAGCCGTTTGGGACAGTTCAGTTGACAAAAACATTTGTGCCTTTCATGGGCGGAATAATTCCATTCAAGCCAAAGTAAGGTTATTGTAACGTGTCCACTGTCCACATGATAATGTGTTTCATCTTTCTGGATGGGACAGCATAGTCCAGTGCTGTGAATTCATCCATGTTGCTGTCGTTGTTGCTTTTTTCTTCTTTTTTCCCCCTTCCCCCTTCCCCCCTTCAAAGTGCAGTGGCTGAACAACTAGCCAACTTTACTCTAAGGGCCCTCTCGTTTCAAACCGTCTGTAACAACGTACTCTAATAATACAAATTGTTTTGACTGTCCATCCTCCATGTGAAACTTAAACTGCGCGCTATTCCAAAGTCATGAAGCCAGCGACCGACAGCTGCAACAGTGCACCGTGTGACAACTAGCACCCAGCAACACACAACTATCCTTTCTGGTCTTACCTTCACAATAAAGTGCCTCCCGGTCTTTGTCATTAAAAATCGGTCAAATCCGGCAAAGAAAAAAATAATAATAACTAGAAGAGAAAATTTCTAAGAAATTTTAAGTGTGCCTGCAGCTCGCTAAGTCTGTGCAACCTTGTGTAGCGGTTGGTGTTAGCATTAGCGTTATTTCATTTGACGCAACCCGCGTGTCTGTATGACAAACGGTTCACGAGATCAAGGGTCACTTCCTGTTTGGTGAGGGGCACTTCCTGTTTGGCGAAATAGGCCCCAATTAAGGTCATGGACGATTAATGAATTAAAGCTGCAAGCAGCGATGACCAGGCCCTCGCAGCTCTACCCACGTCACAAGGCCAGCAGCCAATCAGAAACCAAACAGGAAGTCAGCCATTTCGACTAATTAGTGGCGTTTTGGAGCATTTTTGGCCGTTATCACGGGTCGCACTTTAACAACAGTTTTTTGAGAAAAAATTGTTTTGTGAGAAAAAAAATTTGAGAAAAAAACTTTTTTGAGAAAAAGACATTTTGAAAAAAAAATTGTGAGAAAAAAAATCTTGAGAAAAAAAAGTGAGAAAAAAAAATGTTGAGAAAAAAATAATTTTGAGAAAACAATTTTGAGAAAAAAAAATTTTGAGAAAAAAAGATTTGAGAAAAAAAAAATTGAGAAAAAAAAATGTTGAGAAAAAAATGTTGAGAAAAAAAATTTGAGAAAAAAAAAATTTTGAGAAAAAAAAATTTTGAGAAAAAAAAATTTTGAGAAAAAAAAATTTTTGAGAAAAAAATGTTGAGAAAAAAAATTTTTAGAAAAAAAATTTGAGAAAAAAAAATTTGAGAAAAAAAAAATTTTGAGAAAAAAAAATTGAGAAAAAAAAATTTGAGAAAAAAAATTTTTGAGAAAAAAAATTTGAGAAAAAAAAATTTGAGAAAAAAAAATTTTGAGAAAAAAAAAAATTTGAGAAAAAAAAATTTGAGAAAAAAAAAATTGAGAAAAAAAAAATTTGAGAAAAAAAAAAATTGAGAAAAAAAAAATTGAGAAAAAAAGAAAAGCTATGACACCAGCCGCAAGTCTGTACGACAAACGGTTCATGAGTTATAGAGGCACTTCCTGTTTGGTGAAGGGCACTTCCTGTTAAAGAGGGGGCGAGGCTTAATCAATTCCAGCTCATCCCTATTGGTCGGAAAAAGACCAAAGTTGTGTGAGCATTTTACATTTTAAATGACGTTGCTAGGCAAAAATATGGCAGAGTTATGTGGCGCCAAAGTTTCTGGTTTTTTTTCGGATCAAGGGTCACTTCCTGTTTGGTGAGGGGCACTTCCTGTTTGGCGAAATAGGCCCCAATTAAGGTCATGGACGATTAATGAATTAAAGCTGCAAGCAGCGATGACCAGGCCCTCGCAGCTCTACCCACGTCACAAGGCCAGCAGCCAATCAGAAACCAAACAGGAAGTCAGCCATTTCGACTAATTAGTGGCGTTTTGGAGCATTTTTGGCCGTTATCACGGGTCGCACTTTAACAACAGTTTTTTGAGAAAAAATTGTTTTGTGAGAAAAAAAATTTGAGAAAAAAACTTTTTTGAGAAAAAGACATTTTGAAAAAAAAATTGTGAGAAAAAAAATCTTGAGAAAAAAAAGTGAGAAAAAAAAATGTTGAGAAAAAAATAATTTTGAGAAAACAATTTTGAGAAAAAAAAATTTTGAGAAAAAAAGATTTGAGAAAAAAAAAATTGAGAAAAAAAAATGTTGAGAAAAAAATGTTGAGAAAAAAAATTTGAGAAAAAAAAAATTTTGAGAAAAAAAAATTTTGAGAAAAAAAAATTTTGAGAAAAAAAAATTTTTGAGAAAAAAATGTTGAGAAAAAAAATTTTTAGAAAAAAAATTTGAGAAAAAAAAATTTGAGAAAAAAAAAATTTTGAGAAAAAAAAATTGAGAAAAAAAAATTTGAGAAAAAAAATTTTTGAGAAAAAAAATTTGAGAAAAAAAAATTTGAGAAAAAAAAATTTTGAGAAAAAAAAAAATTTGAGAAAAAAAAATTTGAGAAAAAAAAAATTGAGAAAAAAAAATTTGAGAAAAAAAAAAATTGAGAAAAAAAAAATTGAGAAAAAAAGAAAAGCTATGACACCAGCCGCAAGTCTGTACGACAAACGGTTCATGAGTTATAGAGGCACTTCCTGTTTGGTGAAGGGCACTTCCTGTTAAAGAGGGGGCGAGGCTTAATCAATTCCAGCTCATCCCTATTGGTCGGAAAAAGACCAAAGTTGTGTGAGCATTTTACATTTTAAATGACGTTGCTAGGCAAAAATATGGCAGAGTTATGTGGCGCCAAAGTTTCTGGTTTTTTTTCGGAGTCCCCCATTCAAAGTCAATGGAGTTTTTGGGCGTTGTTTTTTGCGAATTACATCGCAATCGTAAAGCGGATCGGAAAGAAAAGTAATAGCACACCATTCCCGGCCGAGCCGCACATTTTGATGTATATATTGCGGGGGTGGCGTAAATCGTGCGGCAGTTATTACGTGCCGAAGTTTCCCCCATTCTAAGTCAATGGGGTTTTTGGGCGTCGTTTTTTGCGAATTACGTCGCAATGGTAACGCGGATCGGAAAGAAAAGTAATAGCAACCTATTCCCGGCCGAGCCGCACGTTTTGATGTATATATTGCGTGGGTGGCGTAAATTGTGCGGCAGTTATTACGTGCAGAAATTTGTGGCGAAAGACTTAATTAATGACTTAAGTATGGCGGATTACAATAAGTGTTTTGCCATTGCGTTGCATGGCAGGCACACTTAATAATAATATATATATATATATATATATATATATATATATATATATATATATGTATATATATATATACCTATATATATATATATATATATATATATATATAGTTTATTACATTAAAGACTATGATGCAACATTTATTTAATTAATTCATTACTGACTTGTCTTAGTGACCACAACACCAAGCGGGTGGTCTGGGGGTACCCTCCCCCTGGATTTTTTGATACTTTTATCAAGCCTGCTTTACAGCAATTTAAATGTGAAAGCGCAAGATGGCATCTCGACAGAGTGCAGTCTATTTGAGACAGGCAGTGAGCCTTAAAAGTGTTCAAATAATACAAATACATTAATAAATGGCAAAAGCAGCAGATCTACAAGCTCAAAATGTGTTGCTTCGCACCACGTTTCAAGCTTCTGTATCTGCTACTTTCGATGCTTTTGTGTGACACTGTTGTATGATAAAGTAGGACATTAATGTATAAAAGATACAGTATATAGTGAAATTGGAGAAGAAATGTCTGTCTTCATGTGAACACTATACTTCAAGTACTGTATTTTAATAGTATTTTTATGTCAGCATTTTGTGATCTGTGGTGAGTATATGTTCCTAACTGAGACTTGGACCTGAAACCTTTTGCTCAGTAGGCTTTCACTCTAGACACTGAGCTATGAGTATGTCCCTCTGTATATAACACAGTGATTCTCACAGATGTTCATGACAAAGACCCGTTAATTAATACCAATTTGGTTGCAAACCTCTATCTGACAAAATGTAGTGCGGTTTGGCCTCACAAGAAAGATTTGAATTTAAAAGAAAAAAGAAAGTGTTCTGTGAAGTAGAATACCTTTAATAGGTTTGTTCAAATCTGTCTGTGGTTCGAGGCGGGGTTTGCTTGGGGCATGTGGGCAATGCATGCAAGATCATACAAATATTCACATAAGTAATGACTTAAAGATGAGAAGATATTTATAAAGATGATTTACTTTGCTTCAGTTCAGTCATCAAATCTGTACACCATTTGGCATTTTAAGGCTGAAATTCAACAAAAATGTAACAGAACACAGGGAATTGAGGGAAATATTATATTTCTGTTAAGAAGTTTTGGGGGGAACCGCAGACCCCCATTGTGGAGTTCCGTGCACCGCCATGACCCAAAAAAGTGAGTCCCAAAATTAAGGCAAAAAAGCTGGAAAAAGTGAGTCCCATCAAGGCGAAACACCGGAGAAAAGTGAGTCCCAAAATCCCCCCATATCCCCCAAAAAGTGAGTCCCAAAATCAAGGCGAAACACCTGGAAAAAAGTGAGTCCCATCAAGGCGAAACACCCGTAGAAAAGTGAGACCCAAAAACACCCAAAAGGTGAGTCCCAACATCAAGGCGAAACACCTGAAAAAAAGTGAGTCCCATCAAGGCGAAACACCCGGAAGGAAAAAACTCCTTTCAACAAAAAGAACAATCAAATACGGCCCCCCCAAATAAAATAGCCAAGGAACTATATAATTGCCGTGTCTGCATATCAGTGCCAGTGGGTCTTTGACACATGGGTGATGGGTTAGCCTACTTATCACACAAAAAGTGTGAAATGAGAAATGTAAAAAAAAAATAAAAAAATACTACTAAGGCTACTTCCAAATATGAAAAAGGGTGAAAATCAAATGTCATGGTCAAATAACAGGAGACTTCTTCCAAAAACAAGAGGGTTGGCAGGTGGTTGGGTCATCAGTCATCAGCCGGTACACATCGGCACTTATTGAATATAAAAGATAAAATAAAAATAAAATAAAAATATCCAACATGAGTTTAGGCCTATACTTGAATTGAAATAAAAGTGCAATATTTTCCTCACAGAATATAAATAAAATAAATAAATGGAAATGTAAAAACAATATATAACCCTAACCCTAATAATAATGATAATAATAAACTAAACAAAATGATGGATGCAGTGCTGGACTGCATTCCAGTACTGCTCGATGGTCCTTCCTCCTCGGCGGTACTGGCGTCGGAGCATCTTAAGCCTGTTGGAGAACATAATTAGTTCATTAATATTATAAATACATATAGGTGAACACATTTTGGTGTGCACAATAAGTATACTGTAGTCCACTGTATTTCAGCTTCACATGGTCACACTCCCCTGCTCCCCTATGAATGCTCCTCAAATTACCAAGCTGAACTAAGGCCAAAGCCTCCACCTGCTCCATGCCCACAGACTTTTATTATTACATTTTTCTTAGTATGAATATCTCTCAAACCTCTCCTCCAAACGGCGCCACTTCAGCCGCTGGGTGGGTGCGCGATCCCCACGTTCAGCCTGCTCACAGATGCTCTCCACCAGCCTCTGTTCATCCTTCATCTTCCTGATGAAGACCCAGATGGAGGGGTGCTGCCGGCCTACTCGGGCATTCCATCTGTGATGGAAACCTGAAATAAAAAGGATACATGCAGGACACATCTTGGCCCATTAACATTTCATTCACATGTTGCTTAGAGATATTGAAGCAAATACAACAGATTTGGAATGAAAAAGAAAATATGATGATTATTAATAATAATTAATAATTAATAGTAAAGTAAATACATCCATCCAAGTTCTTACCCTCCACTGCGTTGTTGCTTCGGTTGTCAGACCGACGCCGATGAACGCACCAGACTGCCGGTGGGAACAGGGCATGTTCCCCGACATAGGTGTTCTCCATATAGGTGATGAAGTCACCTATGGCGGGGGTACTGGCGGAGCAGGTGGCGGGTCTCTCTGGCTGCACAAAAAAATCTGAAATTCTGCCTCAGGATCGGCAGAGGAAGGTATCCTGTGGCCATGGCCTTCCTGAACCAGCCTCTGAGGTGCCTGTCCTGCCTGTATGGACCTGTATGGATGAAAAGTTGAGTGAAGTAAAAGTTACTTACTAATTTCATAAGCACTCAACATTCAATATAGTTATATGTTTTACGGGTAATAATAATAATAACAATTAGGGTGGTAATAATAATCAAAGTCGTGTACACTGTAGGGAGCTACAATGGAAAAAACTATGGCTCGTGGACCAACCGGTGACTTTGTACACGACTTCGTACATTTCCCATAGATTCTATGGGACTTGACCACTTGCTCCTGCCCTTCGTGTACACGGTCTGTGCCGTCTATAGTTTCTTAATGGGGGGCAGCAGAGAGCCATATGTACACAGGCCCTAGGTGGTGTCCACGACCAGTAGTTTTACATGAACCCTCAGAGGGACACTGTGGGCTTATCAAGTGGTCCGTGGTGGTTCTCAAAGTGAGGTCGGGGGACCCTCAGAGGGACACTGTGGGCTTATCCATACCTTGGCTACAGGGGGGAAATAATTAAATGTACTTTTCATCGTGCCTGTTGCTAAGGTATGGCAACATGATTGGTGTCTTGCAAGACACCAGTCATGTTGCCATACCTTAGCCTTTCCTGAACTGACGCCGCTGTGAACATGTGTACACAGCCAGCATATTACTCAATGCCAAACTTTGCACACACACTCCTTGCCTGCCAATCCACAACCTCCACCCCTCCAGGGACCCCCAGGGCTTATCTCCCGATTAGGACACTTTCCAGCATAGTGACATGCAGAACAAACTGTCCATATAGTATGGTTTACATAAAAGTCAGTTGTCTTTCACACACACACACACACACACACACACACACACACACACACACACACACACACACACACACACACACATATATATATATATACACATATATATATATATATATTTCATTTATTTATTTCATAAATATTTTTCATCACAATTGGGTTTGTGGGGAGCCATCCCTGCTTCAAGCTGTCACAGCATGGCACCAACACTTCAAACTAGTTAAAAAACCCAATACAGCAGATCTACAAGCACCTCACAGATCTACAAGCACCTCGCACATGCCAGGGACAGAGTAGGTTGGCCTGCATAAGCCTTGCTGTCAACACACTATACTACACCACTCAGGCCACCAAGCCAGGTGTGGTCAATTAGTGCCTTCTTTTGATCAGTGGCTTCTGCTTGATGAGTGGCACCAGTCTGTCTTTGTTCCCTGGTCAGTCAAGTTCACTGGGAGAGAATGTTTCAGATCAGTGCAAGTGTATTTGTTTTCCATTTGGACTTACTGTGTTTTGTTGGTACAGTATGCGTGCGACTAACTAATATTTCTGATAATTCCAATTTGTTTGTTGTTTAATTAGCCGGATTGTGAATGCCCTGCATTTTTCTTTCATCTTTAGAACCACACGTGTGTAACAAAACAGAGTGGTGATCATTTGGTGTGGGTGAAGAGAAGAAAAACATTTCATTAAAGGAGTAGTTCACCCCCAAAGTGACTTTTTTTCTATTGAACCCATTTTGGGGGTGAACTACTCCTTGAATGTCAGTTTTGTGGTGTTTTGACTGGACACCCTGAGGATATTGCCAGATAGACAGACAGACAGACAGACAGACAGACAGACAGAGAATTGTAGGCCTTGCATTTATTTGACTTGGTTCCAACAGATGGCGAAAATAGCTAATCTTCAAGCTCACAATGCCTCACTGTTTGGACAAAGAGTTGAGGCGTTACATTTTGTAAAACACGGCCTTGTGAAAATAGCAGATCTACATGCTCACAACACCTCACAACGCAGGGCGGCGTGAGCATGTAGATCTGATATTTTCACAATTTCTGCCCCTAATATTTAATTTATCATTTTAAAAGTATTAAAAAGTCCTTAAATTGTCTCTTTAGAAATGTGCAGATAGCCTCTGTATACTGTTGAGTGGAAAAACAATGTTTCACATTAAGCTAAACATTTGGGACCACCCAAGATCATTTGGAGACCCCTCTAGGGGTCCCATAGTTGAACCACTGATTTATAAGGGGAGTATGGAGACCCCTCTAGGGGTCCCATAGTTGAACCACTGACTTATAAGGGGAGTATATGAGGCTGGATCCGTCTGGAACACTGCACTAGGCTCTCGCCAGCTCTGTAGCTCTCCACACTTGAACAGTTGTGTCCTTAAATTCAATTATAATAATTAACCCCTGTATATACGGGCAATAGTTTTACATGACTTTGTGTACACAGCCAATAGTTTTACATGAACATGTTCAGGCTTTAGTACTGTACTGTCTCGTGTAGCCCAACAGAGCCCATCACAGCACAACACGGCCCACCAGAGCCCAATACAGCCTACCAGAGCCCAATAGACTCCAGCAAACCTAAGTCCAGCCCAGTCCTGCCCAATAGGAGTATAGACCAGGGAAGGGGGGTAGTTAGATGACTGCACCAGACTCCACCAGGCTGCTCCATGCTCCAGCCAGCTCTGTAGATCCTGTGTACACGGCACTCCTAACTCGAAAGGTCAAGTAAAAGGGTCGTTTTAGGCGTCAAAACAGGCCCTTTGTCCTTAAAATGAATAAAAAAATCAAAAAAATATGTTTTGTTTCAGGCAGGACACACGTTTCATATTTGAAGCATGCCCGATCTGATGGAATGGGTTTCGTGTCTCTCCGACACTTTGAACCCTTTACGATTGCGAAAAAGACACCGAAACCCGGATTTTTGTCCTTAAAATCAATAAAAAAATCTAAAAAAATCTGTTTGTTTTACGCACGAAACACTTTTCATATTTGAAGGATGCCTGATCCGATGGAATGGGTTTCGTGTCTCTCCGACACTTTGAACCCTTTATGATTGCGAAAAAGACACGAAATTTGCACGCCACCAACACGATTACACATTCTTTCGGATAAAAGACACTTATTCGGACTTACTTTTTGACGCTGAATCCAACAAACCCTGTCTCGTGTCTCTACGACACTCCTAACTCGAAAGGTCAAGGAAAAAGCCACTGTGTACACAGGCAATAGTTTTACATGACTTTGTGTACACGGCCAATAGTTTTACATGAACATGTCTAGGCTTTAGTACTGTACTGCCTCGTATAGCCCAACAGAGCCCAGCACAGAACAGCACAGCCCACCAGAGCCCAATACAGCCCCCCAGAGCCCAACAGAGTCCAGCAAACCTAAGTCCAGCCCAGTCCTGCCGAGTAGGAGTATAGACCGGGGAAAGGGGGTAGTTAGATGACTCCACCAGGCCATTACTGTCCAGATCTGGCTTGAATAGGCCAGACCAGGGTAGACAGGACTGCACCAGACTCCACCAGGCTGCTCCAGCCAGCTCTGTAGATCCTTGCACATGCGATTAACCACTGTGTACACGGGCATTAGTTTTAAGTTTTACATGAACCCTCAGAGGGACACTGTGGGCTTATCAAGTGGTCCATGGCCGGTTCTCAAAGTGAGGTCGGGGGGCCCACAGTGTCCCTCTGAGGGGACACGGCACAGACCGTGTACACGAAGGGCAGGAGCAAGTGTTCAAGTCCCATAGAATCTATGGGAAATGTACACAGGCGTGTACAAAGTCACCAGTAGTTTTACATGAACCCTCAGAGGGACACTGTGGGCTTATCAAGTGGTCCATGGTCGGTTCTCAAAGTGAGGTCGGGGACCCTCAGAGGGACACTGTGGGCTTATCAAGTGGTCCATGGTCGGTCCTCAAAGTGAGGTCGGGGGACCCTCAGAGGGACACTGTGGGCTTATCAAGTGGTCCATGGTCGGTTCTCAAAGTGAGGTCGGGGGCCCACAGTGTCCCTCTGAGGGGACACGGCACAGACCGTGTACACGAAGGGCAGGAGCAAGTGTTCAAGTCCCATAGAATCTATGGGAAATGTACACACTACACAGGCGTGTACAAAGTCACCAGTAGTTTTACATGAACCCTCAGAGGGACACTGTGGGCTTATCAAGTGGTCCATGGTCGGTTCTCAAAGTGAGGTCGGGGGACCCTCAGAGGGACACTGTGGGCTTATCAAGTGGTCCATGGCCGGTTCTCAAAGTGAGGTCGGGGGGCCCACAATGTCCCTCTGAGGGGACACGGCACAGATTGTGTACACGAAGGGCAGGAGCAAGTGTTCAAGTCCCATAGAATCTATGGGAAATGTACACAGGCGTTTACAAAGTCTCTGAGTGTCCCACCAGGCTGGAGCAGCCTGGTGTTGTCTGGTGCAGTCCTGTCTACCCTAGTCTGGCCTATTCAAGCCAGATCTGGACAGTAATGGCCTGGTGGAGTCATCTAACTACCCCCTTTCCCCGGTCTATACTCCTACTCGGCTGGGCTGGACTTAGGTTTGCTGGACTCTGTTGGGCTCTGGGGGGCTGTATTGGGCTCTGGTGGGCTGTGCTGTTCTGTGCTGGGCTCTGTTGGGCTATACGAGGCAGTACAGTACTAAAGCCTAGACATGTTCATGTAAAACTATTGGCTGTGTACACAAAGTCATGTAAAACTATTGCCCGTATATACAGGGGTTAATTATTATAATTGAATTTAAGGACACAACTGTTCAAGTGTGGAGAGCTACAGAGCTGGCGAGAGCCTAGTGCAGTGTTCCAGACGGATCCAGCCTCATATACTCCCCTTATAAGTCAGTGGTTCAACTATGGGACCCCTAGAGGGGTCTCCATACTCCCCTTATAAGTCAGTGGTTCAACTATGGGACCCCTAGAGGGGTCTCCAAATGATCTTGGGTGGTCCCAAATGTTTAGCTTAATGTGAAACATTGTTTTTCCACTCAACAGTATACAGAGGCTATCTGCACATTTCTAAAGAGACAATTTAAGGACTTTTTAATACTTTTAAAATGATAAATTAAATATTAGGGGCAGAAATTGTGAAAATATCAGATCTACATGCTCACGCCGCCCTGCGTTGTGAGGTGTTGTGAGCATGTAGATCTGCTATTTTCACAAGGCCGTGTTTTACAAAATGTAACGCCTCAACTCTTTGTCCAAACAGTGAGGCATTGTGAGCTTGAAGATTAGCTATTTTCGCCATCTGTTGGAACCAAGTCAAATAAATGCAAGGCCTGCACTTCTCTGTCTGTCTGTCTGTCTGTCTGTCTGTCTGTCTGTCTGTCTGTCTGTCTGTCTGTCTATCTATCTGGCAATATGTTCAGGGTGTCCAGTCAAAACACCACAAAACTGACATTCAAGGAGTAGTTCACCCCCAAAATGACTTATTTTTTCAATGTATTACTCACGCCATGGAGACTTGAGTTCAATAGAAAAAAAGTCACTTTGGGGGTGAACTACTCCTTTAATGAAATGTTTTTCTTCTCTTCACCCACACCAAATGATCACCACTCTGTTTTGTTACACACGTGTGGTTCTAAAGATGAAAGAAAAATGCAGGGCATTCACAATCCGGCTAATTAAACAACAAACAAATTGGAATTATCAGAAATATTAGTTAGTCGCACGCATACTGTACCAACAAAACACAGTAAGTCCAAATGGAAAACAAATACACTTGCACTGATCTGAAACATTCTCTCCCAGTGAACTTGACTGACCAGGGAACAAAGACAGACTGGTGCCACTCATCAAGCAGAAGCCACTGATCAAAAGAAGGCACTAATTGACCACACCTGGCTTGGTGGCCTGAGTGGTGTAGTATAGTGTGTTGACAGCAAGGCTTATGCAGGCCAACCTACTCTGTCCCTGGCATGTGCGAGGTGCTTGTAGATCTGTGAGGTGCTTGTAGATCTGCTGTATTGGGTTTTTTAACTAGTTTGAAGTGTTGGTGCCGTGCTGTGACAGCTTGAAGCAGGGATGGCTCCCCACAAACCCAATTGTGATGAAAAATATTTATGAAATAAATAAATGAAATATATATATATATATATATATATATGTTACAGTATGTTCAAGAAACCAGTAAAAGTTGTCAAGGAGCACTCGTTTTGACGTTCACCACACACTAATCACCACCAGATGGCGACGTCAGCCACTGGATAAGAGAGTTACGTCACGCTTTGAACTCGCCGCAGACCGGAAGTGTTTACTCTTTATTTACTAGCCTAGCCTAGCCTAGCCTAGCCTAGCCTAGCCTAGCCTAGCCATTAGCTCCATTGTAGTCACTTGGACAGGGCGTTTAACGTGCGCTTGCCCAGGCCTTACGGCCTGGGCATAAATATAACGATTGCATTCACCACGGCTTCGTAACTCGCGCGGCGCTCCGCCGGCCGCGCGGCCCTGGCCCGCTCTTCGCGGCCACTCGCGCCTGCGGCGCTCGGGGGCGAAGAGCAGGACCAAGGTCCGCTGGCCTTCGCGCCGCTTGGGGCTTCGTGGACCCAGGGGGGCCTCGTAACTCGTTTGGGCTTCGTGGATACAGGGGGGCTTCGGTAGCCGCTCGCAGTGTCGTGGACAATAGAGCGGCGCACCGCCTGGAATACGTTGTTGTGGCGACCGCTTGCTCCGCCCCGTGCCGCATCACGAGTGCTCCGCGTCTCGAATGTGCTGGTTCTCTTATATCCGGTGACATATATATATATATATATATATATATATATATATATATATATATATGTGTGTATATATATATATATGTGTGTGTGTGTGTGTGTGTGTGTGTGTGTGTGTGTGTGTGTGTGTGTGTGTGTGTGTGTGTGAAAGACAACTGACTTTTATGTAAACCATACTATATGGACAGTTTGTTCTGCATGTCACTATGCTGGAAAGTGTCCTAATCGGGAGATAAGCCCTGGGGGTCCCTGGAGGGGTGGAGGTTGTGGATTGGCAGGCAAGGAGTGTGTGTGCAAAGTTTGGCATTGAGTAATATGCTGGCTGTGTACACATGTTCACAGCGGCGTCAGTTCAGGAAAGGCTAAGGTATGGCAACATGACTGGTGTCTTGCAAGACACCAATCATGTTGCCATACCTTAGCAACAGGCACGATGAAAAGTACATTTAATTATTTCCCCCCTGTAGCCAAGGTATGGCAGCTGCCATAGCTTGCCATACCCAATTGACGCCCCTGCATGTTCACCTCCAGTAGGTTGGGAAAGTAGCCTGCCACCCTGTGGAAATAGGCTTGAACTGCAAGATAGGACCCTAAAACAAATAAAATGGAATAAAAAAGCATCCGTAAGACGGATGGGCGAACAAGTGGTGTCCATACGTAGATGGGGTCCCAGAGGACATGTAGAGCCCACCCCCTTATTTTTCACGCCCCCAGGGAACACACAGCGGGGTTTGGAAATTTGTCGTGTACACCAGCCCTAGGACCTCGGCTTCGTGGACCGATTTAACGATAGGGTTAATAATAATAATAATAAGGGTAATAATAATAATAATAAATAATAATAACAAAGAAAAAGCTTCTAACCCATGAGTGAATAATATATTATATGAATTTATCTGTAAGGAGCTTAGGCTTACCTCTTTCACAAGTATAGGAATGTGCCATATAGGCCCTATTTAAAATGACTCATTATACTCATTTTACTCACATATAACCATGTACAATAACATCTCTACATTACACATTTTTAAAATACCTGCGTGAAGTTGGCACCCCATATGATGAAAACGTATATAAAAATGGTGTCATTATTTAGTGGTGAATTTGTGCTGAATTGTGCCGTAAATTTTATAATTTGTGCTGGTATCATTTTTGAGATATTACAAGTTATAGTTTTGCCGAGCTTGCACCCCCAATTGTTTGGCTCCAAATCGGGAAAAAAGGGTCTCATTCTTTAGTGCTGGATGTGCTCTAATTTGTGCCTTTGAAATCATCAATTGTGTTTTTATATATATTTATATATATAAATATTTATATGGTTATGTATTAGCAGATTTAGCAGCATTACAGTGGTATGGCCAGCAGAGGGCGATAGAGATAATGGTAGAACATAGGAGCATAACAGTGGTGTTATGTAGAATAACTAAAAAGTGATAGCACAATAAAATTTACGGCACAATTCAGCACAAATTCAGCACTAAAGAATTACAACATTTTTATATATGTTTTCATCATATGGGTTGCCAACTTCACAGAGGTACACAAAATGACTCTTTGTTGTTTAAAAACACTGACCTGCCAAGCCAAGGTCCTGCACTTTGCGCCACAGAGACTGGCACAGGTGGAAAAAACAGCCCGTTATCCTTATCCCTGGCACCTCCTCCCTCAGGGCGTTCATTAGGGCCATCTCATAATCAGAGAGAACTCTAACAGGGCTCCATCTTGCACGTGAATGGTGGTATGGATGGACGGACGCATGGACAAACAGGTGTTAAAAAAGAAGGAAAATATATTATTCTACTTTGCATAAAATATGAAAAAGGCAGTTGCATTGGCAAGAAGGCCTACAGTGAGTGTCGACACACACACACACACACACACACACACACACACACACACACACACACACACACACACACAGGCGCGTCACAACCATTCATTGTGAGTACCTGTATACGACGGAACACGCCCACTTTCATAAAAACCGGCCAGGCTGCTTTTTTTTTTTTTTTTTGGTTACTTCTATTTCCAGGTCAATTTCAAAATAAACATGTTGAATGATCGATTGTATAGATGAAAAAAATAAAATAAATACTCTTGTTTTGAAATGCGCTTCTGTGCAGAGAGGAAATGTCTTTCAAAGGACGGCCCTTTTAACTTGCGTCTCTCTGTCGTCCGTGCGTACGGTGCGTAATGGACTCGTTAACAACACGGGCACCAGTGATGTCATTACGTGCGCATCCCGCATCAAAAACTCATTCAAGTCGCCCAGGGACTCATTCATGTCATGGTCCTGGGGTCCCGGGGATGCGCCTCCATTGGAGTCCATGTTAAAATAATTTACTTCTTCTACTTAAGTTGCTATATTAGTTTAGATAGTTTAATTCGTTTTTTAATGTATTGTGTAAGATAAACACTGTAAAGATTTATTATCAGTTAAACCTGGAACAGCTAAAAACTATTTTCACTAGTGGTTCTCAAAGTGGGGTCCTGGGTCCTTGAGGGAGTTACAGGGGGTCCCCAGATAAATGATAGTTAGGAACCAAATAGAACTTTATGGGTCTGTAACTCGGTGAACAAATGGAACCAAATGGATCTGTTCCATTTGTACTCTAGTATTTTAACATTTAATATAAATTGGGGTCCCAGTGATATAAATATAATTAAATGGGTGTCTGTAGCCTAGTGTATTTAGAAATCCTAGTTCTAAGTTCAAACATTAGCCAAATTGTAAAATAAATATAAGAAATAGGCAAACATTTTGAAAATAGCCAATCTACAAGCTCACAGCGCTCGAAAACATTGTATTGAGGACTCATAAAACTTTTCTGGGACCCATTTGAATGACCACCTGTGGGTCCCGGGACCCATTACATTGAAAACCTAGTAACATCACTGGGGCACATAAAGGAATAGACTATAAACAGAACACCAAGACACACACACACACACACACACACACACACACACACACGCGCGCACACACACACACACACACTCTTACCGTCGTTCTGAGACCCGCTCTACACGCCTCCTCACATGTCTGAGGACAGACCGATACATGGCCTCCGTTTTCCCAGACATTCAAATGTGCACCAAAGGCACCACCCTCTCCAGATACAGCCCATGGATTGTGGCGTACTGGAAATAGGGCCTCGGGCACGTCCGGAATGTGGCGTCCATGTAGGATCTATATCTAAAACAAATGTCAAAATCCATTTTATTCATAGGCCTACTGATATAAACTACTAACTAGACCTGTATCATTATGGAAAACACGTATTAAAATATTCGGCCACAGCACAGATCAAGCATTGATAATACAACATATTTTAATTAGCATTTCACCAACAGGGCGTTTTATGGGAGAGGGTTCTCACCTGGTCACAAACACTCAGTTTGTCCAAATTGTCGTCTGTTGTGAAGACGAGGTAGCCGTGCTGCATGTTATTTTTAGAGAGGAACTGGTCCCCTCCCCAGGTAGCAGCCCATTCCCCCTGCACGTTGACCTCTTGGACTGTGCGGGGGATGGGAGGCATGTGGCTGGCCCGGCGTCTCTCCAGGCGAGTCTTTACAATGTCCCAAGTGGGGAGGTGTTGACCTCGTGGTGCTTGGGCAACTACTTGGTCATACACCCGCTTGACGGGTTGAGTTAGCCTGGCGGGGCCCGACGTCATACTGCGTTCATTCACTCATTCCTTCCACAGTATAACGTCTGGCCTTTAGCCTATTGGCAGCTTGAAAAGTGGGCGGGAGTACTTGCCTTGACAGACAGACTCCTCTAACCAATCACCATCTCTCAGCCAGTCGGAAGAACGGCAAACAAACACGTCTTTTCGGCCGATAAACTCCACTAGCGCATCCTCCGTGTTGCTTTTTAATTGTTGTAATTGATTCCAACTCTGAAATAACTGCACTTATTGCTTGTTTTATGGTTAGAGCGTTAACTGTTACACTTTTTGCATCGCGAGGGCAGCCATTGTTGTTTTGAAAATGCTGCAGCCTGCAGCATGCATCTACGTCACCGTCTACACATGGACCAATCAGGGAAATCTTTTCACTTGTTGTCAGGAAGACTACGTTTGTTGTGCGGAAGCATAGTGCGGAAGCAGTCACTGATTGGCCCAAATCACAGAATAATCGGTATACTCGCTGCCAATCAACGGAAGTCCAGACGTTATACTGTGGAAGGAATGAACACAGATATAGCGTCGGGCCCCGCCAGGCTAGGGTTGAGTAGGATCGGCCGCCACCAAGCTGAGCATCCGCTCTTTTACAGCCGTGGTGGCGACCAGATCCTCCTCAGCGGCGTGCGCGTGTTCACCTGGCGCTTTTAATATGGTGATATGCGGTACCTCGGCGTCCACGTCGAGGTACCGCGTGTGGACCCACACGCCGCACCCCTGGCGAGCACAACGCCAGTAAATTTTTTCTGGCATTGTTTTATTTTTTAGGTATCTGTAATTATCTATAATCAGAACTTTCCCTCCACGACGGTTGGCGATTTGGATGTATGGGCCTGGCGCTGCCATCTTCTTATTAGTGTTGAAAAAGAGAATGTATCACTGATGAGACGCTCTTTTATAGACATGAACTTGATTGATTAACATCTGCTTCCAATTCGCCAAGGCCAATAAGTTTGAGGCAATCTTGTACTGTACAAGATTGCCTCAAACTTATTGGCCTTGGCGAATTGAATACTTTATTGGCACGTCAAGTTGCCAATAACATTGAGTACCTGTCTGTCTGTGATGGCGAGGTGCTGTATACCGTAGACAGCTCATCACAGACAGACAGACAGACAGACAGACAGACAGACAGACAGACAGACAGGTAGGCTACTCGTTGACTCGTTGTTATTGGCAACTTTAAAAAGTGATACATTCTCTTTTTCAACACTAATAAGAAGATGGCAGCGCCATACATTCAAATCGCCAATCGTCGTGGAGGGAGAGTCCTGGTGGATAATTTAAAAACTTAAAAAAATAAAACATTGACAGAAAAGATTTACTGGCGTTGCGCGCTCCTAAATCGAGGAGCTGTCTATGGTCCTGATCTGTCTGTCTTTAGTGACCTGGGGGCTTTTTAACGAAAGCTAAATTAAATCATCCTGCAAGGAAATGCCGGTTTGACAAAGCATGCTCCAGGCTGCTGGTACAGCCTGGTTTGGGCTATATTTTGTCATAAAAACGTTTTTGTCTGGACCTGTGTCACTCAGCTCTAATCGGAACCTTTCCCTCCGTATATAGCTCTAGACCCTCTGAGCACCTTGCGCTGGGCCCGATGGAGAGTCGTTACTGGTCAGAGTTAAGAGGAGACCTTAATATTTTAAAGTTTGAGAAACTGAGAAACACTGTCCTAGTTCACAAGGCGTCGCGCTGTGATGCATTTCAAGCTTGTATAATATCAACATGTTTTTCCAGATTAAAACGGAATCTCTTCAAATGCTCAAACTTTCCGTTTGCTTTCACGAAAGGACATGCAGGCAAGACAGAGGTAGACATTTATTGTACCGTAACCTTTAATAAAAGGAAGAATAATGAAGGATTAATACACAGGTGTTTGATGTTGGTTGGGGTAGGCAACGTGTCATCACAACCTGAAAAGACACTACCAAGTTAATTCTTACAGATAAAGGAAATGTAGGCCTATATTGAATATTTAGAGCATATTTTGTATTTACATTATAATAATAAAATAAATATTAGAGAGAGAGATAGAGAGAGTTTGATTGATTGATTGAAGACTTTATTAGAAGTTTGCATATAGGAAAAGGTACAGTTTCATGACGGTACAGTTCACTGGTACAAGGTCTACTAAAAGGAGATCCATGAAAAGACTAAGCTTATTTCCACTGGAAACCATTGAACTATCTGGGGTCAGTTCTCCATTCCTAAAAGTGCCATTCCTACCCACTGCCATTCCTACTGAGGTTAGGGTTAGGGTTAGGGTTAGGGTTTGGGTTAGGGTTAGGGTTAGGGTTAGGGTTAGGGTTTGGGTTAGGGTTAGGGTTTGGGTTTGGGTTAGGGTTAGGGTTTGGGTTAGGGTTAGGGTTAGGGTTAGGCAGTAGGAATGGCAGTGCGTAGGAATGGCAGGTTTAGGAATGGCAATGTGTACCCGAAGTATCTCATATAACATTGAATGACAGACAAATAGAACACGGTACTATGCAGTAGATATGTAAAGAAAAACAGTAAGTTTAACAAACAGTATATTAGGCCTATACAAAGAAGGGGCAGGGGAGGGGAGGGTTGGGCTAGGTTCATTTTTTACCAGTTGCGAACGGCTGCTGCCTGTAAGTGGTTTTTCAGGGCAGAGAGAGAGAGAGAGAGAGAGAGAGAGAGAGAGAGAGAGAGAGGAATGGGCACAGAGAGAGGGAGAGAAAGAGAGAGAGGGGGGGAGAATGAGCGCAAGGGGAGAGAGACAGTCCTATACAAATCATTTAGAGAGGGAATGGGTGATGGGTGTTTCAAAGCAATGAGCGCGAGGGGTGAGGGGGGGGGGGTGAGAGAGGGGGGGAATAGAGGTCCGTCGGAATAGCGGTGTTTATAGCCCCGTTTCGGAATAGCGGTATTTCGGAATAGCGGTATTTCGGAATAGGGGGCCGTCTATCTATACACTTAAACTTTATGTTGGTTTGTTTACTGTTGAGAGAGAAAACAATGTTGCAAATTGAGTTAATCAGCCCAAATCATTTGGGGGTCCCCCTGGAGGTCCAGATACACAGGTTGAGAACCACTGAACTGTCTAGAACACACCATCCACACACCTGTGCAAAGAACAACACCATATCTGCCAGCAATTGTGTAGCAGAAGTAGCAGTTATATCATTAGCATATAGCACGTTTAGCATTAGCATCTGTTAGCATTTAACAAAAATAACAACATAACATTAGCATTAGCATAAGTAACGGTTGACGTTAGGTTAGCATTAGCATCTGTTAGCATGTTCGCCCTTCTTCAGCTCGGTGGGTGGTGGGCGTGTCACATATTCGCGTTGCTGATGTAACAAAACGGACGACGCGCACGCATTGGACGCGACTTTGTGCACGGCTGCACGCGCGCCCGCTCATTGGACGCGGACGCGCGTCGTTTGAAGCAGCCAATGTGCGACGATGGCGTCGGGTATAAATAAACGGCGTTTGCAAAAAGGCTTCATTCAGTGTTGGAGCGTTGAGGAGACTAGTAGGACTACTTCACTGGGTTAGGGTTAGGGTTAGGGTTAGGGTTAGGGTTAGGGTTGCTGGCTTCACACTGCATCAGGACCCCGGCAGAACTGGCGAGGAGCAAACGGCCACAGTGGGGGCCAGCAGACACACCTAGGAAGAGAAAGAGGTTTGCCACCTGCGACGTTGACACACTACGGTGCGAGACCGGCGATGACAACACCGCAAAGCTCCTGAAAGTGACCGTCGTTGCCCAGTCACAGCCGGACAGAGTGAGAGTGGAGGCCCCTCCTCGAGTCGCTCCCTTCACTGTTCCAGACATCGATGCAGGGGAGCAATGTTCTGAGTATGTGAAAGACATTTATGCACATCTAATGGACCTCGAGGTACAGCAGGCTCTGCGACCCGGGTATTTGAAGGGCAGCGACATCAAGCCCCACATGCGAGCTCTCCTAATCGGCTGGATGATCACGGTTAGTTCCAAATACCAGCTGCTCCAGGAGACGCTGTATCTGGCGGTTGCCATCTTCGACCGTTTCCTGCAAGTTACGCCGGTTCCACGAACGATGCTCCAGCTTGTTGGTGCCACTGCCATGCTGCTGGCCTCGAAGCACGAGGAGATGGACCCATCACAGGTCCGGGACTTTGCCGACTTCACAGACGACACCTACACAGCCGCTCACATTAAACAGATGGAGCGGATCATGCTGAGATCCCTCAACTTTGACCTGGGACGCCCGCTGCCCGTGCACTTCCTCCGGAGAGCGTCCAAGGCTGCAGGCTCTACCGCGGAGACGTACAGGCTGGCCAACTACCTGATGGAGCTGACACTCCTCGACTACGACTTGGTTCACTACCGGCCGTCTGAGATCGCCGCCGCTTCCCTGTTCCTCGCCCAGCTGCTGCTGGATGGCCAGTCATGGACTTTTGCACAGCTGCACGACACCACCTATGACGAGGATCACCTAAAGCCGATCGTGCAACACCTCGCGAAGAATGTAGTGGCCGTCGACCAGGGGAAAGCAGAGCTTCAGGTGGTGAAGAAAAAGTACTCTCGGAATCCCAGACTGGGATCACGCGGGGTCTCACTCCTTCCTGAGCTGCAATCTCCTGTTGTGTTCAACCTGGCTCTTCCTCTGCTGGGGGGCCTACAAATCTGCCCTCCAAGAAAGGCTAGAGCACACCACTGGTTGTAACTTGTAAGTCATGTAACAGACAATTTAAAACACCTTTTTATAAAAGTTTATTTTTAAACCCACCTAAACGTGGGCAGAGTTTATGGTCTGGATCCAGGAAATCTACTTTGTTGAAAGAATTCCCAAAGGTTATAACCTTATAACCCATTCATTTTCACTGTATACTGTTGTATTGTTTTTACTGTATACATATGCACTTCATTATGCTCTGATGTAAATATCTTGTAAATATTCATTTAAATACTCATTCATTTAATAAAACATTTTTTGTGTGATTAACAGCGTTTGTTATTGTATATTCAGCCTTTTAGTTTGACCAAGGGTTTTCTCCCAGTCACAGTGCCACCCGCAGGCTATGCTCTTTGTTTGTCCCTTCTCTGATAGCTGTGTGTGTACGTTTTATATCATTCACTTTTTTAATAACGTTTTACAATCGACTTAAGCCTATGGCTGAATTATTTTTGACATGCTTTACTAGGCTATTTGATCATTTTTAACCTGGAAATGGTGTGCTTTGATAACTTAGTCTTCTTCAGACCAAGTGTCACCCAATATAACTTATATATCCTTTATTAAATACACAAATTATCTAATGTGTAATTTGTATCCTCAAGGTTTAAGGTTTCTTTATTGTGAAGTATTGTGTGCAGTTTGTGGAGTGAACTTATTTTGTTAGACATTGTAGCAGCATTAATAGTTAACAGTTCAACAATGTATTCAGTAAATAGAATAGTTTAACCATTGCCCTAGTGCTTCAGGTGATTTTAAAGGTGATTTAAGAGAACTCTTATTTCTTAGTATGTCAAACTATTGTTATAAACAGTGTTAAATAAGGCAAGGTACACAATGGAGTTTAGAAAGAATTCTCCTCCTTTTGAATTACACTGTGTTGTGGTCCATATTATTAACATAAAACCCACAATCAAGCATGGAAATCACTGTCATTCTCATAGCATAAATAAAAACAGACCATATCAAAACGTGGAGAAATGTGTGATATAGAAATATATACATGATGCAAGGTATAAGGTAAGTAGTTAATAACAGTGGGAAGAGGCAGTAAAACAGCAGCTGTAATGTCATAAAAAAAAATGCAGTTTAAATGTAGCAAATGCAGTGGTTCTCAACCTTTTCAGGCTGCAACCCTCAAAATAGTACATTATTTTAACCCATACGAAACCTACTGTTCTGTAATAATTAAAATCTACAAACTAACTATTAACTTAAGATTTCTAATAATTGTAGTGAAATAAAGGTTCAGTATTTCCCTCTGAGATGACAGGCTGATGTAGAAGTAAAAGTATTGAAAATTGGAATTATTGAAAATTGGAAATACTCAAATAAACAATCAGATTAGGTCTGAGTCCCCAGAAGTTCTTTTTTACGCCACAAGCATAATTTTAACACTATGTACACTTTTTAAAATAATCTTCCTTCAAGTATAATCATAATACCTGATAATCATGTTTTAGGGAGGAAAGAAATCACTTTACTCTTTAAAGAGTAAAGACAAAGCATTGCGGTGGTGTCACATGATGAGAGTAAAGTATGAGTTAAGTCAGTGTCCTTATAATGGAAGCCAATTTATTAGACAGCCTTAGTACATAGGTACACATGAAGTATACTTTCCTTTGTGCTTGAACACTCGCAAACATAGAATCCCAATAAGTTAAACATGGTTTAAGACAGACTAATGTTTTCATTTATTATAATTCTTCTCTGATAAATAACTTTGATATAAATCAATTTAATTGACAGAGTGACCCTATACAACAGCAAATGATAATAGAAAAAAATAAGATAAAATCAAGCGTTTGCATCACAGAAAACGCATAGTGCAATATACAACTTGTTTGGCCAGGGAAGAAGAGAGGACTTAGAGAGGAAATAAAAAGACAAATAGTGGGATTAAAATTCTTTGCAAAGCCATTCACCATTGTTGGATTTTTACATTGCAAGAGGAGAAATCTACCAGACAAACAAGATAGAGATATCATTTTTTTCTAGTTTTCCCCAGGTTGATCACTAACAGCTACAGCTAAAACATCACAAACACAGTGGCTTCACGTTGGTGCTTAAAGGAAAACTACTTCACAGTCAGAAATATCACCAGTCAACAGTGAGACGCTAAAACAGCAACATATGGCACACACACAACACTACTCAGTGCATGGCCCGATTAAACATTGTTACTAACCAATGAGAAGACTTAATCTGACAGGATACAATACTGAAATACAATTGGCCATTTTAAGATTTTTCTTTAAATATCTGCAAGCAATGGCCTTTTTGACACTAAAACGTGAAATCTCTCCAGAGAAAGGAAAAAAGGTTGTGGTAGTCAGTACATACTTCCACTCTAGCAGCTGGAGGAGGGATGGTTGTAGCTTGATATGTTTTCTTTTTTCTCTCTCTCTCTCTCTCTCTCTCTCTCTCTCTTCTTTTTTTGTACAGAATGTCTTCTTATCACACAGAAGTGTCTCAGCGCTAGATCATCATAAAAAGGATTCTCTGATTTCCGGGAAACATCCACAACCAAAGTACACACAGGAACAGTCCACACAACATCCAAGCATGCTACTGATAACAAACATCTCAAATGGGGGTTCTCCTCTAGGCATTTGATGAAACGTATTGCATGTCAAAGTGATATATTTTTATATATATCAAACTATACATCCCTCCTCCACCCAATGCCAATAAAATTACACATCAAGAATATAAAACAAAGGAACAGAGAAAACCTCTACCTTTTACACATTATAGCAGGTATCATAGCATACAATATTACATTTGGTACTTTCAGTTTTAAATGGCCTTTTGTTGATATTTAAACCTTTTTAAATACGTTTTAGTTGCATCCATTGTAAAACATGAGAATACTTGCAAGGATTTTATTCTTTGTTACAACATATATTTCTTTTTGTCAAGAGATTTTTTTTTTATTTTGTTTTTTTTTTCTCTCAAGCAAGATGCATAAACAATGAATTCAGGGTTTTGGTAATGTTGGGTCGGGGGGGGGGGGGGTCAGGGTCAGGTTTGAAGATGAACATAGGGGGGAGGTTTTAAGAGGAGAAAAGAGAGACGTGATTGGACAGATCTTTAGCTCGTCACTTCCTCGTCTGGTTTGTTCATGGCCTTGAGCTGTTCCAGAAGACTGGTAGGGGTGAAGATGTGAGTCGATCCTGCACAAGCATCCAGAGGAACACACGCACGCGCGCACACACACACACACACACACACACACATGCACACCATCACACACAGTATTAGATTGGCCCATACACATTCTTTCTGTATATACTACAGTATATATATATATAATACTGTATGTATATATATATGATCTGAGCAAAATGTGTTTTCAGCTCTTACTACGAAAGCCTGGTTGAAATCTATGTAACATCTATAATCGGATGAGAGCTGTCATGTAATGAAAACAAATTGAAAGTAAAGTAAAAAACACAGTTGAGAATTTGAGAAATTATAGATCGTAGATTGGCTATTTCCGACACGCAACATTGATGACACGCATCAATGATGCGCGTCACCGGTGCACACAAAAAAAAAGAACACTGGGTGAGACTCGTGCGCGACACCAGCGGGAAACAAAGTGTAAATCAGGCTTTACATTACATGCAACTGAAACTTTTGAGACACGCAGATCAGTGACGACATCACATAACTGTCAGGATTCTGGGAGCTTAAAACCTTTATATAAAAATCTTGGGACATCATTCCACATTAAATCATCAGTTTAGTGTACGTGACGTCGAAGGC
The DNA here is from genome assembly GCF_963921795.1 of Nannobrachium achirus. NCBI lineage: Eukaryota > Metazoa > Chordata > Actinopteri > Myctophiformes > Myctophidae > Nannobrachium > Nannobrachium achirus. The sequence goes on along the minus strand of NC_137822.1, from coordinate 33,513,537 downwards.
GCTAAATCAGAATGCATCCTAACAGCTGATAAATGTCACCTCAAACAATGAATGGACACTGCAAAAAGACAAAAACGGATGTTCTCTATTTGACTATGATTATGAGCATTCCCCCAAACTATATCTTACTGTAAAATGTGAATGGAAATCTTAAATTCTTAAATTCAATAACCCTGAGGACACTGAGGCTGTTTCGACAGCTGAAGACACATTTCGGACATCATAAAGCACTTAAAAGGAGTAAACCAAACATTTGTCAAACTGGTTTGTCACCAGGCTGTGTTACTGAGTGATGGCTTACCCCCATCTTAAACATACCAGGACCGTTGTTAGTAAAGAGGGCAAACAGACCGATCAAAGTTTTGATTTACTCCCCACACCTGTTAAACAGCAGTATTTAACTTCATTTGTTTGTTTGTTTCTGTGGCAAAGCTGCATGTTTCTTGCTCACTAAAACTCTCTACTTCATTGCTCCTTAAGAAACATTTTCACTTAACCACTTTCAACCTGGCGTCCCTATTTTGGGCATGTCATTCTGGGAGAAAAATGTTCAAAGATGTATTTTTTAAGCAGAGGAAATAGCCGATCCACAAGCAAACAATACGTTGCATCGCCACACCGCTTTGTATAGCTTGTGGATCTGTTATTTTCGCTCTTTGTCATACGACGAAGGGCTTAAGTGGTTCAAGCTAATACTATGTCCTGTGACCAAACGGGCAGGTGGTTGACAGTCTAGAGACAGGCACAGAAGAGAAAGAGGCAAGTCCATCTCAAGTTGGGTTACTATGGTGATGCAGGCATTGTGGGTTGTGGCGGAGGTGAGTGGGGTCTGGTGGGGGTGAGGTCACTAGTCACAGAGGTCAACTTCGGACTGGCCCCACCTAGTTCTCTCCTGTCCCCTTGCTAAGTTCCAAACACACAGCTTTGTGGGGGCCTCGGGGGGCCAGAAACACAACACAGTGGCATCGCTTGTACATGAGGAGGTTTCGGATCAAAATAGCAGAAAAACAATCTTGTTTTAGTAAAGTGATGGCCATTTTGTTCAGGTAGTGTTGGATGCGGCAGTATGTTTGGGGGGAAGGGCGGCATCCATACTGCTCATGGTGAGAATTGCTGTTTAAAAAAATAAAATAAATAGAAAAAACAAAAAAACGAAAAAAAAAAAAAAAAAAACATAGAACCAAATCTTGGTTTGTAAACGATATAGCTTTTAGCAAGATTAGTTGAAAATGAGATGGATGCCCTTGACTGTGATGCTGTGAAGGATCCGTTGTTGCTGCATGGGTAAAAAAAAAATAAAAAAAATCCAACTTTCAAATGACAGTCTGTGTAAGGCAGGGGTTCCCAAACCTTTTCAGCTCGAGACCCAGAAGATAAATAAGGTGTTACCCCAGGACCCAAAGGTATAAAAATACACGATGGATTAATAACCTTTATGCCCTATTTCAACAATAGTGAAAGTAGCCAATCTACAAGATCACCTTTTGCTATTTTGACTAATTCTTAAACGTGTTTTAAATATATTTATTCTATCGGAAACATATAAAATTGGATATCCTGTATCTTTGATGTGCCCGCTCTTATGTCCATACTAAAAGATATTCTCATTCTAAGCAATGTTAAGAGGATGAGCTGAGGTAGACGGTTCTTCTCCAACATGAGGGGGAACACAGTGAGGAATACGTGTAGGCTACTGACAGCCGTTTGAGATCAATTATGTGACATCTCAGGACGGTGGAGCATTGCAACATTGACAATATTCACAGTGGCTGCACTCTTAATAAGCCTAGTTCAGAGTCAGACCAAAGATTCATACCTAGTTCAGAGTCAGACCAAAGATTCATAACGAGACTAAACCATTTAAAGTCAGATTTCGCTGTACACCGAAAATAGCGGATCTGCAAGCTCTCAACACGTCTGCTTGTAAATCGTCTTTTGTTGCCTCACGGCATACGACGGAGCATTGATTAAGCAAATCACTATTAATTACCCCTGACATCAAACATACATCAAAAGCTCTGAGTATGACATACAGTAAGAGCAAGTTGGCCACCATGTGAATATGGTCAATAGTCAAGAAGTCAAGAAGTGACACACCGAGTAACCTTTTGGACAAGTCAGAACAATGTGTTGTCTGAGCTTTATTGGCTTAAATGCATTAAAATTGCCCAGTGTGTCACTGCCTGGATGAATATCATCAGGATGGATGCTAACCAGAAGGGAATGGAGAGCTAATATCCAGTGTGATCTTTGCTGCCGTGAGCCATGTGAGCATAATGATGCTGAGCTGAGTGTGTGGTGTAGAGGACACATGCGCATGTGTGTGCGCGCGCAGGGCGTGTGTGTTTGTGTGTGTGTGTTGGGAGGAGGGGGGCAGCGGTGTCAGAGGATTGGGAGCAAAAACAAGACGGTAAAGAAGAAACAAAGTCCTTCTTTGAAATCCAACATCAACTCAAGGACCTGCCCTGAAAGAAACGACTGAAAAATGTAACAAAGAAAACAAAAACATGACAAAATAAAAACAGGACGTGATTGTCTTTTGGGAAGGGAATTAGAAAAATAAATAATTAAGACAACAAGAAAGTGAGGAGGATGGATCTCGGGGGTAGATTAAATCAGTACCAATCAGGAGTTTCTGTTAGCAGGAGAGGAGTATGCAACAAGCTGAGAGGGCTCAGGGCCACAGGCACTGAAGGGCGATTTAATCCACCCAGCTGAGATGATGGGAGCTGGAGGAGGAGGTAGCAGGGATGAGCTCACGTGGACACTGCTCTCTGCACAGGCTTCACTTCCCACAGGCTTCCGTACACTGCTTCACAAACTGTAGGCCCTTCTCTGCAGTGGTTTCTCCAATCTTTTCATTTCAAGGACCCCCAGTTTGGTATGCATTAAGGCCAAGGACCCGCATAACTCTGAGAGATGTACAAATGGAACCGCTTGGTTCCATTCGTCCAACTTACAGACCTGTAAGGGTCCATCAGTCTTTTAGCTGCCTTACTGTACAACTAAATGGCACAGACAATCCGTTATTGGCCGATGTGGAACGTAATTCCAATTCTGACTTGGCCAATGGACGGCGTGTAGGGAATCAAGCCTGAAAGAGGGGTCCATTGCAGTGAGGCAAAGGTGGGGGACCCCCATCCCTGAAGCGAGGAGGACGGGGTGGGGGGATGGGGGTGGGGGTGGGGGTGGTCACATAAAAAACAGTGCTGAGTGTTGCAAGAGGTAGGAAGGAAAACGAGAAGAAAGCCCTTGTTCTGTGAGGTTTCAGAAAGGGCTTCTTTGCGCGGCCGCCTTTACTTTTTTCAGTGTGATTTCTCTCTCCCTCTCTCTCTCCCTCCCACTCTGTCTTTGCCTCACTCGTCTGAGGCTTCGGGCCCAGGGTCCTCAAAGGACACCCTGGTTGACTCTCGGAAGTCGGGGTGCTGCAGGTCCGTTAAGAATTTGGTGGGGGTGAGCGTGTGGGTGGAACCTGTGGAGGAACAGAGGCGTCTTCACCACTCCATTTCTCAGCAGATGCCACACGCCCCATTCCCCCACACACTCTCTCTCTCTCTCTCTCTCTCTCACTCTCTCTCTCTCTCTCTCTTTCTCTCTCTCTCTCTCTCTCTCTCTCTCTCTCTCTCTCTCTCTCTCTCCACCTCTCTGGCATTGTGCAAAAGAAGGGTTAAGACAGACCACCCACAGCACCCCATCGTGCATACACACACACACACACACACACACACACACACTCACACACTCACATCACACACAATCCAGCAATTGCACCGACAGTGTCACACAAACACGACCTGGACAAGACATACAGAAAAAGACATGGCGTAGCAGCAATTGAAAGACAACATTTTCTCAACAGGTTTGAAGCAGAAGCAAGATCTCAACAAAAAATGACACGACAAAGCTTCTTTCTTCCCTTCTATAACACAACGACTGACTAGGCTGTAAACACAAACACGAGGACATACCAAAAAAGGGATATTTTGGACAAACATAGACACAATACGTACAGCAGGTAACATAAATAATCGTCTACAAAACGATGATAGTTCATGTACTGTAGATTCAATCGTATTTTGCCAATAGTGTTGAATGTGCATGAAAGTCATATCAGCAAATCGCAATGCCATAGAAAATCAGCGCCCTACGTATTTTTGGTCAAGGGTCTTCTTAGTCTCAAGAGCTCTATTTGTGGTTCTTTAGACAGGCGTGTCAACACAGAGGGGAAAGGTGAGGAGGTTTTAGTGCTGAGATGTGTAGTGTTGTTCTAATATGCTCTTTCATATCTTTGCATGCTGACCTAAACCAATGACAACAAGTGATTCAAGTAGCCAGTGTTCCACAGCCTGGTCAGTGTTTGAATCAGTCAGCCTCAGAGTTGACCAAAGGGGAAAACCTTTGAAAATGCATGTGATAACAAATCCCACAACAAAAATATATACAGTATATATGAATCTATTTGTTTTTCTTCTTCTTACAGTTATATTATTCCTATAAGTTAAATCATGTCATGTCAACCTTCAAGAATTGTCATTTCAATACACGGTCACTTGATCGAAAGAAATAATATGTAATTGAAATGAAATAAGACACATCTTTTAAAAAGCAAAACTATCTCAATCCAAATACCTTATTGTCTCACCTTCTTTATAAACAAAAAGAAGATTTTTGCACAAAATATAATATCTCTTTGACACACATTTCTTGCGCTGTATGTCCATTTCTATTTCAGTGCCTCTGGTCTCCACATACAGTATACGCCAGACTCTACTCACTTCCTTCCCGTTTGGTAACCATTTCCTGTAAACCCCCTCCCCAGCGTGCGCTCAGTGGCGCCCCCTGTTCCCGCACTCACCAATGATGGCCTCCCACTTGCCGTTGGCCTGTGTGACCTCGTAAGCGCAGCGCATTTCGCTGAAGGACACACCCCCAATGATGAAGACCATGACGCGCGGTCCAGTGCGGTACTCCCCAGGTGTCTTGTTCTTGTGCCAGTGGCCATATCGGGCACTGTCAGGGCAGAGAAAGACAGTCACGGGTCACTATTTGTTAAAACACAGTGAACTTTGATACCTCATCGGCAAGGGTTCTAAAGCCTCGCGATCTTCGTCGTGCAACGAATAACGCATATAGCCGACCTACAAGCTGGAAGCGCGTCGCACTGTGCCGTGTTTGAACTTGTATATCTACTATTATCTGCCTATAGGGACACCAGACTGTGTTTAATTGACCAAAGCACGAGACACCAGGGAGACAATTCCTTGTATATACATAAAGGGATATACAGTATATTAAAAAAAACGTATCTTGATAATTGAGTCCCTAACTGGGCCAGATAACAGATAAAAAATCTCTTTCTCCAGATATTTTTCCATTCAAGTGGATAGTAGATACAGATAAAAGAAATATTTGTCACAGATATTTGTTTCATCTGTGACAGATTTTTTTTTATCTGTATCTACCATCCACTTGAATGGAAAAATATCTGGAGAAAGAGATTTTTTTATCTGTTATCTGGCCCAGTGGGAATGCGCCTTTATACTTGTGTGATATGTGTAGTGCATATGTGTCATATTTCCAAATGTAGTGGATTAGTAGAGCTGAATTGTGTCAATAACACTGGGGGAGGGGAGGACTGTGCCGTTAGCTCAGTTTCCAACAGAAGGCACATTGGGTGTCAAATCAATACACACACACGCACGCACGCACACACACACACACACACACACACACACACACACACACACACACACACACACACACACACACACACACACACACACACACACACACTCACATTGACAAGAATTAAGAGTTAGTAGAGGTCATTCAGTGTGTCAGCATTCTCATACCACTACTCAATGCTCAAATCAATTTTGTAGTGTTTTCATCTCGGCAGTCACATAGGCTAACTTGTATGCCACGATAGACATTGATATACATGGCATTTTATTGCATGCTTTTTGAAAATTGTATCGATGTATAATGACTTTTTCCACTTTGTGATGATGCACTTTATTGCTTTGTTCATAACGATTTATTTACATGAGGCAATGTTATAATACTTTCCCTTGACCAACAAGTCCGAAGACCAACCAGTAGGGGTCAGCATTGAGAAGTGTGTGGGGAAATCATGGAATTGAGATGATGACTAAATTGGGGAATAGGGGAAATTGGGCAAAAAAGAAAGACAGAAAATATTTCCCCTGGACCTATTTTAGCCTGATGGTGGTAAGACTTGGTGTGACTGGAAATTAGGTATATACTGCTGCTAAGCTGCTAAGTGTATGCACTGTGCCTGTTTAATTACCAGAGCAGATGCACTGGTAGTTCTTATCTAACTAGCCCTTACCCGTTCAAAGATATGAGCTCCAAAATGATGTGCAGTGTGTGGGTTATGGGATGTGCACTGTGCACACAGTATATGAGGGATGGAAAGTAACTTTAACTGGTGCTTGCATGATGTAGGAGCATCAATGTAAGAAACCCGTTTCGTTTAATGGCTACAGAGATACTGTCTCCCCCCCCCCCCCCCCCCCCCAGCCCGCCCGCCCCGCCCACCCGCCCGCACACACACCCGCCTGCCTGCCTGCACACACACACACACACACACACACACACACACACACACACACACACACACACACACACACACACACACAGAGAGAGCTGGTTAAACATTTTGCCTCATGCTAGATGCAGAATAGATGAGCCTCAAGCTAGATGCAGAATAGATAGTAGATACACCATAAAAATGCTAATATACAGCATACGATTTGTGAAAGTGACAAACGGGCTTCACAGTTATGTTAGGTGTGTTCATATGCTAATTGTGATGCGATTTCAGATCAATCGCTGTTTCAGACAGACAGACAGACAGACAGACACTCAGACAGACATTCGCAAAATTATAGTATAGATAGTTTGCACAACAGAGTCCACAGTGTTCATTTAAAATCTGAAAGTGTGTGTGTGTGTGTGTGTGTGTGTGTGTGTGTGTGTGTGTGTGTGTGTGTGTGTGTGTGTGTGTGTGTGCGTGCGTGGTGGCTGTTGGAACCAGAATTGCCTGCTCAAACCTTCTCCAAATGACTGAACAAACCTGGGGCGTTATATATAAGTAACTTTGCCTGTGTTGTTACACGTAGCTGCATGTTGAATACTGTATATAGAGTACCGAAACAAGCTGTTTTACAACATTTTACAATGAGTTCCTCCTCTGGTTCCCGAACTTTTCAAAGGAGAGATTAGATGCTTGCCTGGGACCCAAACTAGTGAAAATAAATTAGATTTGTGGGAGAACAGCACTCAAAAAGAATGTTCGAACGGTGACACACCGACCACTCAGAATGCTCAAATATCCAGAAAACACCCAAGCGTTTCTCTGAGCGTGTCACGGGGCAGCCGTGCCCTATACAGTATAGTACACACAATGAGTGAAGACAATGTACACACTCAACTGCAATCCACTGCATTTCAATGTTTGCCTGATTATTGAATGTTTGGGGTGGTGGTAATAAGGGGGTGTGGTTATGTCTCCTGTGTCTCTCCTTCACAGCTGGGGGCACTTCCTTGATTAATGGGAAGGTGCCAAGTGCTGTGGAGGAGAGGGGTGTTGCAAAGAAGGCTAATGTGTTTAGAATGTTATTCATTTGAAGTGCACCCAAGTTTAAGGTAACGCATCATATAGTATGCTTAGGTTACACTTACTAGCTGGGGGTTATGTTGGAAATGGATATATGGAAGTATTGGAAGTAGTATTACTAATTGGGGCTGTTTCCTTGTGGTGCAGTCTGCTCCTATTTAATGGAGGCTGCAGGGACAGCTCAGGAAGTGTGTGATGTGGCAAATGCACTGTGAACATCCCTGAGGGAGAGTTACTGGACCTGGTGTGATTCAGGTGTTTCCAGAAGAGAACTCTTAGCCCAGTTGGGTTTGTTGTACTAGTGCTCGCCAAGTTGTTATGTTTCCTCATTGCTCTATTTGTTATTTTGGAATAGTATTAGCTCTGCCATGTGAACACCTGTAAAACCTGCACAGTGAATTTGGAAAAATAAAAACCCTGAAAGACATTCCTGACTGTTCTTGGAGCCTGGGCCGCTCGGGTCAACCTTACATGTGGTGTCAGAAGAAAGCAAAAGACGGTCAGGATGCCTCCAAAACTGCATTTACGTAACCAGCAGCAGCAAGCAGAGCACTCCGAGGAGGACAGCAGTGCCACAGGTGGAGAACCAGTCCACACCATGGTGAGCACCACCTCTTCGCAGGAGGCAACTTGTGCCAACCTGGCCAAAATGTTTGAGACATACATGCAGTCTCAAATAGAGAATGAGAGGAAGCAGGAGAAGGAGCGACAACGACAGGAGCAGAGGCTCGATGTCATCAACCATCAAATAACCCAGCTCCAGTTGGACATGGAGGCAGCCAGGGCGCGGCCAAGGACCCCACCAGGGCCAACGGATCCAGTGCCGGGAGCGGTGCCAACCGAACCAGTGCCGGAAGTGGGGCCAGCGGAACCAGCGCCGGGAGCTGCAGCAGCACCAGTGCCAATGGGGGACCCGGAGCTGATGAGGTTGGAGGACTCAGATGACATTGAACATTTTCCCACAACTTTTGAGAGGCTGGCAAGAGTGGACAACTGGTCAGTGGGCCGTCCGGCTAGCTCCCGTGCTGACGGGCAAGGCAAGTGCTTTCGTAGCTATGGACCAAGCCCACACTCAAGACTAGGTTGGGACAACAGACTTCCGGTCGAGGACGCCACAGGGGGCGTCATCAGAAGGGGGGGGAAATGTCACGGGGCAGCCGTGCCCTATACAGTATAGTACACACAATGAGTGAAGACAATGTACACACTCAACTGCAATCCACTGCATTTCAATGTTTGCCTGATTATTGAATGTTTGGGGTGGTGGTAATAAGGGGGTGTGGTTATGTCTCCTGTGTCTCTCCTTCACAGCTGGGGGCACTTCCTTGATTAATGGGAAGGTGCCAAGTGCTGTGGAGGAGAGGGGTGTTGCAAAGAAGGCTAATGTGTTTAGAATGTTATTCATTTGAAGTGCACCCAAGTTTAAGGTAACGCATCATATAGTATGCTTAGGTTACACTTACTAGCTGGGGGTTATGTTGGAAATGGATATATGGAAGTATTGGAAGTAGTATTACTAATTGGGGCTGTTTCCTTGTGGTGCAGTCTGCTCCTATTTAATGGAGGCTGCAGGGACAGCTCAGGAAGTGTGTGATGTGGCAAATGCACTGTGAACATCCCTGAGGGAGAGTTACTGGACCTGGTGTGATTCAGGTGTTTCCAGAAGAGAACTCTTAGCCCAGTTGGGTTTGTTGTACTAGTGCTCGCCAAGTTGTTATGTTTCCTCATTGCTCTATTTGTTATTTTGGAATAGTATTAGCTCTGCCATGTGAACACCTGTAAAACCTGCACAGTGAATTTGGAGAAATAAAAACCCTGAAAGACATTCCTGACTGTTCTTGGAGCCTGGGCCGCTCGGGTCAACCTTACAGAGCGTATTTCCAAACTCACACCATTGTCTCAGCTTTCCTCATTCTACTACTGTATATCCTTTGTGTTCCTTTGTGTTTATGGCTCTCGCGGCTGTCAGTCAAAAGCAGTCCCGCCCCCTCTTACTTAATCGTCAGTCAGGATATTGATCTGACCAACCCATCACTTTCCCCACTGAGCACAAATCACTATTGATCTATGATGACCCGACCTTTCTTGCCTTTGTCATCTAGATGGGAGCTGCTATACATTGCAATGAAATAAATACCACCGGGGAACAGGGGGTTCCACTAGTGTATACAATGTCCAGCTGTGTCAAACAAAAGTAGCCAGCCAGGTGTGTGTGTGTGTGTGTGTGTGTGTGTGTGTGTGTGTGTGTGTGTGTGTGTGTGTGTGTGTGTGTGTGTGTGTGTGTGTGTGTGTGTGTGTGTGTGTGTGTGTGTGTGTGTGTGTGTGTGTGTGTGTGTGTGTGTGTGTGTGTGTGTGTGTGTGTGTGTGTGTGTGTGTGTGTGTGTGTGTGTGTGTGTGTGTGTGTGTGTGTGTGTGTGTGTGTGTGTGTGTGTGTGTGTGTGTGTGTGTGTGTGTGTGTGTGTGTGTGTGTGTGTGTGTGTGTGTGTGTGTGTGTGTGTGTGTGTGTGTGTGTGTGTGTGTGTGTGTGTGTGTGTGTGTGTGTGTGTGTGTGTGTTGATGACAGAAGAGAAGTGACCATTTTGGAAGTGACATGTACATTTGACCACCGTCTGGAAGAGGCATTCCTTACCGCGGTGCTAAAGTACTGTACCAACGTCTTAAGGATGCTATTATACAGCTTGGTCAAAAATGTTAACTAATTGTGCTCATAATATTTGGAAGCCTCTCTAATATCCATGAATCAGTAGTGAGAGGCCTGCAGATTGCAGGAATGCCCAATCCAAGAGCTAAGACAGGGGTCAGCAACCTTTCTGAAATGAAGTGCCATGTATTTATTTTCTAGATAGTCAGTGTGCCATGTCAACATACATTTTAATGACAACCCATCGAAAAAATAGGACATATTTTGATTATCAGGACATTGTTATAATGATCATTAGACTCAATAATCCACCTATCTCCCTGACTCCCTGCCCAGTCAGAGTTTTCCCTTTAAATATTTTTTAATGAACATAGAATTATGTGCAGGATGTAATTTGCTGTAAATTAGGTGACTTCATTTAATTGACCACGTTTAAATAAATATTAGATTTAATAATAAATCCTCTCTCACACACTCTGCCAGTGTGACAGTGACCACCCTCTCCTGGTGCCATAATTGGAAGTCGCCACATTATGGAGGAGACAATGCTTCCTGTACATTATGTGAGCTGTATCCTGAAACACTTACTGTTGAGTTTCCCAAGTGTGTGCATCTACAACTGTTTGTGAATGTGAACGCAAATAGAGATGTTAAATGTGAGTACCTGACAGCAGTGGTGCTGAAGGAGGCAGAGGAGCGTGTGGAGATGTAAGGGTAGTGCTTGGTGTCCAGCTTGTCTTCAACAACATCCTGTGGTGGAGGAGAGAGGACAAATAAACAATGAGAAAGCCTCTCAGTCAGAGAGACTGCATAGTACTGTGTTCTATTCGTCTGTCATTCAATGTTATATGAGATACTTAAATGGTTTCCTTCTAGGATCTCCTTTTAGTAGACCTTGTACCAGTGAACTGTACCGTCATGAAACTGTACCTTTTCCTATGCAAACTTCTAATAAAGTCTTCAATCAATCAATCAATCAATCAATCAAACAATGAATGAATAATATTGTATATGTATATTGAATATGTATTTTGAAAATATCAGATCTACAAGTGTCCCATGATGCACCGCAGCGCAACACTCTCAAGATTGTGCTGTCTAGCACCACAGGCATACTGACATGCTTGCTGAATAACACACTGATGTGTACACACACGCACACGCACATATGCACATATGCACATGCGCACGCGCACGCACACGCACACGCACACACACAAAACTCCACACACCTCCATGATGTCCTTCACCAGGGGTGTCCAGCGAGACAGCTGGTAGGTCTGCTCACTGACGCGCTCCTTTCTGTCAAGCTTCTTTCCTCTGCGAAGAGTGGACTAGGGAAGGAAGGGAGGAATTATCATTAGAAGAGAGTGTAAACAAAATAAAGTGTTTCAATTATAAGGAATTTACAGTAAAATGTCCCCATAAATAAATTAAAACAGAATGTCTGAGATGCATTCCTGTGGTCCATAATTGGCATGTATTTGTATCTTGTAAATACTGTAAACATAAAGGGGAATGGCAGTATTGTGAGAGGGCAATGAGCATTCACTCACATCTGAATTCTTTAAATTATATTATGTTCCATCTATGGTCATGATAGCTGAATACCAGAGGAGGCTGATAAGTAAGTAAGTAATATGCATAAAGATTGACTGTCATCAGTGTACAAATGGAATAAAATGAACCCTGCAATGGGTCTCTGAGTTAAATTGAACATTTGTGGATTTCATGGCGTAGGCCAGATAAACAGGAGGCAGGAGGTGAAATCCTTTGACCAGTGAGCTTACATCTGTGACAATGGGCACGCCCAGGTGGGCCATGTTGGTGATGATCTCACTGTCCTCAGGGGGGATCTGGGCATGTTGGATCAACTTGTTGAGATTCTCCTCAGTGATACCTTGACACACACACACACACACACACACACACACACACACACACACACACACACACACACACACACACGTGAAGTTGATACAGCAGTGCTTCAAGCTCTGATTTGTCTTTTATAAGACTAGAGGTTCCCCGACCTGACCGATATGTCTGAGTCATTGTGTGGTGGCTTTGTCAGAGTAGCCGTTGCACCCGTCTGTCTGTGTCCCTCTTGCGCCCATACATGGAGATCTCAGTATCTGTCAGTCCTTGTCCCTTTTATGCCCATATATAGAGATCATTGATGTGATCAGTATATATGCCCATATATTGGTATGCTCATATTTGGGCATATCTGGTGGTTCTGGACAACGATATCTCCGAGCGGGCACCGAGTCCTTGCCGATACACGCACCAAGTTTGAAGTCGGTCAATCCCATTTATGCGCATGACCATATGTGGGCATAGCGGTCAGATCTGTGGCTCTGGACAACCAAGATCTCTTTATATGCTTATATACTGTACTGTATGGGAGTATTAGTATGCACATCGGCTATATATTAAAGTTGAAAATGTTGGGGTTTAAGGATGTGTCATCATGAGCCACAGTCTTTTTAAAGCCTGCCAGCCTCTAGCATCTCTAACACATGACCATATACAAACCTTCATGATCAAATTCAAAGTGCTCCAACTCACCCTTGCCTTGTTCCCACCCCGGAATGTCTACGTTTGAAATGGTATCCAGAATCTTTCTAGAATCTGGATCTAGAATGTGGGAGAGGGGGAGCGGAACAAGGAGGTGGTGAATTCAACCTGAGGGTGTGGGTTTTGCGTGTCTGTTTGAGTCATTAGTCAGTGTGTCAGAATTCCCTATTCCAAGGATAACCTTATGCGTTGCCTTTCATGGATTCCTCCACTGTAATCGCATTCTGAAGTGACGACTGCGATTAAAAGGATTCAAAAGTACTTAAACAAGGTTATTAGTTAAATTATAGTTAACTAAAACAAATGAAATTGATGGCAAACTAGAAAAAAAGGCAATGCAGTTAAATGAAATAAAAATAAAAACAAGGCTTTCCAGAAGAAGTAAAAAAAAAAGCAATTACTAACTGAAACTGTGTGTATTTACAAAACGAACTAAAACTAATTAAAATCACATTGAAAATGTCCTTAGTTTTCTTTGTCAATATTTCATACAGTGTATATTGGATGGTACTGGTGTGGTAGTGTTTTGGTTGGATATGAAATCTATCTTCCAATGTTTAGCTGTGCCAGTTACCTTTTAAACAGAATTTCACATAATACGCAATGTTTTCTGACCTTTTTGAATCTCGTCCCTGACAATTACCCCATACTACAACAAAAAGAAAAAAAGAAAACTAATAAAAACTAGACCAACAAAACCAATCATTTTCACAATATAAAATCTAAACTAACTAGAAAGCCCACTTTAAAAACTCAACTGAAAGTGAAAACATGAAGTCAAAGAATGAATACAAATAATGACATTTCTAATCTATAATAACCTTGGCACTTCCACTATAGGCAGGTTTCCCCCTTACCATTCTTCAGGAAGATGTAAAGCAGGATGATGCGGATCTTGTCATATGTGGTGACGTTGGCATCCAGCAGGATGGGGACGATGGCCCTCATGGGGTCCTTAATCTTCTCTCCCTCAGCATCAGTCCCCATAGCCAGGTCCTATCACAGGTACAAATAACTCAGTTACTTCTGTCAACAGTCTTATACTTCAATTATTATGCCCACGGATACAACTGGAGCAGGTTCACTGTTCATCTTCTGTGGTGCATGTAAAAACAGTGCACGCCTCTGCTGCGCGACAGCGGCGCACGACAACGGCAATGGCACGCATCCAAGGCATGAAACAATGGCATACAACAAACTACCCTAAGTATAAATCACGCTTTATTCATTATGAAATCAGAATAAGGAAATGGAAAAGGAAAAGGAAATGAAAAAGTAACAAGCTAAAGTTAAAGCAAGGACACGCTTTTTTATCTTCTTTTTTTGCTTTAGGATACTGTTTGTTTGCATGACTGTGTTATTTATTGTTGTCATGTATCACACCATTAAACCTATTCTATCACTGTAGTAGTGCTTCCAAAGCAATGTAATCTTGGGGTCAATGAAGTGAATCTGGAATCTTTACCTGTTCCACGCGACACAACTTGTCAACGGTCCCCTGGTAATGCTTCATGCAGTCCTCAGCCAGCTGCAGGTGAGTGGAGTACTGAGACACAAAGAGACAGGCACCGTCAGTGAACAGTAACACTCACCCACACAAAAAAAACACACACACAAGCACATGCACGCACGCACACACGGACAGACTTACCTTGCTGAGTTCCTTTTGGTATTGCGGCATCTTCTTCAACATCTGAGACAGGTCCCTCATTGTTGTCTGGTGGGAAAAACAACGCATGGTTTGAGCTTGGTGACTTGAAAGTGTTATCACTGTATTTGTGACACTTTCAAGGTGCAACAGTTGACAGAGTGATTTAGATTTACACTGAAAAGATATGTATTATATGTCGCTTTTCCAATGCGCTGCCTTTCCATTAGTACCTGCTATCTTGCACCAGGTTCTAACAGGAACTTTTAGTGCCTGACAAGGTTCCAAGCGGGCTGGGAGCTGGCAATACCAAATGTTGATGTGCAAACGCTGCTAACTACTACTGATTGGTCAGAGAATCCTCACTAGGGTCATGAACAAACTCCATTGTTACTGTTGTTAAAGGCTGCCTGCTGTTGTTTTAAACTAGATGTCGTAAAATAAGAAATGAATCGAAGTTCAGATACTCTATGGCCGATTCCTATGGCCTTAATGTTAGTAGAAACGGGCTGTACGGGTTAAAATGGAGATTGTGTCCAGGCATCACCCGTAAAGGTTCCATTCGGTTACGTTTGTACACTCTGGGCGTTTCATTTTAGGGTAAAGTATTCCTCTGACCATTACAAGCTCTCCACCTTACCTTCTCCCCGGTGTTCATCCTCTTGCTGGCGGAGAAGTCTTTCAGCTGGCGGGTCACCTCCCTGATGACACACACACACAGAAAGGTCATACTGTAGATGTCCAACTGTGACAGAGACTACTTACCGGTATGTCTACTGATTGGTCATCTTTAGTAAATAGAATGAATACAGTGCACGAGAGCAGTCAGTTGGTTATACAGTATGACGTACAGTGTCAGTTTCACTAAATTTGGTTTCTCCCCGAACCCAAAAATACTTCGAATCATCAGACGGATGGAAATGGCAGAAACCGTAAAAGGTTTCTTCAAGTAAAACTTAGAATACTTTGTTTGGTACTGTACATCCATCTTTTATCGCAACTCCTAGCACTGTTGCTCCTTTGGGGGACATTCAATGAAAGCTATTGCATCGCTGCATCCCAATTAAATGTCTTCAGTAACTTGCGGGCAACAACTTGTTCGTCAAGGCAACAGTGAGAGAGCAGCAGAGCAGAAAGGTCTAATAATGTAGTTCTACTTACTGTGAGACCTCGGCTATATGTTTGTGTCTGAGGTTGACCCACAGGTCATCGTCCTCATGCAGAAGAACCTCCTTCTCACGATTGTCTCCCATACCACTGGTGTCATACCTGAAACACAGGGACACAGAGGAATTAGAACAAAGAATTTAGAGTTACTACAGTTACAATCTGAGCCACTGGGGATTGGCTTGGACAGTGGCTCAGGGGTAGAGTGGCCACTTGGCAACTGGAAGGTTCCCAGTTAGATCCCAGGCTCCCTCAGAGTTACTGTCAAAGTGTCCTTGAGCAAAACCTAATTGCTCCCGATGAGCAGGTTGGTGCCTTGCATGGTTTCCTCCTCCATCAGTGTGCATGAATGTGTGTATGTGTGAATGTAATGCACAATCATTGTAAAGTGCCTTGGATAAAGGCGCTATAGAAATGCACCATTTACAATCTAATTGATTATATATTAGGGCTGGGATGCGATTAAACATTTTAATCTAATTAATTACAGGCTCTGTGATTAATTAATCGCAATTAATCGCATTTTAATCGCACATCGTTATTTGACCTGAGAAGCATTTTTTTCAAGTAAAACACATTTTGTTGTATGAGTGAATCAACAAGTGAGTTTTTTAAATCTAGATTTTGCATCCACTGGGCCAAGCAAATCGCTCTGATCGGCTACTTCTCCCTTCGCGTTTGTTGTCTCTTCTTGGTTGGTGCATCGCTATGATCAGTATGCCCGAAATTGAAGGTTCTGTGGTGCAAAAACTAGGTGCGATTAAAATGAGTTAATTTTTTTAATCGCGTTAATTTTCTGTAATTAATTAATCGCAATTAATCAGTTAAAGTCCCAGCCTTATTATATATATTTTTGCCGTGTTGCACAACAAAGTATACAAGAGAGCTTAAGTGGTAATCGATTTAGTCGATAATAAAAAGCAAATCAAATAGATTTCATTCAGTGACAGTCACTGATCAATCTCCATCCCCAGCGTCCTTCTGTAGAAGCATTTAGGTTTTCACAATGTCAGCATGTAATTTAATGCAGGTTCATATTGTACTCTATCATGCTCTTTTGATTTCTGTGTATCTTAATTCCTGTCTATTATCATGTCAGTGTAATACAGATTATTCTGTAGTATCACGGGAGCAGAGCCACACTGCCAAGTAATGATATAATATCATTGATGCGATAAGTGGTTTTCATCTTGACAAGAGTGTCTGACTTTAGTAAAGGGACAGGCAGCCAGATAGACAACGTGGCGAACACACTGAGAGACACAGAGAGATCTGGAAATAACTGTGATGAAGACTTGTCGTCAGAATTGACATTTCAATAACATGAAGTCATCCTCACAAACCTCCCTTCTCCTCCTATAATAGAGAATTATTTATGCACACAATTTGACTGACTCATAGGCTCTGATGAAGTTGACAACCACATTATATATATATATATATATATATATATATATATATATATATATATATATATATATAGCTATATTATGTTAGAATTTACTCGCAGTCCATTTTAATATGGTTAAGCGGACTGAGGTGTCTCTTTGTTTTGTATGTTCATTTTATTTTATTATTATTATTATTGTTGTTATTTCCTTTTTGTCTTATTGTTCTTGTAAGTGTTCTTTCTTGTTTGGGGGGGGGGGTAAATGATATATAATTAAGATGTTTTTTTGTGATAATGGGGATATACGAAGCATTGTTAAAACATTTTGTTGATTCATACAATGAATGCTTGTTGAAAAACCCAATAAACAAAAGTAAAAAAAAAAAAATTATAATAATAATAATAATAAAAGTCACCAAAGTTTTTCCTGGCTTACTATTGACCGACAGTTTTATCCCTCAAATAATGGCATAAAAGATCTAAAGAACAATAGAAATAGAGGAAAATGAATGTAACAACAACAGAGAACAGAACCGGGCACAGTGCAGTAGAACAGAGTGCAAACATCATCACAGACACATACTTGTACACATCGTTTTCGATGGGCAGCAGGTCGTATCCCATAGCCTGGAAGGTCAGCTCATGGAGAACGGGGGACGCTGGGTCGAAGGCCCTGTCCAGGATGATCAGCTGAGAACGGGCCTTGTCTGGACCCTGTAGAGCAAGAATATAAATATAAATATACATAATACAGTATGCACACACACACAAACCGGACCCCGTATACACTATACAGGGGCATCACAAGGGGGGGGAAAGTGGGACAGAGTTACTAGGGCCCAAGGTGGAGGGGCCTTAATTATTTAGCTATCGAAAAATATATACAAGCTCATATAAAAATATATACAAGCTCACAGCGCGGCACAGAGTGCCGCGCTGCA
Source organism: Nannobrachium achirus (assembly GCF_963921795.1). Taxonomy (NCBI): domain Eukaryota; kingdom Metazoa; phylum Chordata; class Actinopteri; order Myctophiformes; family Myctophidae; genus Nannobrachium; species Nannobrachium achirus. The sequence continues at coordinate 33,495,528 of NC_137822.1, read as the reverse complement.
AGCTTGTAGATCTGCTATTTTTGAAAAGTCATGAAGATGTGTGGATATCTTTGAATATATGTATTTTTTTAAGCGAACATTTGTAACTCAAATTTTACTTCTGGGGGGGTCCCTGGAACTAAGTATTTTGAGATGGGGGATTTTGAGATGGGGACTTGCACACATTTTCACGATTTTTCAAAAATAACAGATCTACAAGCTCACATCTGCAAACGCGTAATAATGCGTTCCCAGTCTAAATGGGTTAAACCCCCTCCCCCTATGAAGAACATTCATGGGGGGCCCACAGTGAATCCTTGTACCCAGGGCCCAAAATGTTATGCTACACCCCTGCCCGTATAGACAGACAGACAGACAGACAGACAGACAGACAGACAAGGACAGAGAAATAGACAGAGAACAACACAGATTGTCAACATCTCTCTCTCCACTAAATCTCTCTACACCAAATCTGTCAAAAATAGCTGAGCTTGTAGATCGGCTATTTTTGCGGAATGTTCGCTGTCAGAATGGGGACGCTATGGGGTTCATGTAGTTAAGATAAACAAAGAAAAAGTATCAAGATAACAAAACAAAAACAACTGAAGCTCAGCTACAGTAGATCGGATGGCACCGAAACTCAAAATGGAAAACAAGAAGATGACAAAAAAAAAAGATTAAGCAGTGACAAATGGAGTGGAAAAATGTAGTACTTTGAGTTCTCCCAGACTCACCTCTCCCATGGTGGGGTCATCTGCCTTGTAGGCATCCAGTTTGTCCTGAACCAGCTGGGCCAGGGTTGCATTATCCTTGTACTCGCTGGCGGAGACAGACAGACAGACAGACAGACAGACAGACAGACAGACAGACAGACAGACAGACAGACAGACAGACAGAGAAGCAAGACAGAATGAGATATTCCAGAAAATAACAAATCTCGGGCCAGTTTCTCAACCCTAACTTATTGCTGACCTCATTATATATATTCTTTCATAAACCAAGCTGCTGTTATACTGACATATTTTCTAAAATATGTGAGAGTGGCAGTCTGTTTTCCCTCTATATTTGCTTTGCACTGAGATAGTGTTACAGTTTACAGTTTAGGCATTTAGCAGATGCTTTTAATCCAAAGGGACTTACAATAAGCAAGGTAATACATCAATATAATAAGCAAGATAATATGTCAGTACATCAACAACAATACATCAAATGCATAGGAATATCAATCTAGAACATTTTTTAAGGTTTTGTTCCTACAATGTCAAATCAGTTAATTTAACTCCAAAAGTGTGCAAAAGCAACCAAAGGGATCCATAAAGGAAATACCTGTCCGCTACTACAGTATGTAAACCATATGCTAAGAGTACATTCTGCACTGCCTGGAGGTTAAAAGATGACATTTTCTCACACCTCACTCACCTCATCTCCTCTCCTTTCATGTTTCATTTTATTTCATTTAATCTCTTCTCGTCTTGTCTCCACACAGGCTGAACGAATACCATCTTTACAAATAGTGACGGTATCATTTTTACCTCTAATATACTTTTTTGGGGAAGCCAGCCACTGCAAATCATCCGTATAACACACTACAACTCGTTTGCTAAATGTCACGCTATCCCTTTAAAGATGATGCGTTTGGGAAGGCCACCCCTGGGTGCTTGCCTGCCTGCCTGCCTGCCAGTGGGTGCCCTGCACACCCCACCCCCACTACACCACCATGTGCTGGCTCACCCTCTGTATCTGACGGCAGGGTACTCCTTCAGGGTGGCACACAGGGTGGCCAGCTGCTCTGCCAGCCTCTCCATCACCGGGTTCTTCAGCTGAGTCTTGTGGGGGCTGTAGAAACTCTGGAAGGCATCTGGGTTGTCCAGAGAGAACACCTGGAACACGAACACACGCACACACACGCACGCACGCACACACACACACACGCACGCACGCACGCACGCACGCACGCACGAACGCACGCACACACGCACGCACGCACGCACGGACGCACGCACGCAAACAGAGATATCCCATGAAACGGATGTGACAATTTGTTAATCACGTTTAGTCTATAGCAGTGGTTCTCAAACCTTGAAATGTTAAGGTCTCCTCTTAACTTTGACAGTGTACAAATGGAACCAAATGGACCCGTCAGGGTCCATTTGGTTCCATTTGTACGCTGTCAAAGTTACAGACTTGCAAGGGTCAATTTTGACCCCATAAGGGAACCTAGACAGTCCCTGAAATCCACTTTGAGAACCACTGCTCTATAGTCTCATTTAGTCACAAAGACAACAAGGAAATAGCCGTAGTGGCCATGTTTGACATGTCCAGTTCCTTCTGCAGCGAGGTCGCCCGTGGTGACATACAAGTGTGCGGTGGCACCTTAGCTTGAGCCACTCTGTCCTTTTTTCATCACTGCTCTCGGCAAGGGCAAATAAAGACTGGGTACAGTATGTGATAAAGCATTAAACATTGTTATTCTCCCCGTTAAGGCTGGTTTACTGCATTGCGCACCGGCGTCTCACACCGGAAAAAGCTGATGTATAAGCTCACGACGCGTCACGCTGTGAACTTGTATGTCGGCTATTTGCGGCTATTATCGTCACCATCTGTCTACCATTCTCAGGTCCTGTTCTCCTGCCCTACGTTTAATATTCCTCTCATCGCGCATTTTATTGCCTCAACCCCTCCCCTTCTCTCCTCTCGCTCTGTCTCTCCCTTTCTCTATTCTCTATATTTATCGCCTCTCCTCCCTTCTCGTCCACTCCTCTGTTCTCTACCGCCTCGTCTCCTCCTGCATCACACACAACCCCCCCCCCCCCCCCCCCCCCCTCCCACCTCCATCTGTCCACGGTCACGTGACAACCCTCCTGCAGATGCGTCCCCTGTTTGCGGTGTTCCCCATTGGCTGCCGTTTGCTGTGTGGATTCTGACTCATCCAATTAGGGGAAGGGGCTATGGGTCTGTGGGCGGGCTCATGAGCCAGCACTTTGGCCCGCAGCATAAACCTCTGAGTCTGAATTAATCATTGTAGACGGGGGGAGAAAGGCATTGTGGGTCAGACGGCATCCTCAACAGCGAGGGAAGACATTGGGGAGAGATGATGAGAGACACAACGAGGTGTGGAGGATAGAGCAGGGGTCTTCAACGTTTTCAGCCCAAGGACCCCTTAGTTGAGAGAGAGATGAAGCAGGAACCCCCACAACCTTATCATAGATCCCATATAGTTTCATCGTTTGACAGCACAATCATCAGTTTATTTTGGATTCATGTCAATTTGTGTTTTCAGATATTTAACCACTTGAACCGTCAATACTTTATAACCTTGACCTTTCACTCTGTACTTAGTCTGCTCTTTTTCCCCTCTACACCAAAGCTCTTTGCTGAAAATCTGCTATTTTTGGCTAAAGTTCTCAGAATATGGACACTAGAGTTCAAGTGGTTAATATAAAAGAGAAGAAATAAAACGTTCTATCATTCAACGATTTGGAGGACCCCCTGTAGTAACTCTGAGGACCCCCTAGTTGTCCCGGACCCCCTGTTGAAGACCCATGGGATAGAGGAAGTGAGAAGGAAAGCAGGAGACCATCAACATAATGGCCCTCATTTATCAAACTAGTGTAAATCAAAAGAAATGGGCATGAGGTCATCTCAGCGCAACGGTCGGCATTTATCAATCTGTCGTCAATTTGGTCGTGAGTGTAGCCAATGCTCAAAACTCACGTCAGGTCTCAGCACGCACACACAAATCTTTGTCATCGTAGCAGACCTGCAGTGCAGCATAGTCTGACTGTCTGACAGGCTTCTAAACGTTTGCAGCAGCCTTGTTGATGTAACCTAACATTAATCTAAATACATCTACATATCCCTAACATACATAGTCAGTTACAAATACATCTACATATCCCTAACATACATAGTCAGTTACGAATACATCTACATATCCCTAACATACATAGTCAGTTACGAATACATCTACATATCCCTAACATACATAGTCAGTTACCAATACATCTACATATCCCTAACATACATAGTCAGTTACAAATACATCTACATATCCCTAACATACATAGTCAGTTACAAATACATCTACATATCCCTAACAAACATAGTCAGTTACAAATACATCTACATATCCCTAACATACATAGTCAGTTACAAATACATCTACATATCCCTAACAAACATAGTCAGTTACGAATACATCTACATATCCCTAACATACATAGTCAGTTACCAATACATCTACATATCCCTAACATACATAGTCAGTTACAAATACATCTACATATCCCTAACATACATAGTCAGTTACAAATACAGGGTGAACAGGTGACAAAATTACAAGCATTTAAAATGTAGGAATTAGAAACAATCAAATTAGGTTAGATGCTTGATCAGTCCGCGATGTAAACAGGAGCTTTAACAGTCCCTCAGATATCTCGACAATGGCAGATCTGGCTCTATTAAGACCTACTGCATACTTGCGCGTAGACGAGAGGATTATCATTTTGCAAAAACAGCAGCGTACTGACATGTCTCCAGGGCGCACTGCAGCTGGACTCTCATATCCTCGATGCTGGGTGAAATTAATATTCAAAGCGTATTCCAATCATGACATACATTTTGGTGTGATTCATGTACTACTTGACAAAGATTAGTCCCTCACGGAATACCTGATAATCCCAATAGAAGTTAGTGATTTACTACTGTATCTCTGCCGCTGTTGGACGCATTAGTGATTTTATTTTTAACGTATTCTTCTGACTATATGACACTATTTAGTTTGTTCGATTGAACTTGCGCTCTTAAGACCGTGGTCATGTTTTATGGTGTATCAACACCAGACCATTCTTGCGCTGTGATTGGCAGGATACGGACGTTTGTTAAACCACACAAGCCCTGTGGTGAGATTACTCCTGTGGTTGGATTCTACGTTCCACTGATTAAGGAAGGCCACGGTGAAAAAGAGAGAGAAAGGAGGGTCATAGCAGGGGAGGGTCAACCCATTAAGACCTGAGGACCGATTAAAAAAAAATGTCTTCAAAATCCTAACAGTTTTCTGAAATATGTATGTTGCTAGTGCTACTGTATATCAGTGATCGTCAAACCTTTTCATGTAAGGACCTCCAAAATTATATTTCAAAATGGTTTGTTCAACGGACCCCCAGTACAAAGATTTTAGTTAAAAATGTTCAGTTGTTCACTTTAAAAATAGATATATAAATCTATATTGGAGGTCAAATTCGTTTATCATAATTTGAGCGAATAACACTTATCTAGTCTCAAGATCGTTCTCCCAGGCCAGCTTGGCCAGCTTCCTAGAAGTCTATTCTGCTTAGATCACATGGTTTAACATTATGTGTCCTTGGACAGTCTCCCATTATAGGACGGACCAAAAAAGAATATGCCGTATAGAGAGCAAGGTGACTATAATGTTTCAGCAAGTTTCAGCAACATTTTAGTGAGTGTAAGTAAGTATAAAATAGGGCTTAAATGCTAAACAAGGGATTCAGTGCAACTGTTTGCAGGACCTGAGGCACCCTGAAAAGAGAGGTATAGACAAGCAGGGTGGGAATGGGAGGCCTATTTCATAGCTGGAGGGACAGAGAAAGAGAGGATGTGAAGAAGGGAGGGAGGGAGGGAGGGAGGGAGGGAAAGAACAACCAGAGTAAAGGACGATGTGACGTCTGGAACAGCTGATCAGCCTACTGTATTGTATGTGCCCGGTGCACCCATGCATGCAAGGGCGTACGTACGCATGTATAGACATTGGGGAGGACAAATGTCTGGGTATAGCTTTAGCTCCGTCGGTAGAGACGTTCCATCTTTTAATCGCGAAAGACGTGCAGTAATCTTGTTTGGGTTTTACCGAAAGAACAATTACCGACCTTGAAGACCATTTTAGTTTGATACACGCATCAAAGATTCAAGAATAGGACACACAAGGTGGTGAATAAATGGCTAAATAGATATATCTGCTTGGGGCAGCATTGGGACATAACTACTGTAGATTAAATTATAATAAGGTAATAAGAGAAAGTTGACAGCGTTAATTAAAGGATAAAAGTAACATATTTTCTACTGTATATTGGCGGGCAGATTGGTATTATTATTATTTTTTTTTTCAATATATTGTAAAAATGCATGGTTACGCCCAACCTGTGCATGCATGTGTGCGCGTACCTGCAGGTATAATCTCTTTCATCTATACCTCCCTCTCGTCCCTGTCCTTTGTAAGCTGTTTTTGTTTTGTTATCAGCATCGTTAGCGATGCTATTTCAGTCCACGTCCTTCCTGGTATCAGTAGCTCCTTCATCCTACCGTTTACTTACTTATATCTCTCTATCGCTGGATGCTCCTGCTTGGTCTGGTGATTCATTTTCATTGACAGTGATTACGCCAACAGAAACAACAAGCGGCCACATTCCATCTCATGGTCATTGGGCAAGACAGAGAGTATAAAGCCTGATGTGTCCGTTTAACCACATCAACCCTTTGGTCCCCAGTGGTGGAAAAAGTACTCAAATGTTTTATTTAAGTAAAAGTATCAGTACTGTGATGTAACTCTGTAAAAGTAAAAGTCCGGAATTCAAAATGTACTTGAGTCAAAGTACAAAAGTATTGGCATCAAAATGTACTTGCAGTACCAAACGTAAGTACTCATTATGCAGGATGTCCCATTACAGGATCTTTTGAAAATATCAGATCTACAAGCTCACAATGTGTCACACTGTCGGGACACTGTCGGACGGAGTCTAAAATTGGGCTTGAATTAACATTGATGCTGCCTGGAGAATGGTCAGTTGATGATATACACCTACTGTAGCTTGTTTGTTTTCCTTTCTTTTGCTTGGTCTTTACATTTTTTGTATTCATCAGTTGAGCTGCTGTGAAGCAGCATAGCCACACAAACAAACACCCAAACAGAATTCTTTGTTTTCAGCCCCATACATTACAGCCCTTTATGTTAAGGCACTCTTGATGAAGGTCCAGAGGGACCGAAACCTCTGTCATTTTGAATAAAACAAGAGTCTACGGAGCAAAGAGCAGTGTCGCCTGTGCGGGATATTTTGTTCATGAAAATATTTTCATGAACAGTTTTCACTGTCCAACGCACCTGCAACCAAATTAAGTGGACGTGCGAATACTTCCTTTACAAATCCCTATAACTCTATAGCATTGAAGTATTGAAGTAACAGCCATGCATTCCAGTGTGTACAGTACTTGGTGTCATGTTGTACCTGTGACTCATAGGGCAAGAAGGCGATGTTGATCTCAGTCAGAGTCTTGATGGTCTTGGAGGCGCGGCTCTTCACCAGCTCGTTGAACAAGGGGTCAGGGCAAGCTGGAGAGAGGGAGAGAGAGAGAGAGACATCTGCTGTCAAACAGTCACAGCTACAAACAAGTTGACTTGTTGTTGTTGTTGAATTTGCTGTCAAAATGTACAGTGTGCGTGTGCGTGTGCGTGTGCGTGTGCGACTGTGCGTGTGCGTGTGTGCGTGTGTGCGTGTGCGTGTGCGTGTGCGTGTGCGTGTGTGTGTGTGTGTGTGTGTCCGTGTCCTGTTGACCCCTATTGTAATGAGAACTACCACAGAAGCGGATTCCAGAGCTTGTCTGTCAACATGCTAACACCATTCCAGTTGACTTTTCTCTGTAACCATAGTCTTTTCAACTATTTGAACAGTACTTCATCAAAGACTAGTTTTTGGTGACCTTTTCTCTCAGCCATACTCACAGTCAGTGAAGAAGACGTGGGCCGCCTTGTATTTTGCTGAATGAGGGTCTTTGAAGTCTCCAATCAGGGTGTGCACGGACTGAGGAGAGAGAGCACAGACACATACAATTAGAAAGGTGTAATTCTGCACTGACGCGAGCCACAAGGAATCGGCTGGGAAATGAATTCTGTCCTGAATTCTTCATAGCCATTTGCACATTTCTAATGCATGGGTTTATACTAGACAGTTCTGTTCTTGATGAATTCTGCCTTGCCAATGCCATTTATATTACATGTAATGTCGCTCCTGTCTGATTGGACATTATATTGTCCAATCAGAAAGGGGACAGAAAATGAACAAAAATAAACAGGTTTACTTTAGCTGGCTGAAGGTTCTCGGACCTGGAACAATAGTGTGTTGCCTATAGCAACCACACTAAAGCCCCTTTTCCACTGACATGGCCGGACACCACACCACTCCACACCCCCACTTGTGTCAGGTTTTCCACTACAAGGACCTGGGTAGAGTGGTGTGAAAGTGGTACTAAACGTGGTTCTAAAAAGTATTCAATCTAGAGTAGGTCTGAGCTAGGCCAACCAGGGCCAAACACTTCATAATGACTGATACCACTACCTAGACACAGGATCTGACACAAATTCAAGATTTAATTCATCCCCTGAGCAAGCAAACAGGCTCTATTAGCTCAATGGTACTAACAAGTTCAGGACTTCTGCAGGAGACCAGTAGAAGAGGAGAATTTAACATGCCCTATGTGCAGCTTTAAGCTCTTTAAATGTCTTTGTTAAAATAGCTAAAATCGCCTATAATCTACAAGCTCACAAAGCATCACCATGTGCTGTGAGCTTGCCTTGTAGATCTGTTATTTTCACTATGCATATTTTGACAAATTTTGAAAACATTTTCCCAAAATAGGTTTAATGTGTTTTAGATATCAAATTCAGACGCGTGGAATCCCCCACCCATCCCTCCCAGAAAATGCAACCCTGGTAGTTGTGGTAAACAGGTCCTAAACATAAAACAAATAGGTAAAGATTGGGTGTAAAGGGGGACAAAAGATTGCCCCCAGACTTCTAAGAGTACTGTATCACTACAGCCCTGGTAGTAACAGTGGCTCAGAAGGACAGGGTGAGTGGGGCCACCATGGTAACAGAGGAGAATGTGTTGCCTCAGTTGAGTCAACAATGGTGTGCGTCCTCCATCAGCAGCACCGTGGCATATGGTTCCTGCTGCTAAGAGAACAGACCTGGTTGCCAGAGACACGGCTCTAAATATACACCGTGAAAAGGATGGAGGTGTGTGCGTGTGTGTGTGTGTGTGTGTGTGTGCGTGCGTGCGTGCGTGCGTGCGTGCGTGCGTGCGTGTGTGCGTGCGTGCGTGCGTGTGTTACCTTCTCTGTTGGTGTAATCAGGTAAATAGCCTCCAGGGTGGGAAGAGGCTCTCTGCGTTTGTTTATATCCTCCACAACTAGCCGAGAAAGAGAGAGAGGAGGGAGGTGGGAAGGAAGGAAGGAAGGAAGGAAGGAAGGAAGGAAGGAAGGAAGGAAGGAATTGGAAGTTCAGTAATGCAGAATGCACCAAATAACTCACACCTGCTATATCCTAATGATGGGCAGAAGTTGCTGAATGTTTGCTGTCAGAGTAAAATCATTAGTGTTAATTTAACACTAATGTGTACAAATGAGTGCTTTGTCAGCTCTAAGCAAAGCACACTGTGCGTCTCTTCCACTCTAGAATGTTATCTTCTTTATAGTAGTAGGGGTGCAACAGTTAATCAAAGAAATCTATTTAATCGATAATAAAAAGCATTTGATAATCGATAATTTCATAAAATAATCGATTAATGATGAATCTCTATTTTGGGTTAGGGTTCACAAAATTAGAAAACTGTGAAAATAGTTCACAACGCACGCTGTGAGCTTGCAGTTCGGCTAATGTCACTGAGCTTGTAGGTCGCTATTTTCACTATTTTAGCATGACACCATATTGTGCAACGAAGCATAAAATAAAGCTTAAGTGGTTAATCATTTCGTTGATCAAATATGTTTAAAAAATATATAAAAAAAATTAATGTCTCTATTATTTGATTAATGGAAAAATAAATCAATAGAATAATCACTAAGAGTTGGGTTGTAAGGCCAAAAAAAGACTTTCCTGCTGTGGATGGGCAATGTTGGATTCTATTCTACGCTAAGCTATTCAAGCTATTCATCAACTAATCTAATCATCATTAAGCTAGGCTATTGTATCAAACAGACAACCTGACAACCTCATCAGATGGGGGAAGGGTGGTCACTGTAAACTGTGTTGTTTTGGCTATTCGTCAATCAAATAGACGTCACACTGATAAGTAGCAGTATGTGCTCAGTTTAAACAGAGCTTTCTGTTTACCGTTCAGTCTGAGTTTAGATCCCGCCTACTATATCCGATCATTTCCACTCACACACATTCATGAACACTGTGTCAGCTCTACTGTCTGCTCTCATTTGTAAAATACATGTAGATATAACATTTTCAAATAAATACATAAATAAATGGTGCCCAATATACTCAGGGACCACTGTTTTTCCTGTGATGAACTTGCACAAAATAAATATTTTCGTGTGTGTTGTTTGTGTCATGAGTACATCCACACAGAACGTGAATATTATGCAGTGATAAAGTGACCCTCAAAACTAGGTAGTTTTGCCACAGTGAATAAAGGCGTCAACCTTACAGTATGAGGCATCAAATAGTCAATATGAATAGTTTGATGTTAAATATTCACCGACACAAGATATTCAGATATTTTATTCGTCACGCTCCTGGGCGTGTCTTATTTATTATTTATAATATAATAATAATAATATGGCCCCACGCCTTCGGGACTGTTTATCACAGTACATTTGCACATACGTGAAATTTGTTCTCTGCATTTTACCCATCCTATAACAACTAGGAGCAGTGAGCAGCCATATACGGCGCTCGGGGAGCAATTATGGGTTAAGGTCTTGCTCAGGGACGCATTGACACATTGCTGCCTGACCGGGAATCGAACCGGGGACAACCAGGGGAACTGGTTCCCCAGGCAGGCTCCCTAACCACTCAGCTATGGTCACCCATATTTGGGACAGACAGCAGTTAAGTAAGGAAACAAAGTATTGAAGGTACAGCAGAGGAGGCCCCTTGGAGCCAGGGGGCCCTTATTATACCACTCAGTCATCTCTGGAACATGAAAGATAAAAGAAAGATAAATGCTTATCCCTTACTGGTGATGCCCTCTGTCATGATGTCTGTCATCTTGCAACAGGAGGACAGCATTCTCATGCTCAGCTGATCCACAATGAGTGCCTGGAAACAGGAGACACACCGGTTAACGATTGTGAACACACACGCATATTAATATAAAACTTTACACACTGTCAACATTATATTCTTTGTGTTTTAATTATCTGTTGTTTATTTTATTACAATTCTTAAAGTGTATACGGTGCCATTTCAGACAGGATCATTGTGAAGTTGAGGCCATAATAAACATGATTTTTGAGTGTGTTTTGTTGTTTTTCTGTGTTTTTTTTTTATGTATTATTTTGTATGTGATTTCCATGTCTGTGACATCACAGACGCGAACATCAGTCCAAGACAAAAATGGCAATGCTATCTCCGGTTTTATATCCCGTATCTGCGTGAAGTAAGCTGATACGTTTTTAGGAAACCAGAAGCAGGTTCGAGTCCATTAATTCCAATGGAAGAGTGAGCCTGAACACAGCTTCTGAACAATTGTTTAGTTTAGCCCCATGGTCACTGAACTAAATATTGGGACCCAATTGTCAAAAGCCACACAATATTCCCAAGCTTTTTATGTGAATGATATCATGAGGATAAGTACAATGTAAGACTCATGTCAGTGGTATGGTATTTCTGCCACTGTAGCTGCCTCAAGGACAGGCTGTACCATAACAAGACGGGCTGTACCAAAACAATAGCTATCAGGCCTAGTGGAGAGACTAGGCTCTTAAAAGCTACCAAATATCATAATGTATTGGAGAAGTATTATAAGTGATGGCAAATATAAAGGTATAGATATAAGCAGCCATATCATTTCTTCCTCAGTAGTCCAGGAAGAACTTGAGATTCAATTTCACATCTGTGATGACACATAATATGAAAATCATGTAAAAAAAAAACCTCACAAAAATCATGTTTACCATGTCCTCAGCTTCACTAAAACAGGATTTGGGTACAAATTCAGGAACGTTCCCAACTTCCTATTTAAGTCTCACAGTGGGGCCTTAACCTTCATCACAGATGTTCTTTCTTCTTTTAAACATTGCTTTATTCAACAAGAAAAAGCCCCACAAAACTACAGCTGAATGAACTCGTAAAAACGTTCTTCAGGTGAAGATGCAACGTCCTTTGATCAGTACTTGAAAGGTTGTATTATATTTATTGTGCTTGATCTTTAAAGACATTTTGAGGGGGATTCCTACCTTCCATTCTCCCTTCTTCTTCACCTTCTTGATGACATCATTCATAATCTCTGTGAATAAAAGAGAGAGAAATACAAATCAGGTTTTGGATATTTGTAGAATCAACCTTTTATGCTCATCATCATTGCAATACATCTTGCATCTTACACACACACACACTCACGCAGGCACGCACACACGCACGCACGCACGCACGCACGCACACACGCACCTCACATAATAAAATGTATGTACTGTATAAAATTATTCCATGCATCTCTCCCTAACACTAACCCCAAGGTAGCACATTTGTGGACAAAATTACCCGTTCGCCAGGGACATGCGCGCACCCACACACGCACACACAAGCACATACACACATACACAAGCATGTACTGTACACACATACACACGCACATAACCAGCAGGGCCAGGTGGGTCTATTCTCCAACAGGGAGTTAATCTCTCCAACCACAGAGGTATAAACCTGTCGGCTCGCCTGCCTGGTCTGAGTTGACCAACATGGGTAACAAGTGATCCTTTATGGGGCCTGGGATAGGCCTATATATCGATATTATATATTGTGTTATGAGACTAGATATTGTCTGTGATTTTGGATGTTGTAATCTTTCCTGGTTTGATCAAGTTGTAATTTATACTTTCAAAAATGATAAAACATTTCCAAAATAGCACATTTACAGGCTCAGCACGTCGCATCGGGACACATTGGAAAAATGACAATTCACAATACAATATCATCGTCACAATATCGATATTGAAGTATTTATATAAAATATAAAAAGAATTGTCCATATTTTAGGACTACCCCAGAGGAGTATGCTATCTCTCCAGGAATGTTCAAGTCCCATTTCCACACAGTACACAGAGACAGAGTGTACAAATACAGGTCCATTTGGTTCCATTTGTAAAAACTACGGAGTGAAATTAACACTAAGGATTATATTGTGCATGTGGTGTTTTAAGTCTGTGTTTCATTTAAGTAATAATAAGTCAACAAACCTTGCATAGAAACAGTAAATATTCTAGCAACATCAGCGTAATGTAATGCTTTTTAGCAACGTCAGTGTATTTGCATGTATTGTTTACATGCGCTTATATTTCCATCAGTGTAAAGACATTTGATCTCTATCGTATAGTCAACCGATTTTTGTGTGTGTCTGTGTCTGTGTCTGTGTGTCTGTGTCTGTGTCTGTGTGTGTGTGCTACAGTATAGCAAAGACACAACATACCAATCCTACAGAACTTCGAAGATACTGATTACTGAACACGCTTTTTATCGTGATTTTAAAAGGGATTTATGAGCCATGAAAAACGTTACGCACACGATTTGTTTGAAAAGCAGAATTTCCCAGTTCAAAACGGCCTCTATGTCATGATAATGCCACAGTCCGAAGAGAATAATCCTATCCACTCTCGACCGGGGATTAACGGCTATGTTTGTGCCATGGCGCTGATATTAGCTTGATCTGTGTACTGGTCATCTGGCTGTAGTATTAGAATAAATCCATTTAGGGTGAATTGCTGCTTAACATCCAGTTGTAAAGCACTAAGCCCGTCACAGCAGGATAAAACCTGGGGCTACAGAAACGCTGGTAGATTATGACAGATTAAAGAGGACTTGAATGAAAAAGGATGTTGTGGAGACTAGGAAGGGCATTTAAACAAGCAGAGGGATTTGTTCCATTTATCTGATCTGATCTGGATCACTGTGTGTGTGTGTGTGTGTGTGTGTGTGTGTGTGTGTGTGCGTGCGTGCGTGCGTGCGTGCGTGCGTGCGTGCGTGCGTGCGTGCGTGCGTGCGTGCGTGCGTGCGTGCGTGCGTGCGTGCGTGCGTGCGTGTGCGTTTGTGCGTGCGTGCGTGCGTGCGTGCGTGCGTGCATGCGTGTGTGTGCCAGTCAGACAAACAGACAGAACATTTTTAGAGGAATAATATGTGTGAAAGTATTCTACCAGTGGTTCTCCAAGTGGACCCCAAGGTGTTTCCAAGGGGTCCCCAGGAACATTTATAAATGTAACATCATAGGCTATATTCAAAACATCTTCAATAACTCAATATTAACATCACAATATATTATATTTTAACAACGCAAATCTTGCATGGGGATCCCTGGCACAAAATATTATCAGACGGGGATCCTTTGGGGGTCCTCGGCATGAAAAGGGTTGAGAACCACAATTCTAGACACAGCCATGATCGAGTCAGACAGTGTCTTTGAGACTGCTCTCCTGAGGGAGACACACAGGATCTTGAAATAGAACGTGGACGTCATCGTTGTCGGGTGGGAAACCTGTATGTCGTTTTGTATTTATCATTTTAAAAATGATTTAAACTAGTGAAAATAGCCATCTACAAGCACACAGCGCCTTGCTGTATTTCCACTAGTACTGCGAGGCACACAACGCCTCGCAATATTTTACTCGTTTTGTGCGACAATCTTGTATGATGAAGCAGGGCTTTGCACACAAATTTGAAAATTGGAGATACAAGGTTTCTGCCCGACAGTGACAATGTCTTTCACAAATGGTGACTCCCTGATTCAGTACCGTTCCATTTCCAGCCCCTCCCATTGCTATACTGTAGGACAGTGGTTCTCAAAGTGAGGGGGTCCCCAGCTAAATTATTGATAGTCAGGAGGAACCAAATAGACCCTTATACAGGTCTGTAACTCTGAGAGAACAAATGAAGCCAAATGGACCTGGGTCCATTTTGTACACTCTCAGAGTTATGGCCTAATGTAGTCCTTGAACTACTGTGTGGACAGGGGAAACATTTCAACTAAAATGCCTGTCATGTAGCCTTCATAAGAGCAACAACCTTTTGAACACATTATCACTCCAATCTTTGCTCTGGACCAGAGCGTCCGCCAAATGAATACATTGTAAATAGTATGTTTCAAAGATGCAAGGTTGTCCATGAACAAATTAACTTCTTAGAAGACACAAGATAAAATAACACTCCGGATTTTACAGTGTGAGGGTGGGATATCCGTCATTCGTTTCCCCTTTCATTGCTGACCTGTTTCCACTTCTTTGCCCCTATCATCCTTTTCCTGCTAGAGGTCGTGAGGTGGCTTTTGGACTTAATTGTTGATTTAACTCTGGGAGTGTACACATGGTTGTCTCACACCATTCCATAATGTATCTTTCTTCAGTGTGCATTTATATAAAAAAAAAATGGATAATGTCAGTGTCATCAGCTGATGACTCTGGTTTGATTCCAACTGGCTGCAGGTTGGTCCTGTCTAAATAAAGCGCAAACTGGTTAAAAATAATCTTAAAAAATACAATTAACTAGAAGCAGTGCTCTTCCGAGCACAGGTCTCCACCAGGCCACACAAATCGGCCTGTTATAGCGCCACCATGAGGCTGATTTAAAAAATGTGGGGCAGAGGTTCTGAATTAGCATCCAGGGAGTGTGTGTGCTCAGTTTGGCAGCGATCGGGCCAACGGCGCCGGAGATTAGCTGGTAACAACCAGGCCACACAAATCGGCCTGTTATAGCGCCACCATGAGGCTGATTTGAAAAATGTGGGGCAGAGGTTCTAGATTGGCATCCAGGGAGTGTGTGTGCTCAGTTTGGCAGCGATCGGGCCAACGGTGACTGAGATTAGCTGCTCACAAACTGCGAGGACGGACGCACGCACGCACGGACGGACGGACGCACGGACGGACGGACGGACGGACGGACGGAGGGGAAAACATACTCTCCCTCAGCCTTCGGCTGGTGGAGACAATAATAAATGTAGAAAGCTTAGTGTGCCACACACATGCCACACAGGTTTATGTGGCATGGGTGGCATGCGTGCCCGTGCCGCCCACACACAAACCAGTCTGACATAAGAAACAGGGGCCAGAATAAACACACTATGACCAGCTGTGTCAACCAGCTTAACACACAGAAAACCACACAACCACAGACAAACACTGGAGACAACAAAGCACAGAAACGCACAAACACAGAGGGATAGTGCATGCATGAACACATACTGTAACACACACAACACACACACACACACACACACACACACACACACACACACACACACACACACACACACACACACACACACACACACACACACTTGCAGTAGACCCACGGCATACAAGGGTGTTTCCCAATTAAGTGTCCTTCAAGCTGGCCATAATGACATTAACGTTACATCAGTGCACAATAGCTGATCTACAAGCTCACGGCCCGCCGCACTGCAACGGGTTGTGAGCTTGTAGTTTGGCTATTATCAGTCGAAGAGCAACTACTGTGCATATAAACCAGGCTTTAGTGTCTGTCAGGAGGCAGTGAGCTATGTTATGTCACATTGCTCATTGCTCCTTCACAGCTCTGCACAGACTCCATGCATCCTTGACCCTAAACATGCACATGATCCAGCGATGCAATGCAATGTTGACAGAGTCTTCCTTATTGGCATCATGGCCCCTTCCCTAGGGGTGGCTTCACCTATGACTATGTGACCCATTTCTTTTTCTCCTCTGGATCTCAGCGTCACAACAGTGAGTGCAACACCAACACGGATCTTAAAGAGACAGTGAGCTAGTTCGGTGGAGTTCGGTATAATGAATAAGGCTCGGTCATTGAGCGCGTACAAGACAGGCCTGGAATTTTGTCATTTTAGATGCAAGACCACTTGGCCGTTGGTGTTGTCAAGGGCAGCAAAAAAAGCCATCAACTAAAATTATGATTTTAAACAGCAGAAATATAGTTAATTGAATATACGGTTTGTGGGTGGTTTCATTTTTAACAGTAATCAGTGTAATGCTTTTGCATTTCACAAAATCAATGTTATTTACAAATTACAAATATTTGTACAAACTCCTGAGTCCTGGGTCAAAAGTTCATACACATTCAACCCTAGACTATTCAGAGTTACTGGACTCCTTTGAAGATGCGGGTGGGGAGTGAGGAGGGGAAATTCAGAATCTAAACAAAAGACCCTGGTGTCTGAAAACTGGAAATCAGCCACTTTGGCCACAGAGCATATCATTGTTTGAGGGAAGGGGGGCATAGCAGATCTACAAGCTCATAACGTATGGACATTTTTGGCCAAGAGATTTGATGAGCGTGAGCTAAATACTGTACTAGCAGACCTAGTCCAATCTTTGGGGAGGAGCCAAACAGAGTTCCTTACCAATCAATTTAGATCAGATTTAATGGTAGAACAAATATTAATGCTTTGGAGAAGCGCAGAGTGCAAAAAATACCAAACATTTCACGGTTAAGCTTCAAAAAGATATTAAACAAACTAACACAATATTTCTGTAGTACAGTGAAGTATAATACAGGGCTAAAGCAGTCAGACGTACAAAAACGTATTCGATTTTTTTCATGTTGATAAATGAAAAATATATTATCAAAACCTGATCCTCGATTATTTGATTAGTCTACATGATGAGCAACATTGAGCCAGTTAGAGGTTCTAAATGTCGGTTTCAATATATTTTCAGTTAAATGCCCTGCCCTAATCCAAAGCATCCAAGTTCAACTGAAGGAGAGTGTCTAAACATTTTTAGAGCTATATACTGTATTAATGTCCAGGAATAGATAGTTTAGAATGCGTTAGGGGTACTGATTCCTCGGAGAGACAGTGGCTATCAAACTTTTTAATGTCAAGGACCCACAAATGAATATAATGTATTCGGTTGCAGAACACTATCTGAAAATATGCTGTGCCAGGGATCCTCTTACAAGATCTTTGTTCAAATGTTTCCAAAATATATTTTTTTATTTTCAGGTCAGCCTGCAGTTACTCTAGTCTCAATCTGGCTAGCCATCGTCAAAAGAAAAAGTTCCTTTCAGAGAGTCTGTTCTTGAGAGATTACTCTAGTCTAGACCACAAAAACTAACAGCCCAGGCAGATCTCAGGACTAGTGGTTAGAATGAATGAATGAATTACTGTAGTGGCCTTGCCTTCTTCTACGGTAGCATCCATCTTATTATAGGTCTGAGAGGACTGAGGCTACTGGTATTTCACTCTGTGTGTGTGTGTGTGTGTGTGTGTGTGTGTGTGTGTGTGTGTGCGTGCGTGCGTGCGTGCGTGCGTGCGTGCGTGCGTGCGTGCGTGCGTGCGTGCGTGCGTGCGTGCGTGCGTGCGTGTGCAAGGGAGTGAGAGTTAAAGAGAGATGGAGCTCTCACGTAATTCTGCCTACGAGAAGCGTGGGGGGGAAGTGAAGGGGGAAGTATGAGCCAGCTCTGACACAGCACTCTTCCCTCAGTAAGAACAACAGAACGTAACCCTGTATTCAGGAGGCCTATTTTAGCAAGCCCATTAGGTAATGTACTGCCCCCAGAGAGTATACTGTATCTGTATACTATATCGTCGTTGTCGGGTGGAAACCTTGTATGTCCAAAACCGTTGGTTTTGCACTTATCATTTTAAAAATGATTTAAACTAGTGAAAACAGCCGATCTACAAGCACACAACGCGAGGCGTTGTGTGCTTGTAGATCTTCTGTTTTCACTACTTTTGTGCGACGGCCTTGTTGATGAAGCAGGGCTTTACTTCACGAAAAAATGTACATATTTGAAACTTGGAGATACAAGGTTTCTGCCCGACAGCAACGATATATATATACAGCACAGAGTGTGAGAGTAAGCTTGCACGTACTGTATAGGTGTGTGTGTGTACAGTATGTGTAGCCTACATATTCGTCTTTGACGGGGTAGAAACCTCCTATGTCCAAAACTGTTACTTTTCAGAAGATCCAAATGCAGTTTTTCCTAATAAACACACACGTCTTTCACTTTTACTTACAGTATTAGAAAAATGTAAAATAGCAAAAATGGCACACACGCACACTGGCAACGTGTCGTGAGCTTGTAGATCTGCTTTTTTTGCCACTTTTGCGTGACACTGTCTGTAGTATGATGAAGTAGCAGGGCAAATCCTTTATAAACAAGCTAAAAGTTGAAGGTTTCTGCTTGACAGCAACGACATAACGGTACTTACGGTAGGCCTACACCAGTGCGCGCGCTTGTGTGTGCATATACCGGTACATGCATGTGTGCCAACAGTGGCAGCGGGGCTGCAGGCACTGCGTCACACAATAAGCCCAGATGAGTGTGATGCTCTGGCCGAGCAATGCTTCCAAGGTCGCACGCGCGTGCGTGCCTGCCGTGCATGCATGCGTGTGTGTGCGTGCGTCTGGCTCTGGACAGAGAAGTGACTGCAGTGGAACTTAGGTGCTATTCGAGGTAGTGAAGGATTTTTGAGCGGTGCTAACCGCTCCTATAGACCGCTTTTTTACCAAAACTATGATGTCACAAATGATGATGACATGAGTTCGCTAGACCAATGAAACACTTCGATTCTGTTGATCTGTCCATGATGTCATAGTCACAGAGGCACTCGATTGGTTCACCCTGATTTAGAACGCGTTTAGGCCGCGTAAAATACGTCATAACACGGTTAGGCCGCATAAAATACGTCATAACGCGTTTAGGCCGCGTAAAATACGTCATAAAAAATTATTGAGCGGTGCTAACCTTGAATTTCAAAATTATATTAGATGAATATCACTTATAAGCGATAAAATAACCACACTTTTAGACAGACTGTGGAAAATCTTACAGGTTATAAATGATAGGCAGCTAATACAAGTTTAAAATACAAATGAACAGACTTTGAAAAACTAAAATATTCATCTTCTGGCCTCTTCTCGCCTCTCTGGAGGCCTCTCTGGAGGTCAATAAGGTCACTTATCATTACACTATGACACTCTTACAAGCTAATCCGTAGCTTGGTCAACTAACTGATGAGAAATGACAATAAAGACTTATATAGTCTGAGCAGACCTCTAGACTGACATCATACACAACAAAAAGAATATTGCCATGCATGCCTATCAACACTGATTTGCGCAGAAATTAGTTTGCACCGCTCACTTCGCACTGGTGCGATTTTTTCCCCTACTATAAACTGCCCCCTCTCTTTGTCTTCATCAGCTGTCTGTCTGTCCCTCTCTCTCTTTCTCCCCCTGTCCTTCCTGGAGTGCTATATACAGTATAGCAGTGATTTCAGCATTCTTTTCCATTTCAAGGACCCCCAGTTTGATATGAATTAGGCCACAGACCCAATCAATTGATCATTTATCACTCTGGGTCAATACACTGATCAATAAATACATTGTAAAATCCTCAGTGTTTATTTAACTCTGTAGAGTGTACAAATTGAACCAAATGGGGTCCATCTGGTTCCATTTGTTTTGGTTCGATTTGGGGAATGGTGGTCCCTGCACACGATGATGAGAAACAGTGCTAATAGGCAGAAGGGATTACTTACAGACAAACACTGTACTTGTAGGTATAGTATTGTTAGCTCTATGACACGGTACTACAGTTAACTGACTAGTAGCTAACACTAGTCTCTCCTGATGCCAGTTAGCATTTGAGCTGTTCTCATTGTTGCTATTCCACAGTATGTTGACAGCAGAGCCAGTGAAAAAAGTACATCATGACAATATATATATATATATATATATATATATATATATATATATATATATATATATATATATATATATATATATATATATACATAATTAAAAAAAAGAACATGGCTAACATCCTGACAGGCTAGTAGTGATGACTAATTCTTTTTTATCAAAAATGTACAGTAAAATCAAGTGGATAGTAAAATAGATGGGAATCAATGGTTACGGACTAATAATTAATGACTTGAATTGACTGGGGTAAAAATAGGCAATCTACAAGCTCACAATCTGTGGCACTGTGAGCTTGTAGATTTGCTATTTTCACTGAATGTTCATTGTTCACCTACATATAGGCCAGAAAAAGAACACTATGTTTCAAGTGGTTAAAGAACTGGATGATGTGAGAACATGCTTACCACTCCAGACCAGACTGACTTACAGTAACATGTTATAGTAGAAAAAATCACACCCGTGTGAACTGAGCGGTGGGTGTGTGTGTGTGTGTGTGTGTGTGTGTGTGTGTGTGTGTGTGTGTGTGTGTGTGTGTGTGTGTGTGTGTGTGTGTGTGTGTGTGCGTGCGTGTGCGCGTGTGTGTGAGAGAGAGAGAGAGAGAGAATATTGCAGTTGATGCTCAGACTAGACTCAAGAGCACCCTCTCTGGTCACTGAGTGGTAGTTCAGGCTACATACACACATACATACATACATACATACATACATACACGGATACACGGATACACACACGGCCATGCTATGGAGCGGTCTACCACCGCTCAAAAACTTGATGTAGGCCTATAGGAGAGACAATACATTTTTACAATCATGATCATTCACAAAATAAATCACCACCAAATCAAGTCTTATTGGATGTGGGAATGTGGCCACCACATCATTCTACTGATGCAATAATTCTCCTTGCCACCCTGGCCTTATTTTCCCTCTCGTTGCTCCCTGGAATTGATGCTCATACAGTCGTAAAGAGGAGGGAGAAGCACTATGCCGCCCATCCCCCTCCAACCTGGCCGCCTTGCAGAGAGAACCCATGGTGGTGTGCTTCCTCCCTGCATCCCCCCATACACACACACACACACACACACACACACACACACACACACACACACACACACACACACACACACACACACACACACACACACACACACACACACAGTAAACCACTGGTTCCCAAACACTGGGTCGGGACCCATTTGTGGGTCGTGCATGGACATTTACTGAATTTCCCCCTTGGGATAATAAAGGTATCTATCTATCTATTTTTATGGGTCCCTTTATTTTTTGTTTCCTATTTGGGGTTTTTAATTATTATTATTTCAAAACATTTCCAAATTATATTTTTTGGGTGGGTGATTTCATGGAGAAATAAAGGAAAAATCAAATAAATTCCATGAATTAGAAAACCAAATGTTTAAGAAGTAGTGAAAATAGCCGATCTACAAGCTCACAACGCGGCGCGAAGCGTCGCGTTGTGAGCTTGTAGATCTGCTGTTTTCACTAGTTTGGGTCCTGGGCAAACATAAAAGTTTTGGAACCACTGCAGTAAACCCATCCCAACCAATACGCCAAGCATCACCTCAGTCAAACAGAGAGCAGGTGCTGCCTTGCCTTTAGGTTACCGTTGGGACAAGGCCCTCATCTGTTCACCTCTGAGATCATTCCAGACAATACTGGTCAGAAAATCCACCTTTCCTTTCACCAAACTAGGATTATGTAACCAGTTTAAGGCCAGTGTATGCATTACAAGGTCTGGCTATTGAAGTGGAAAGCTGTGTTTGCACATCACATCATGATAAGCTATGATGAAGCTTGACAACGATAAGGCTATAATCTAATAGGCTACATATAGTCTATGGTAGTCTAAATATACGTGTATAATATGGTTTACTCATGCTCATTACAAGGATTTAGCCGTTTTACCGTCTAAATTCAAGTAGGCTACATACAGATACCGGTTTGCATTAAAAAACATGGGAACAGGAATTAATAATCAACTAGCCCAGTGGTTTTCAACCAGTGGTCCGGGGACCACCAGTGGTTCCAGGTGGTCCCCAGCTAAATGATGGACAGTTGGTAACCAAATGGACCCTTATAGATCTTAACCTCTTGAGAGTGTAAAATGAAGGGTCCATTTGGATTCATTTTACGCTCTCCAGAGTTAGTAAACATCTGCATTACTCAATTTACAAGAACTCTACACAATTAGAGAATGTAGATCTTTATTTTTATTTTGATCAACGTTTGTCTGTTATCTCTGAATGGAATAGTGGACAAAATCTTATCCAACGATAAAAGAATCTTCTACATTTTGGGTCTGAGAGAGGCTGAATCTCATCAAGTGGTGGTCCGTGGCTCAAATGCTGAATAGATAATGGAACTTGGCATGAAACAGGTTGAAAACCACTGAACTATAGCCCATGTTCACAGCATGTGGTAAACATTAATGAATTAGTGACTACTACCATACAAATGAAATGCCCCCCCCTCCCCCCCTTTATCTACCACCCTCCATTTTTATGGCATCACATCTGTCACCAGCAGCTCCAGCTGCACCCAGTTGACCCTAGTACACAGCATTGATGAGGCAAGGAGAATTGGTGCATCTCAACACACAAGGCCTCCCTTCACAAGCACACCAATGCATTACGTGCAGCTATAACTATAACACCATGGCCAGCAGCCTCCCAAAATCAGGCGTCGGGGTGTCAGTAAGTGCTTATAATGATGCAGCTTCATTGGTGCAAATTAAATAAAGAGCATGGCGATTGAAGGGCAGAAAAGCGACGGATGATGGAATCCCTTCTTCGGTGTAGTTTCTGGATGGTGTGTGTGTGGTGGTGGACATGGTGGTAGGCTATTAGCTCACACACACTAAATGCGGATTTTCATCTGTGGGGCCTATTATTCTATAGACAACTTTCTAATATTGTGAGGACAACGTGCGCCATTACAACGAACGGGATCGAACTGAACCATTACATTATTTTAGACATCCTATCTACAGTAGGCTTAGCATAAGGCCGTTCGTTCATCGTTCAGCTTGCCTAGGATCGGATGGTGATGTTTTACGCAACGAATTCTATCAGTGATCCATCATAGGGGGGAGGCAGCTTAATCTGGGGAATCGAAACGGCGTGTGGGCAACGCGCCTGATGGGTGAAAACAGATAGGCTATACAGGCCAGGCTATACAGGCCTATATTGTATTACAAATAAATATCACTGACATTATATCACATAGGCCCTTTGTTAGCCGATGTGCGCTATCCGCAGAACGTCTTGGGTCAATATGGTCAGATAATCAATAATTAGCCTATAATAATAGGCTATTTATGATACAGAATAGGCTATTTTCATTACAATATGCCTATGGCTCAATACATGGTCGTTTCTGTATTTGCCTCACGCAAGGAGGAACGGTTACACCTTCCCTGCATGGGAAGATGCTCTAATCTTTCATTGGCGATTACACCGCAAAGCGATCAAAATACTATATGCTGCATTGCTGCCCAGGTCATATTCCACACGAAAACAGGCTGTAGTATCCGCACCGCTGAGGTAAAGTAGTAGCGTTCATAATCTATATGACAATAGTGAGTTTATAACGCTGCCTGCCTGTTACAGTAGGCTAGTCTACCATCATCTGCTCAAATGGCCATCCGCATCCTCCTTGAGGAGGGGGGAGACGCAGCTGCACACAGACACGCACGGACGCGCGCAGCAGCACGCACACACACATCTACCATCCTATCCTAGTACCAATTCCCAACGTTTCACGATAAAGATAACGGTGAAGATAACTGTGTTTTAAAATAAGAAACAGAATGCTTACTTTCGCCGACCACCGCCTTTAATCCAATGGGTGCCATGATGATGCTGCTGTGTGTCTGACGGTCTCTCTCTCTCTTTCTGTCTCTCTCCTGCGGTGTGTCTGTAGCCCACACCACTATGTACCCTCTACTGCGGATCAGCCTCCAATTGGAGCGCTGGAGAATTCACCCCCATTGCCTGGAGGGACGACGGTGAAGCTGCTGCGATTGGCTAGATTCTTCACCCCATAACCTGCGAGGGAAGACAGTCTCGCTACGATTGGCTGAGTCTTCTTCACCCCATAGCCCGGAGGTTGTGTGCGTGCCCTCATCTCATCTCATCCATCATCCATCCATCCATCCCTGATCCTCCCTTGCTCCCACACAGTCCCTCAACCTTTTCGGACCAGTTACGCATACCTGGTACCCATATATGGAGATCCATGTACTGTATATGGAAATATGCTGTGAGAGCCCAAACATGCTTACTCAGTTCGTTATGTGCAAGGCCTTAGGTTTTCTATGACATCTGACATCATACCCTTTTCTTTTCTTTTTTTTTTTACATTTGTTTATTGGGTTTTTTAACAAGCATTCATTGTATGAATCAACAGTGTTTTAACAATGGTTTATATATCCCCATTATCGCAAAAACATCTTAATTATATATCCTTTTCTCCCCCCCCTCCCCCAAACAAGAAAAAGAAAAAGAAAAAAAAAAAAAAACACTGACATCATACCCTTTTATGCCCATACATGGAGATCCGTCTGTAGAACCAGCCGCGCAGATATGGGCCTTGGCCATCTGTCTTGGCCATATATGGATTCTGTTTGTGTGGTATGTGGCCGATGCCTCGCCCTCCATATGGGCATTCCCATATGAAGTCCTGTTAGATATGGGCTTAATATTGATGACACCACGGAACATATATGGGCATAATAGGGATAGTGTGCCATCACAGTGAAGATGTCAGAGCGCCAAACCCATTCTGTCCCCTGGCACCCAGCAAACTCATAGACCTGTGATATCACAGTGATGTGTCATGGGGAACCACAGTGTCAGGCATGAGCTACAAAGATACGCACATACGTGGACAATATGTGCCGGTTTTCATAGTTAACAGCGACCTATGGTCGCAATCATCAGTTCTCAAAATGGGTATGTTAAACCAGTGAGAAAATACACTATGACTATTGTATCATAGGTTTCACACTTTCCACTCAAGTTATTTTAGCAGTTAATTGTTGAATTATAGGCTACTCAAATGGGAGGTTGCTAGATTAATAGTATCAAATTTGGGGTCCTTGACAGACAGATGGATTGATAGGCTATCTATAGATCTTTATTAGTCCCGTGGGGGTAATTCAGTTGGTTCATCATGGCAGCTATTCCATGGTTTGAGTTCCAGCCCCTTTGGGCAGCTGGTTTGTGCTCAGGCAATCACTTTCACTACCTAGCAGCCCTGGTGTCCCAAGGAAGGTAGTGGTTCTCATTCTCAAAGTGGGGTCCAGCCAGGGACCCCCAGGGGTCCTTGAGGGGTTCCAGGGGATCCCCAGCAAAATTACTTAATATCATCAAAAATACGTTTAGCCACTTGAACCTATTTTATTATAGGCTTTTCAAAAATAGCCAATATACTGTAGCTCAAAACATTTTTCATGTCAAGGTCCATTATTTATTTAGCATTTGAGCCACGGACCACCATCTGATGAGATGTAACCTCTCAGGCCCAAAGCCTACAAGATTTTGTGACAATGTCCACAATTCCATACTGTTTTGATGTGGTGCCATAGGAGAAATAACAGGCAAATGTTCATCAAAATAAAATATATTCTAGACTACTGTAAATGAAGTAATGGAGATCTCAAGAGTTAAAGATCTATAAGGGTCCATTTGGTTACCAACTCTCCATTGTTTAGCTGGGGGACCACTGGTTGAAAACCACTGCTGTTTTTTGTTTTACTTATGGGGGTCCCTGGAACCAAATCTCTGTGGGTTAATAAGCTATACAAATAACATGTTTGATAACCACTGTCCCAAGGAACACCTCCCCTCCCCCCAGCTCCATGTGAGGTGGAATGGATACATTAGCTAAAATTATGCTTATAATAAAAGGTGGTATAAATACCACATACTAATCCTTTTTATTTCTTAGTTTTGTTTTTCATTAGCTAATGGATCTTTAAAAGATTAGACCTGCACCCTGCCACTTGCTCGTTCAAGAGAATAATTTATTAAAGAGCAACATTTTGGTTGTGATATCTTCCTGAGCAGTGGTGTGATATGGATTTTAGAAGTGGTGCCCCTCTAAATTCGTGACGTGATGATTCATATGCGTGCATGTGAGGCACGCGTGCGTGCAGCTAAATAAGTCTGGGCTCGCCGAGCCCAACCGAGCCCACGGCATCTCACCCCTGTTCCTGAGGCAGTGTGCGGGTCTAATCTTTTTCAGATTCATCTGCTTATACTGTCTTGGCACCTACAGTATTTTCTGGACTATAAGGCGCACCTGACTATAAGGCGCACTGTCAATGAATGGTCTATTTTCAAACTGTTTTCATATATAAGGCGCACCTGACTATAAGGCGCACATAATAGACGCTACCGTTGCGTTATGCATCCAACAGATGGAGCTGTGCTAAAGGGAATGTCAATGTCAATGAATGATCCATATATAAGGCGCACTGGACTATAAGGCGCACTGTAGTTTTTTGAGAAAATTAAAGGCTTTTAAGTGCGCCTTATAGTCCGGAAAATACTGTACACACACCTGCTTGAGAGGAACTGGGTGTGCGGAAGTCTTCTCTTCACAAGTTTTTTTTTGTTAGCTAAAATGTGTTTTAAATTCACACAAATGTCTGCCAAAATCAGTGGTTGTTTTACAAGGAATTAGCCAAGCACACATCACAGGACTAATAGCTCCCTGTCCTTCCGAGCTATAGGACCTTTCAATTGGAAAAGACACTCCCATCTGCAGCATCTATAGGTCCCATTTACACTGGCAGCCAAATCCAGCCTGCTCGCTCCGTTCCGCGATTTGTTTTGTCTCTCCGCATCACAGTCTGGAAAGCCTTGTATCTCCAAGGGGAGGTGGGACTTAGAACGCGGCTTTCCAGCCACCGCAGCTTCCGATTGGACTGTGGTGCGGGGCGGGACAAATACACCAGTGTGTATTGGCTGGCTGATGACGCTACCCTAACCCTACTCTGATTTGTTGGAACAACATCCAATCAGCAACAATGTCGCCTACGTCACAGTCACAACGGACATTCAGAAATACTAGTCAACTGAATCATTTCCGGACTGTGATGCGGAGAGACAAAACAAATCGTGGAACTGAACGAGCAGGATGGCGCCCAGGCTAGCCAAATCCAGCCTGAATGCAGATCTGTGTCACATCCAGACTGGGATCTGATTTGTTCCATGTGACCATTTAAACCAATCGGATTCCAATCTGGATGTGGCACAGATCTGATTCAGACTGGATTTGGTTGCCAGTGTAAATGGGGCCTATAATGCTTGTTTGTTTTTAATGTAGCTGCAATCAACCTATCAAAAAAATTATACCAGTGGTTTTCAACCGTTTTCACTTCAAGGTCCATTATTTATTCAGCATTTGAGCCACACACCACCATTTGATGAGATTTAGCCTCACATATCCAAAACAGTTTTGTCCACAATTCCATTGATGTTGGTGCCATAGGAGAGATGACAGGCAAACATTGATCAAAATAACAATTCTTCTATATTTAATTCACCGTTTGTCAGCCTTCTGATTGGTCCCTGAGACTCCCTGACTGGCCAACCAGAAAAAACCATTCACTTTTTGCTATCGGGGGTGGAGTTTGTGCAGTGGAGAATGTTGCTTCAGGCTTTCAACAACTGTCCGCTCTGCGCGACACAGCGTTCGTCCAGTACGGCCGCGGGCGGTGATAGCGATCTCGCTCATCATAATGAATAAGCTTCAACAAACTAGTTCACATGGACCTTATCAATGGTCTAAGAGTTACGATTGGGTACATATATTTTAAATGGGCAGAATTACGAAAAGCCAGCCTATTATGTGAGGAAAACTATAATCTGGCTCTCCTCTTCCTACCCAAGATGCAATGCGCTTTCTCTTTCTATTTCTATTCTCTCTCTGATCCAGAGGATTAAACTAATTAAAACATATATTTTCGGGGGAAAACTACTGTTTTGCAATGTAATTACTGTACCTTTTTCTTCCCTTTTTATTAATATCACGTAGATGTGTTTTTTTTGGTACTTTATATAGCTGTAATGAGGCTATGAAAAAATAAAAAATCCCATCCACTTCCACTATAAAATAATCTGCAATGGATGATTCTGTCCCACTGGGATTAAACAAATTAAAACATGTATTTTCGGGGAAACCCCCTGTTTTGCAATGTAACTACTGTACCTTTGTCTTCCCTTTTTATTAATATCACCTAGATGTTTTTCCTTTGGTACTTTATATAGCTGTAATGAGGCTATGAAAAAATAAAAAAATCCCATTCACTGCCACTATAAAAACAATCTGCCCAGGGTCAAATGTCCCACCATAGTAACAGGGCAGAATGGGGCGGGATTTGCAAAAGCCTGTAGACTTCTTGTAAATTAAGTAGGCCTAATGTAGATGTTTAACAATAGTTTAACTCTCAAGAGCATAATGAAACATGGTCAATTTGGTTTCATTTTACACTCTGAGTTAAAAATCTAATAAGGGTCCATTTGTTTACCAACTCACCATCATTTAGCTGGGGACCACCTGGAACCCCTTGAAGGACCACTGGTTGAGAACCAATAGACATAGGCCTACTGAAGGTTTATTGTGACCGTTAGGTCGCAAGTTACTATGAAAAGCTCCACCGGATGCCCGCCTGTCCGTCACTTCTTCCCCTACTCTTATCTCCGCCACCCCTATCCATGCCAAACTTTACGCACACACTCCTTGGCTGGTAAACCACAACCTCCGCCCCTGATTTCTCACATTCCACTCTTCTAGCGCCACCGCGAGGATGCTTTTTGCAGACTCTTATCCATGCCAAACTTTGCACACACACTCCTTGGCAGGCAACCCACAACCTCAGCCCCTGATTTCTCACATTCCCCTCTTCTTGCGCCACCATGAGGTTGCTTTTTGCTGACAACATTATGTGACCTGGCGCTTATCTCCCGATTAGGGAGTCTTACTGGTAATGTTTCTTTATAAATAAACACACTGTAGAAGCGACAGGAAAAGCTCGGACATTATGCTCTGCCATCACTGTGATGTTAGGGGACCCACTCTAACAGGAAGAATGGGTTTACCGCTCTGACATCACGCTCTGGCTTCACTGTGATGTCACACTAAGAGAATCCTGTTTATGCCCATATATGGAGTTCACTGATGTCATCAATATTAAGCCCATATCTAACAGGACTTCATATGGGAATGCCCATATATGGAGGCCACATTGGCCACATACCACACTAACAGAATACATATGGCCAAGACAAATGGCCAATTAAGGCAGCCCATATCTGTGTGGCTGGTTCTACAGACAGGGATCTCCATATATGGGAATGCCCATATATGGAGGCCACATACCACACTAACAGAATACATATTATATGGCCAAGACAAATGGCCATAAGACAGCCCATATCTGTGTGGCTGGTTCTACAAACAGGGATCTCCATATATGGGCATAAAAGGGTATGATGTCAGATACATCATAGGACTTTCACATAACGAATAACTGAGTAAGCATGTTTGGGCTCTCACAGCATATCTTCAGTACATGGGTCTCCATAGGGTAACTGGTCCGATGGCCAAGACATGGAGCGACCTCGCTTGTCGCCCTGAGGCGTCTTATTAGTTAGACTAGGCCTACTCATAATGCTTAATGGTATCAAAGTTGAGGAGCTCACCTAATTAATTATTAATAGGCCTGTAATAGGCTAGGTTAAAACAATACAAAAATAAAACAAAACAAACTCAAGCACTTAAACAATTACAATCACATTTATGTGAAGTGCACAAACACTGACGCTCTGTCTGGACCAGAGCTAATTAACCTTACCACAGGGAAAGCAGATTGGAACGCACCGTGGCAGAAAGCTGCCTCACGTTACCCCCAAGACATTGTTAAAGGGATATTCCACTTTCAACAGGGAAACAGTGGTAACAGTGGAAGGGTTCCTCTCCACATACACACGCATTGTAACTTCAAACTTCATTTTAACCATTATAGATTCATTAAAAACACCCATTATTTTTTCTGGTGACTCATTTTACCCTCCTAATACGTGAGCAGGCCGTGTTATATCCATAACTGTTTTCATGTATTTTTAATAATTATTTGGGAAAATGGAAAAAATGAAATACCAAAAATAATTATTAAAAATAAATGAAAAAAGTTATTGAAAAAACACGGCCTGCTCACGTATTAGGAGGGTAGTTTGAGTCACCAGAAAAAATAATGGGTGTTTTTAATGAATCTATCATGGTTAAAATGAAGTTTGAAGTTACAATGTGTGTGTGTGGGGAGAGGCCCTGGGCCTGGAGGGCCTGGTAACATTTACATCAAATATCTAAATATTGAATCAAGCAAATTAAAAACTGTTCAGGGTGTTCATAAACTCCTGATTAGACGATACAATGACCAAAAGTGAAATACCCCTTTAAACCAAAAATTTTAGTAAACTTATAAAAAGCATTAAAAAAATCAAACCTCGGTTCGAAGTGGAGTGGTGAATCTGAGCGTGCGTGCGTGCGTGTGTGCGTGTGTGTGTTTGTGCCTGCACAACAGCGCCCCTCCTTTAACTTGTGTGGCCACTCAAGGTATTGCCAGGCTACAGACATACCCAGCCAGCCAGCCAGCCACATAGCCAGCCACAGACATACCTGTCTATTGGGAGTGCTTTCACCACTCCAAAAACACCTGCTGCTGTTGCACTAGGACTTCCTGATTTAGATTTTCAAAGGGAGTAGCCTACTGCATCGTTATTGGCTGGTCCAGAATTGTCTCACAACTCCATGCCTGGTTACATAAAGCTTTCGCCTAATTGTAGTGGAGTAAACATACAATATTTTCCTCTGAGATGTAGTTGGATCTATAGAAGTAAACGCAATGGACATTTGAAATAGGCCTAAACATACCTTAAGTGTAGCCTACTTAATTAGGCCTACAATACTTGAGTAAATGTACTTAGTTACTTACACTGCTTGTCAGTGATATGTCCATTCAAACAAAAGGGAGCTTGAGCTTGATTCAATCAGTCAACTCTGCTACTGGTGCGTTCCTGACATTTGGTAAGAGAGCATCCAAGATTCAATCATTCAATAATTATTGCCATGTCAACAGAGTTGATTGGAATTTGTTTCAGTAGCCTACAGCTCTTAAAACATATCCTATATAGGCCTAAACAGACAAAACGTGTCAAACACGAGTAGAAAACGTACACAAATGCATTCAAATTCATCATGAGAGACCTACTAATGTCTATAAATAAGATAAATAGGACTAGGAGTAAGGACTGATTGATTGATTGATTGATTGATTGATTGAAGAATTTATTAGAAGTTTGCAATAGAAAAAAGTACAGTTTCATGACAGTACAAATCACTGGTAGACCTACAAGGTCAACTAAAAGGAGATCCTAGAAAGCCGAGGCTTATTTCCACAGGAACCACACTTTATATAACATTGAAAGACAGACGGATAAAGGGTTAGGACAACCCCATGTGAACTAACAACGGAGGGCCGTGCTGGTTTATAGCATGTTTTATGATTATTATTTTATCTAGATGCGCACAAATTCAAAATAAATCAGTTGGAATGTGCCTTTTAATACTAAATGCCTTCTTGCTTGGCGCTGTTCTCGACAGTGGATCAAATTAATGCAGGTCTACTCTGGTCCACATGATGGCGCTGTGTCTCTTTCAGAGAGGGATCGAGGTAGAGCGACTTTGATTGACTGACATCTAAACTAGAGTAACACAAACTGTGAAAAATAAGTAGCAAAAGAGGTTCTAAAAGGTAAAAAATGAACTGATGATCAAAGGTTATTAGGCTAGCTAGTAGCTAGACTGATAAAGGTGTTCAATAATTTCCCATGTATGTTATTAGAAAACTTTCAAGTTTCAATAGCCTATGAAAGAGTCCCATAGAATCCCATATTCGATCCCATATTCGATTCTTGGGGATCCAGGGTCCTTGAAATCATATATGACATTGATAAACTCTACACACAATTGAATTACCTACCTACAAACATTATCTATTGAAGAGATGACACTGTCAGATGATGAATAGTTCTCCTTCCATCCATACTTTACATACAGAGCAGAGAACACAGCCTAATGATTAGCTGGTGGCCACTCCTTTAGCAGAACACGTTGGTTCCCAGAGGGGTGTGTCCATGTCTGTCACTATATGAACTACAGACCAATCTATTCACTTCACTGAAGTTGCTAGTAGTGTCCCGCCTCTCATTCGAGTCACCCACGGGACCCTGGACGGACTGGACTGGAGAGAGAGAGAGAGAGGATAAACTAACGGGATTATAGAAAGGTACATCGAGTCAAACAGAAGAACTGCTCTACAACGATCTGGTGGAGGGGAAGCCAAAGTGGATTTAACCATTTCCAGACATCTGAGGTGATAGTGCGGTGTAGAGAACTTCACCTGGGCTAGCCGACTTAGCCAGGGGTATTTGGGAGTCTTTACCTCAGTTACCTGCAACCATGGGAGACGTCGTGTCTTCTCATCTGGATGAGAGCAAGCGTGAACTGATCACAGGTAAGAGAGAGAGAGCACCGTTTGAGCTGGATCACTCACATAGCTTTGGTTCTCAAAGTGTGGTCCGGGGACCACCAGGGTCCTTTACGGGGTTCAAGGGGGTCTCATGGCAAAATTAAGAACAGTGTAACCACTTTTGTATGCTATTCAAAAATTGCTGAGATGTGAACTTGTAGACATGCTACTTTTTGAACTTTTCTAGCCTATTTATTTTTTACAAGAAAAAAAGGGGGGGGGGGGGGGGCTGAACACTTCTCTTTTGGGGTCCCTAGCACAACATCTTTTTAGATAGGAGTCTGTCAGATAGGAGTCTGCCAAATACTCTATGCCTACAGAAATGTGAGGGTCCGGGGTCCTTGACATGAAAAAAATTGAGAACCACAGTATCTATTGAAGAGATGACACTGTCAGATTACTTCTCCTTTGTCCAGAGATGGGAAAAGTACTCACGTTCTGTACTTAAGTAAAAGTAAAAGTACTTGTGAAAAAAACGACTTTGGTAAAAGTAAAAGTACTCATTCCAAATAATTACTCAAGTAAAAAGTAAAAAGTACGTGCTTTGAAAAGTACTTTTAAAGTAAAAGTAAAAGTATTTTTACCGTATATTTCTAGAATTTTAAGGATATTAAAATTAAAAGATCCCCACCAAACATACGTCTTAAAACTGGCCCAGAATTGGTTTCCTACTATGATGTGAAATCTAAATGCAGCAGTGTTTTTTTAGACTGAGTACCAGTTATAGATAATATTTGACTCTCCAAGAACAATCATTATTATTATAAAAAATATATGTATATCCCACGATTTTGTAACCCATTTTTTAAAGTGCCAATTGACCACCAAGTAGGCCTACACCATTATGACTGATGTTAAAATACAGATAAGGTTTCCTAATAAGAATGTCGTTTTCATTGTTCAATTATAATTATAATACATCTCACATCCACAGACAGACAGATTTCTGACTGTTATACTATAAGATGTTTTGCATGTCTGTCAGAGGACCCCAATGTAAACAAGCCATACAGACTGTATGGATGATAATCATACAGGAGTGCGTTTGCTATGCGAACTGCTAATCAAGTATTCAATCAATCAATTCAAACAAATGCATGCATGAGGGCACGCACACGCGCGCGCTCTCTCTCACACACACACACACACACACACACACACACACACACACACACACACACACACACACACACGCTAAAGGCTTTTGCGAGGCAAAGATGACCGAAGCTACAGTTGTGCAGAGTCTGCAGAACGTTTCACTTTTTCCATACAGAACTTTATCCAGCATGAGATAAAAAGCAATTGCACTGACTCACCTAAGCTTCGGAGGTTAAAAAAGAACGCATTTCCAACGTGTGTGCATTACAGGAGCAGCATATGGCCAAAGTCTTGTGTTTATAATCCATAGTTAGTTATAATCCACGTGAATTAATTGAGATGAATGGTTTACAGCATGATGGTAGAATTAAACCACCTTTCTTCCTCTTCCTATGAAAATCGTGGATTTCAAAATAAGAGCATAGGGTATTAGGCTATTATGTTATGTAGGCTATATGATTAGTTTTATTTGGTAGTCTAGTTGCAGGAAGTAAATAGACCGGTGCTTTCCGACTTGACACAATGACTCTCACTCTGGCCAGGCAGCAGCAGAGCGTCACCGCAGCCTCTATGAATGATGATCAAGCGCTGTAATCATTTTGTTTGATCTGCCACGCATCGGCGCAACATTAACACAAAACCAAAGTAGCGAGCCTGTTTTGAAAATGTAGCGGAGTAAAAGTACAGATACTTGTGTTAAAATGTAACGGATAAAAGTAAAAAGTACCCAGAAAAATAATTACTCAGTAAAGTACAAAGTACTGAAAAATGTACTTCGTTACAGTAACGAAGTATTTGTACTTCGTTACTTCCCATCTCTGCCTTTGTCCATCCATACCTTACATAAAAAGCACACATCCTGTTGTAGGCTAAAATACCAGTTCCCTAGAAAGTCACAATGCCATGCCTATATCATCTATCTAGTAGGCAATCTCCAACACTTGCCTAGTCTGTTCTAGTATTCACTTTATGTTGCACTGTCTGTGTCTGCACCAACTTGAAGAAAGCCCCAGAGCTCTCCAGGCAGGGCTATTTACAAGAGATAATAACTAGGTTTCCCCATGGCCCGGGGTTGGTGTTTGTGTAAGTTTAGTACTGGCTTCTATTTAAAACTTAGAATGCCCATAGCCTCCCACTGTGATTTATTGTGGTTGATGTGATTTCCACAAAGCATGGGAACGGAACAAGAGTTGAGTGAGCAGTACCCAGTTAGGGGAGAGAGAGAGAGAGATGCATTGCATTCTGTTTTGGCCAGATGGGATGCTCATCTCTCTTTAGAGTGGCAAGGCTGCACCAATGTCACTCATGTCAAAAGAGTTTAAGAAAATAAAGACGCCCAATTCGTATTTGCTTTGACTTAGTGGTTAGGGACTTGATGGTTTCCCAGAGAAGTTGTCTGACTCTGGCCTGGGGAGCTGCCACAGCCTGCCAGCCTGAGGATGTGTGTCACATGTGGGTGCACCATAGCATAGTATTTTAGAGTTAACATACAGTACAATGAGACAATTACACATAAATACATAATTGGAATAACACGTAGGCTACACAAATAAGGGCTTTATGCCATGTTGGAGCCTCTGCAGTGTACAGCATCTACAAGCTATTCTTTGTAACACAGAGTTAAACGTGTGTGTGTGTGTGTGTGTGTGTGTGTGTGTGTGTGTGTGTGTGTGTGTGTGTGTGTGTGTGTGTGTGTGTGTGTGTGTGTGTGTGTGTGTGTGTGTGTGTGCGCGCGTGAATGAGAGAAAGAACAAGGAAGAAAGGAGGCTATGAGCCAGACAGGCGTTGTGCATATTAATCCTGAGGCGTGTTGCTACCTGCTTTTACATTTTCAGCTTCACTCACTATTCTGTTCTCTGCCAGTCTCTATTCTTCAATGCACCAGACATAAAGTTGATAAACTCTACAAATAATTACAGTAACTGAGACAGTAACTATAATAAAGCGGTGGCCTGCCATACAGAGGGGTACAGCATGACTTATTACCAGTATCATGGGTTTGATACAATCTGCTTTGATCTAATGATTAGATCAAAGCTGATTGGATCAAACTCTCTATACAGATTATATTCTAATATGTAGACATTTTTAGCCTACTTTTTGAAAAATCTATAGTGTTTCCCACATAAAGTTACACTCTTAAGTGACTATTCTTCAGCGTTACATCAACATACTCTGTCACCTCTACACTGACTGTGATATTTCTTAATTAACTGTGTGTGTGGTTGTGCATGTGTGGGAAGGCAGGCTGGTCAGCATTTCTGTGGTGGGAGTCTTGTTTAGAGGAGACAGCTCAATCAAGATGATTTCTTCATACTTGCTGCTGAAGCACATTCTCACTGACTGATCTTCTCCTCCCTTATGAGTGGACAGACACACGACACGCACATGCACACACACATGCACACGCGCGCACACACACACACACACACACACACACACACACACACACACACATACACACATACAGTTGAGTACATGCACACGCACGCACATGCACGCACACACACACACACACACACACACACACACACACACACACACACACACACACACACACACACACACACACACACACACACACACACACACAGTCACATAGTCACATTTATTTTACTCCCCCACATGTGTTATATGCAGTCATTAATAAAACCTTTTTAGTGAAAACATCTTCTCAGTGCATCTGCCTAGTGCCTACCTACACTCAGTTGTGCAAAAATATTTGACATCTCAGTGATGTTGTCAGTCATAATGAAGACATAAGAATACAGTACTGTACCTGGCCTGTTCGTTGAGCCCTATAGAAGTTTGGCTCACATGGTAAATCACCCATTGGATGAAAGCATAAAGAGGGTGAGGAAGAATATATTCAGCAAATTCAAAGGCTCGTCTGAGGACGACCTAAAGAAAGATACTTTTTCAAACCAAAACCAAGACTCACAACACACAACACTGTAAACATTTAAAGCTTCTCCCAGAGTGTGTAAAGTGTGTTTTCATCAGTGTGCTTGATAGCATTACAGGCCTCAACAAGGCAACAATGGAACTCACATTGATTTTTCATCAGATCTAGGGATGGGACGATACGCGATATTATCGTTTATTGGGTTAATAAAAAACACTCACAATAATCGTATCGTAGAGATTTAATTTATCGTGATATCGTCCTCTGTCATGCACTGGGATCAATTCACCTTTTATTTGCAGAGCTGCATATCCGGTACCACTTAAACCCTCTATAATTGGTAAAAGGTACTTAAAATATGCATACTTGATACAGTCTTTTTTTCACTCTCTATCAAATGTCTTTGCCAAAAAACAGCCGATCTACAAGCTCACAATTGCGACGCGTTGTGAGCTTCTAGATCTGCTATTTTTTGGCAAATGTTCCGCCCAAGATAATGGATTTTGATTATCGCGATAATATCGTAAATCGCGATTTCTTTTGTCACAATAATTGTGATATGACATTTTCATATCGTGCCATCCCATATCAGATCATGAGTTGTGTCTCTGTGATTATAAAGTGATTATAAACTGATTAGATCATCTGATATACCACATAAAACTGTGGTCACATGTCTTTTCTATCAAATACCACATACAACTGTGGTCACACATTTGTCTATGTACATACAGTATGTGTCTTTAATTAGAATACAGGGCTACAGGGCAATATGTTAATTAACCTCAACCTCAGGAAGTCCTTTTGTAAACGATTACTTTACAGGTACTGTATTTCTGCTTTACTGAGCACAGGGCATTGTAGAGAGCCAGGGAAGAGGGGACAGAGAGTGAGGAACTGACATGCAATAGTACACTGCAAAACAAGTTTTAAATGAACACAGATAGTCTAAAAATTGACCTGTATTATTAAGTGTCCACTTTTACACCCTCAGAATTAAACTATAAAAGTGCACTCCTCAGAGTGCACAATAAACCTATTTTACACCTTCAGATTTAAATTAACATTATTAAAATTGAACTACAGATAAATCATAAGCTACAAGGGTTTACTTTTAGTTACCAAAACACTCAGGATTTTGCCGTGTAGTTACAGTATGATGTCTGGCCAGATTTGAACCTGTGCCAAGCCTCCAGACCAGGACACCCCCAGCCCACTTTTAACAGCTAATATTTAAAAGCGTTGCTAATATCATCACAGCGTGTGGTTCTCTCCCACCTTCTTCTGCTCCAAGGACAGGCTCCAGCATGTTATCTGCACTGCAGAGCAGGAGATTGGCTGTCAGCTGGCCTTTATGAAATAGCTGCGTGATGCCAGGGTGAAGAACAGGGCAGGAAGGGTTGCCACCAACCCTACATACTCCTGTAACCATCTGCTCTAAACACCATGCCTGGTGGCGACACTACTATGCACTTCAAAATAGCCTCCCCAAGACGTGTCACCTTTCCTGAGTGTAGTGATTTAAAGCTGCAATCCAGAACTTTTATTTTGCGTGAATAAAACACTGTTTTAACCAATCTGTATGTTTTAACTAAACTGCAGTGATTGGAGGTGGTGTTCTTCTGCTCTACTGTGGTATGCAGGGTAGGAGCACATTACCTGAGGCTTAAAGCGCAATATCTAATCTAACCCTGCCCAGTTAAAGCTGCAATCCATAACCTTTATTTTGCGTGAATAAAACACAATTTTAACCAATCTGTATGTTTTAACTAAACTATAGTTTACGTTACCTGAGGCTTAAAGCGCAATATATAATCTAACCCTGCCCAGTTTAAGGTTTAAAGTTTAAGATTTTAAAACTGTCGCATGGCCCTTTCACACTCAACATAAAATGTCATATTGTTAACTGAAATGTTGAGGGTCATGGGACAAAAGTGTCAGACTTCAATAAATGTAAGCCTCACTCTTGTACCATTGACTGTGTGTGTCTCACCTGTCACTTTAGATTAGAACTATAATCCCTTCTCTGTACCATGCAATTTAACATTGGCCAGCCCAAACATCGTCATCATATGCCCTGTGATGTTCAACAGGACTCGCACACATATTATTTGTGTGGGTCCTATTGTGTCAGACTCAGGACGCTGTATGCAGTGGTAATAATAATACCATATATTGGTCATTTCTAGGCACCAATATCACCATGACATATCCCTGTACCTTGAGGCACATATTGAATCATTGCACCAGCTGTCTCATTGTATTATAGCACTAGCTGGGTTCCCAGCATTGCCAGTCTATGACGTCAGTATTATGGTGATAAAAGGAATACAGCACCGGATCAAAGAAACAATACATTTTCAGGTGGGTTGTAAATTTCATCCAATCAGGAGAGCGTGTCCGTTTATTCAGCTTCAGTTTTCTAGTTGTCCAATTCCGAGTTTGTCGGCTCACTTCTTTGTGTCAACCATTCCAATTTCCCTTTCACGTTTTTCACGTGTATCCTGTATGAGTTCTCTCACCTGTTTGAATACAATTGGCATCCCAACCTGAAAATGCATTTTCTGTTGACTAGAGAGACCCCTGTTATTGAACAAACACAGTATATAAACACTCAAGCAAAGATCGCTATCAGAATATAGAGCAATTTAACACTTATTTTAACCAAAAATATCACTTACTGCACCTTTTTCACATAATGCCGTACTACCCACTGAGCTACAGAGGACCACAATTATCCTACATTATACAGTACTGAATTCATATTATGTGTCTATGTAGCAGTGGCGAGACCTAGCGCTTTTCATTTATTCCATACTCGGTCAAAGAAGCCCTCTGTCTGTCTGCCGGTAATGGAAACAGGAAGCAAAGTGTTCAATTCCAGCCCAGATTTCCATTGTGGTGCCCCAACTCACTGGCAGCTAATGGGGATCTAAATAAACTTAAACATTGGCTAGTAGGGTCACACATGTACATACGTTAAATACATGCAGTATAGACACACACACAATACCAACAGTATTGCACTAGCTAACTTGGAACTGTGCCTTTTTTTTAACGGTTAGCTTCAAGCCAAACGATCATTTCCAGTGTGGTGTGTTGTAACAAGAGCTGCTAAGTCTTCTGTTCTCGTGTGTGTGTGTGTGTGTGTGTGTGTGACTGTGTGTGTGTGTGTGTGTGTGTGTGTGTGTGTGTGTGTGTGTGTGTGTGTGTGTGTGTGTGTGTGTGTGTGTGTGTGGGGGGGGGGGGTGTGTGTGTGTGCGTGCGTGTGCGCGTGTGCGTGCGTGCGTGCGTGCGTGCGTGCGTGTGTGCGTGCGTGCGTGCATGTATTTCTCATGTATGCGTGCATGCTTGCCCTGTCTTCTGGTTCTGGCATGGCAAAGTCGTGGGCACGGGCAGTGGAAACTAAGTACAGTCTGCAGAAATAGCAGCCATGATTGTACAGGGCAGGCATTGCATGTTGAACATGGATGTGTTTCAAGCTAGCTCGCAGACTTGGTGGAATTTCATATGGCATATACTGTAAGGTCAGACAGATAAGGTTACAAAATGTGATATCCATTCAAATTAGAAAGCAGAACTTAACATTTATGGAGTAATAACCCCCCAAAAAAGGCAGATATGATTCTGTTTTAAAAAACAATTAATTTCAAAAAGCACTATAGCACATGATCAAAACAATGGACTGTTGATAACAGTGCAGTTATCAACAAAACAGAACAAACACTATGCACAGCTGTACGATTCGGATTACACTCTCTCGCACACATGCACACACACACACACACACACACACACACACACGCACTGAGCATACATATTTAGATCAGTGGTTGTCAAATTATTGGTGACTTAAGGGCCAACCTGCATTGGATGAAGAGAAAAAAAGTTGACTAACAAATGTCTCTCAATTTGCCTTGCCCTACAATGTGACACACTCTGATTAAGCAATCTTTCAATACTCCCTAGTCCCTTTTTTCCTCCACTGAATGGCTAATTGAAGTTTACAATTTAGTAAAAAGAAATTAAGAAAATAGGCCTAAGTAGAATAGCCTGCTGCTAACCATTATACTCTTGTATGCATTCTAGGAATACCCTGCTGGTATAACAAAGGACTTGAATGAACAGCACCACATGGCTCATAGTATAGTATAAACGGGAAAGTCCTGTTCTGGCGAAGCCCGAACTGGCGAAGTGGGGATTTGTCTCCTACCGTAGCGATCTGGCGAATCGATTGTCCACGACACTGCAAGCGGCGCGAAGGCCAGCGGACCTTGGTCCTGCTCTTCGCCCCCGAGCGCCGCAGGCGCGAGTGGCCGCGAAGAGCGGGCCAGGGCCGCGCGGCCGGCGGAGCGCCGCGCGAGTTACGAAGCCGTGGTGAATGCAATCGTTATATTTATGCCCAGGCCGAAAGGCCTGGGCAAGCGCACGATAAACGC
Organism: Nannobrachium achirus; assembly: GCF_963921795.1. Lineage (NCBI taxonomy): Eukaryota > Metazoa > Chordata > Actinopteri > Myctophiformes > Myctophidae > Nannobrachium > Nannobrachium achirus. The sequence continues at coordinate 33,453,837 of NC_137822.1, read as the reverse complement.
CCTGTCCAGAAGACGTTCGCCAGATCGCTACGGTATCGGACATTTCCCCACTTCGCCAGTTCGGGCTTCGCCTAAAAGGTACGTGCCCAGTATAAACAATGGGTTTGGGGCAGTAGCATTGGACACAGTAAAATCCCCAGTGTTGATGTGACCATTTGTTAAATTAACAGTCAGGATTCTCCAGTATATGAGTAATTACTACGGTAGTTATGTGTTTTGGGCATAAGGCCTCGTTTGACGTCCTAACTCTGTCCCTATCCTACCTCCCTCACATTCTGTCCCTCGCTATCCTGTCTTGTGGAGACACTTTCCTTCCTGCCCTCCCACACCAGACCTGCTTGCTCCTTCCTGTGCCCCCACACCCCCCATCCACAAACATCTCTCCTCATCCTGACTCAGCTGAATGCGCTGATCTGCTCACAAACTCTTATGTTTCCTAGTGATGGGGCGGAGGTCATGGAGATTTGGATTCCCCAGTGTTGCTTGTAATCTCATTTGAGTTCGGTCCTATTTTGACGTTTTGTGTGTGTGTGTGTGTGTGTGTGTGTGTGTGTGTGTGTGTGTGGGTGGGTGGGTGGGTGGGTGTGTGTGTGTGTGTGCTTCAGTGATTCAGACTGTGGAAAGAATCTTTGCCACAAGTCAACTGTTAAGATGTATTTTGGGTGAAATGTAATATTTGTGGTGATAACACTGGACCTTGCAGTGAGTGGTGTGTCTTTAACACTGTGGGTGTGCAAATGCATCCATTTAGTTCTATTTAGACACTCAGACTCTGGACAATATGAATCCGAAATTAGCCTACAAAAACAAATAGTTGCTACATACTGTACATGTACTGTAAGCCCCTCCCATACACTAAAATGTGTTCCCGGCCTGAATGGGTTGTGTCACGTTTTACACTCAAGAGTTAAAATAACACTCTTTTACTGTGTAGGCTAGGCAGTATGTTTGAATTGGATTGTTGACAATTCAACATCCACTAATCCATGTAGAGTGTGTCGTTCACCTATATGTGCAGACTTGAAATATGTTACTGCAACTGGTACTTTAAGTCCCATATCGACTTTGGTGTAGCCCATGGAAAAAATGCTAACAAACAGCTGATTTTGAAATCGGCTTCAATCAATTTCAGATTGATAATTCCAATCCACTGAGGAAAATAATGCATGAGAACGAGCAAAGACTGTGTCCATCGATTTGTCATTATATGTGACTGACTGACTGTAGCACGCTGAATGCTACTGTGGGTTGTTGATGAAACCATTTTGTAATTAAAGCTGCACTTAATTGACCACACAGTACAGTACACACTCACAAAGGGGACAAGGACTGGCAGATGTCCATATTTGGGCTGTGCGACGTACTGTAGGTGTGAGGTGTGAGGGCCGAGGTCTGAACCTCTAGTAATGTAAAAGTGCTTTACATTTAATTGTGTATGTGTGTGTGTGTGTGTTGTCCCCAGCTCGCACCAGGGATGTGATGAAGGAGTTCGGTGCTCTGTATGAGCAGCAGTATGCAGTGGCTCTCTTCAACAGCATCCGCTATGAGATTGAAGGCGGAGGAGGAACACAATCACAGCTCCTTCACAGGAAGGCAAGTTTACACACACGCACGCACACACGCACGCACGCACGCACACACTCTCTATTCCTACAGGGATGTACATCCTGTACCACTCTCTCTTACTATAGCCAGACTCCCAGCATAGTATAGGCCAGTCATTTTGGGATGGGGGCCACATTGGTTAGAAAGGTGACTTGATGTGGGCCGGACGCACGCTCACGCGCATTCAGTTATACATTGTTTTTCAGTCTGTTGTCTCAGTCACTGCTATAACTACATTATATCACTTTAAAAACTGTTATCATGAAGAAGAATGGCTACTTTAATTATTGACATGAAAAACAAATAATGCAATTATTAAGGAGCTCCAATAAACAATTTGAAAGTAGAACATTTCAATATGAAGTGAAATACACATTACCATATCAAAGCCAACATTTACATCTGCAGTTTCTGCTAATTAATGTGTGGCTATTGTTCTCAGGTTCCAGCTAGAGATCACGTGAGAGCCTAAATATTTTCAGATTGTAGCTACAAAACATCTTTTATGCAGGCCAGGCCAGTTTCAGCCATCAAACTCAGACTAAGAACTCAGTTTGGTCCACATGTACAATAATGAAATATAAAAAAAAAAAAAAAGCTAATCTCAAAAATACTTTTTGTTGGCTTTTATTTGCTGCTGGTTCTAGACACCGGACATCTCTTTGCTTTAACTAACTTAATCCGAAGACATTCTCTTCCTTAACTGTCCAGTCATGTAACGGTTTTGCAGTTTTTCCCTCTACAAGCAAAAGAGTGTGTAATATATGCATCCCGTACAGTATCCCTGAATACCGTAGTGTTTGTGATCATATTTAGTGCCCAAAACAATCAGTCTACCTCGCCAGCCATGCACGGACACAGTTCAGCCATTCAACGGTCTGTGCCTTTGTAGTTGTTACCGCTCCTGACGGAACCATGGAGCCATTAGAGGGAAAGTGGAGCACATTTCATGCATGGACAGCCATGAATCACTCCTCCTATCCTCCGTTACTCAAACTTAATGTGATAGCGTTGCAGCGGGAGAGAGAACACAGGTGCAAGAATGAATATGCAGCACAGTGACAGTAGTCTGACTCTTTAAATGTACAGTATATTCAGATCATGAATCATGCTCAAGACATGGGAGAATTTCACATTTTCCAGGGAACAAAACGATCTTTTAAACACTGTGGTCTCTTTTGCCCCTCTCATCCTGCCACCCCTGTCTCTAACAATTTCCTTAACAGTAAAGTCCTGAGTGTTCATTTAACTCGGAGAGGGTACAAATGAAACCAAATGGAACCTATTTGGTTCCATTTGTACCCTCAGGATTTTATGAACACTCAGGATTTTACTGTGTTCCTTCCTCAAAGAGATTGAGTTGTTTGCATTACGGTATTATTTGATCTAAGACAGGAAATCTAAAAACAAAGTGGGTGTTGTATATATAGCTGTGTAAACACTCATGTGATGGTCCAGTCCTGCACACCCACAACACGGGAAGCACCAATTAAGCTTCAAGATTATGACAATGGCATCAGGTCAACCCAGAGCCACTGAAAGAGAGTTACGACACTCCCATAGACTTACGTCGTAAACTAATTAATATATTTAGACTTATGTTGCAAACTAATAATATTTTGTATAATATTCAATATCCAATCATTTACCGGCAAACCCAACTTACAGTTGATTTGGGATTTGTTTTGTTGTGCTCTGTGATAACAACAAAGAACAAGAAGAACGTGGAAGTACCGTATAGTTCCAAACATTGAATCCTCACAATGGGTGTTGATGAGGCATGGGCAATGAACCATGTGATCGTGTCGCAGCAAGATGAAATAGTATCGCAATCTCTCTCTTTCAATGGGTCTGGATCAACCTTGATGGAGCATTGATGTAATATTAATATTATACTATATAATAAATGTGTGACCTTGGTGTAAATTATTTATCCTGGTGGTCAATGCCATGACTTTGTGAGGGTCCACTCCTTTTCAAGTTATCATACACATTTTGTCTTACTTAGACATTAGAGATGTAATGGGTTGACTTGACAGTAAAAACTTCAGCGCCCGTGTAAAAATGTAACAGTTTAAAAGTCATTTTTACACTCCCAAGTTATGTCGATTTAACTGTGATAGACCTACCCAAGCTAGCTTAGACGGCCACCCGACTATCAACAAGCACGTTGCAGTATTGTGAAACCACCACGGTAGCAATAATAATAATAACTGTTAATGATTTTTCATTTCCAGGACCCACTTGAGGACAGGTCCATCTTCTCAGGCAGCATGTTTCAATATCTTGAAGAGAACAAGAAATGGAGGAATCGTTTTTTGTTTATCTCCAACACCTATGACATCAGCCTATACGACGGCAAAACGGTGAGTAATCACTCCTACAAAACAGCCAGTCTCTCCATTTGCTGGAGTTTTGCTATTCTATTCTAAG